>NC_134208.1:55817272-56120303 GCF_965140235.1 Caretta caretta | reverse complement strand
GTAAAGCCTTGGCAGGTGTCATAGGGGATTGGCATCTTACCTTTTCTCCTTTATCTCCTTTCTGACCTGGCAAACCAGCTACTCCTGGCAATCCTGCTTCACCCTGTTTAAAAATGAGTTTTCAGATAACAGAAATATGTGATATTTTTCCTTTTTCTACCACAGAAACTTTAACAATACAAATCGGTCAAGACAAATATGGCACTAACACTGGGACAATGATACAGTGCTGCCATTTGACACTAAAAAGATAAGATTCCAGGAAATAGTGAACTCTCACATACGCAAATCTAGGTTAAAATATAATTGTGAAAGAATAGTTTTCATTTCTGATGCTGCTTCTGAAGATGATCCAACAACAGTCCATTTGTTTTGTGTATTCAAGACATTTAATCTTGTAAAGCTAACAAACATTAACTTTTAATTTAATTTACATTTATTTTATCTTAACCTCTAAATATAAGGCTAGGTGCACCACCACAGAAATAAACCATTTCCACACCTCCAAAGAAATTCAGAATTTCTACACCTGTATCAATTAAACAGCATGGTGCATTAAATAACAGCTTGAGAATCTGCAAAGCATGCAAGATAAAGGATATAAGTGTAGAAGAAGACTCTCATACTTTGTTTGGAAAGCAGAGGCATTGGTCTTTAGACTCCTGCTGTCCTACTGGAAGAGCATGTATTTTGCTGACATGAACAGTCACTGGTGACGAAGAAGTAGTAATGAAACTGTCCTCCAGTGGGCACTAAAATAGAAATAATGATTATTCTGGATTGAGTCCACTGCTGGTAACTGACAAGTAAAAATCCAAACATTGTTCCTATTCAGCCTTTTTTGTCTCAGGTTACTGCACACAGTACCAGTAAAATGAAGACTAAAGATGTGTGATCCTTCTGCACTGAAACCAAACCTACGCAAATATGCCTGTTTTATAAATAAAACAGAAGTCACTCTAGGTGTAATACAATGTTAGGAAATCCACGATCTCTCCTGTCACAGTGTGAGGAACCTAGTTTCCCTGAAAATGGAAGAGGGGAATAAAAGGCTACTGAGCCACCTGGTCACCCCAGGAAATGATTAAAATTAAGAGGGGAGCTCATGGGCAAGGGGGGAGGTTGTCACTTTTGTAATGTAAATTGCTGGGTTTACCGTTCAGAAACCCCCCAAACTGAAGCCAATGCTCAAATGTCTGGAAACCATCTGAGCTGAGGCTACTAGTTAGGTATGCTGAAAGTCAGGTGAATAGAAACTGGCATATTCTAATGAAGACATAACCAGGGTCTCTGTGATCCTGCAGTCATGGAATTTCACCCAGAATATATCTCTTGTGCAGAATTTTGCTTCATAATATAAGCTTTTCTTTTAAAACAATGCATTTTTAGCCATTATGGTTGCTAAGAAAGGCTTATAAAAATCAGAAAATATAAAATTGCTTACAATAGTTACTTTAAAACAACTACGTTTATGATGATTATAATAACGTAACAATGTTTAGGCCATTCATTTTACATCTTCAGCACAGGAAGCTTTGTCATCTGTCTGTGGAATAAGATATACTAGAATTCAAAGCTTCTTTTATCTGCGTAGTGGAACTGTACTTTAAGGATGCTATAAATTCAATATGACAAGGTGGCTAAAGAAGGACCTGAAGAAGAGCTCAGTGTAGCTCAAAAACTTGTCTCTCTCACCAACAGAAGTTGGTCCAATAAAATATGTTACCTCACCACCTTGGCTCTCTAATATCATGGGACCATCATGGATACAATACTGCAAACATAAATTTAGTGTGACCTTTTCCATACATAACTAAAATTATTAGTTGATTCATAGCCTGTTTAAAATGCATTGTTTTAAAAGAAAAGCTTATATTATGAAGCAAAATTCTGCACAAGAGATATAGTCTGGGTGAAATTCCATGACTGCAGGATCACAGCTTCTTCTTCTCTTCAAATTTGTGTTTAGTTGTATCCTAGTGCACATTTTGCATGCACAACTCAGGTACAACTATTTAAAAAATATGGGCCTGGTTCAGCAAAGCACTTATTCAAATGCTCAGCTTCAAGCAAATGAGTAATCCCAGTGACTTCAAGCCCACATAGCTTGTATCTGTCAAAACAAAGGAGAAAAGTAACTCCACTGAATTCAATGAATATGGCACCTTATCTTTACTATATGCATATCCAAAAAATGCAAACTACATCAAAGATAAAAATATAGTTGTCAGGAACAGGACATTCAGTTGTTTATTTTCTTTATTTCTATTTTCCTTATAGTCTTAAAATGAAAGTATGTTATCAAAAGTTCTGGCCCATTCTCTCTCCACTCCATTCTATCTCATACAGGTTTGTAATGCCCCTTCCACAAGCCCCACTGTCGACACATAATGGAATCATAAGTAAAGCTGATAATAAAGTATAAAACTCTCTCTTTTCTCTGGAACCACCCATTCCTTTAGCTCAGTGGGAAAGATCTACATTCTAATCACTCTACCTGTGACTTCCTCGATTATTAATTAGTATGGATAACTGTATCTAGAAAGAGGGGCATGGCAGCTCCAGTGTTCTTTATTCGGACAGTGTCCCTCATATTCCTCTTTCACTGAAGTGCTGCTTTGCCAATGCTATCCTGTTTCAACAATCCACCTAGCAAGAGCTCTCCTGGAAAATGTATCCCATTTTTAGGAAAGACCAATTTAACGTAGCCATGCTCCTTGTTTACATTCTTTAAATAAAATAAGGTGAAAGTTTTGTCATAAAAGATGATTAATGCATTTTCAGTTTTATATTTACATTTTTACAAATAACCTACCATGCCCTCAGATATTTCACAACAGGTCTCTTGAGCTGCAAATTTTGGGTTACAATAAATTGTTATGCGGCGAAGTTCAATCTGTTAAAAAATGTAAAAAAGAGTAGGGATTTATATCAACAGTAAAAAAGGAATATATTTAGGCACTAGTGGAAACTACAGTAATTTTCAGAACTTGCCATTATAATCGGTCATTCTGAAAATATCACATTTGACTTAAGTATGTAAGAAACAGACAAATTCAGAACTTTTAATAAAAAAATCACGAGTATGATGGACCAAATTCTTCTCTCAGCTACTGCAGTGTAAATCCTATATTGGGACCCAGTTATCTTCATGGAAGTTGTAATCCTCTGCATCACTCTTGCTATCAGTCCTGCATTTTAAATACTCAATGAAGTGCATTCTCAATCTCACACCCCTAAAGTGAGCTCTTCTAGCAATCCACTAGAGCCAGAGTATGGTCTACCATTTTGGACAGGCCTTTGCTTGGCCCTTTCCACTACGTCATTTGAAGAGCAGGAATCAAGTCTTTTATTCTGGATACTTTAGGATGGATTGTCAGAGAGGAGGTAGCCCCAGGAAGCTGATTATAGTTAGCTGATTATAGTTAGTGCAGTGGCCTACCTACTCTAACTTAAATCACTCACATAAGGTACTTTTTATCAGAGGAAAATTGGCATAACACGGCTCTGCTCCCAACAACCCCTCCTCAATCCTGCCCTGGCCCCAGCACACCTCCTCTCTCCCCAAAAACACCATATACACTGGGGAGTATCAAGAGTGCTTGGTGGTGCAGGAACCATCTCCACGGCCTCCACCAGCTTTATGTCAGTGGATTTCCCCCATGCAAGGGGAATTCCCTACTGGCGAAGTCCACTGAAAATTTGGTCTTTTATTGTGTTTTAATGGCTGGGCTGTATTTAAGATTTAAGGGCAGGTCCTGAGGTGGTGGGAGACATTATACATTTTAAATAAATATGGGCTTCAACGTGCAAGATGATAAGTACTCTGGCCTTGATCATAGAATCTGTTTGGACAGAAATTCCGTGCTTGAATAATAAGAGTATAGCAATAGGGATATACTACCAACCTCCTGACCAGGACGGTGATGGTGCTTTTGAAATGTTGAGGGAGATTAGACAGGTTACTAAAACAGAAAACCCAATAATCATGGGGGACTTCAACTACATTGACTGGGTACATGTCACCTCAGGACAGGAAGCAGAGACAAAATTTCTGGACACCATATAGTTCTCCTTGGAGCAACTGGTCCCAGAACCCACAGAGGGAGAGGCAATCTTTGATTTAGTCCTAAGTGGAGCACAGGATCTAGTCCAAGGGTGGAATATAGATGAATAGCTCAGTAATGGCGACCATAATGTAATTAAAGCAACTTTCTTGTAGGAGGAAAAATATTAAAGAAACCCACCATAGTAGACTGTAACTTCAAAAAGGGAAACTTCACAAAAATGAGGAAGTTAGATAAATGGAAATTAAAAGTCACAAGCATTTCACTTTCGTAAGCTGCATAGAAACTAAAAACACCATAATACAGACTCAAACTAAAAGTATATCCCAAATTTTAAAAAGCAGCAAAGAGGACTAAAAAAAGGCCTTTTTTACTTTGTTGGTTAGCCAAAGAGGTGCTTAGAGGTAAAAAGAAATCCTTCAAAATTGGAAGTCAAATCCTACTGAAGAAAATAGGAAGGAACATGAACTCTGGCAAGTCAAATGTAAAAGTATAATTAGGCCAGCCAAAAAGAATCTGAAGAGCAACTAGCAAAAAAAAAAAAAAAAAAAAAGTTCCTGTTTAGTTTTTGTGTAAGTACATCAGAAGCAGGAACCCTGCCAAACAACGAGTGGGGCCACTGGATGATCAAAGTGCTGAACGAGCACTCCGTGAAGACAAGGCTGTTGTGGAGAAGCCAAATTAATTCTTTTTGTCGGTCTTCACCGCAGAGGATGTGAGGGAGTTTCCCACACCCGAGTCATTCTTTTTAGATGACAAATCTGAGGTCCTGTCCCAGGCTGAGGAATCAGCAGAGGAGGTTTTGGAACAAATTGATAAAGTAGTGATAAGTCACCAGGACCAGCTGGTATTCACCCAAGAGTTCAGAAGGAACTCAAATATAAATTGCAGTTACTATTTGTGGTATGTAATCTATCGCTTAAATCAGCCTCTGTACCAGATGACTGGCAGATAGCTAATGTAACACCAGTTTCTCAAAAAAGGCTCTCAAAGCAATCCTTGCAATTACAAGTCAGTAAACCTAACTTCACGACCAGGGAAACTAGTTGAAATTATAGTAAAGAACAGAAATATCAGACATGTAGATGAACACAGTATGTCGGGGAAGAGTCAACATGGCTTTTGTAAAGGGGAAGCATGCTTCACCAATCTATTAAAATTCTCTGAGGATGTCAAAAAGCATGTGAACAACAGTGATCCAATTGATATAGTGTACTTGGACTTTCAGAAAGCCTTTGACAAGGCCCCACACCAACTGCTCTTAAGTAAACTAAGCAGTCATGGAGGGAAAGTCCTCTCATGAATCAGTAACTGGTTTAAAGATAGGAAACAAAGGTTATGAATAAATCGTCATTTTGCACAGTGGACAAAGGTAAATAGCGGAGTCCCCAAGGGATCTGTCCTGCACCAGTGCTGTTCAATATATTCATAAATGATATGGAAAAAGGGATAAATAGTGAGATGGCAAACATTGCAGGCAATACAAAATTACTCAAGATAGTTAAGTTCAAAGCTGACAGCAAAGAATCACAAAAGGATCTCATAAAACTGAGTGACTTGGTAATAAAGTGGCAGATGAAATTCAATGTTGATAAATGCAAAGTAATCCACATGGGAAAACAGAATCCCAACTATACATAGAAAATGATGGTGTCTCAATTAGCTATTACGACTCAAGAAAGAAATCTTGTGGATATTTCTCTGAAAACATCTGCTCAGTGTGCAGCAGCAGTCAAAAAAGCTAACAGAATGTTAGGAACTATTAGGAAAGGGATAGATAATAAAAAAATACCATAATGCCACTATATAAATCCATGGTACACCCACATCTTGAATATTACTTGCACTTTTCATTGCCTCATCTCAAAAAAAAAGATATATTAGAATTGGAAAAGCACATAGAAGGGCAACAAAAATGATTAGGGAGATGGAACAGCTTCCATAAAAGAAGAGATTAAAAAGACTGAGACTGTTCATCTTAGACAAGAGATGACTAAGGGGGAATATGGTAAAGAAGTCTATAAAATCATGAATAGTGTGGAGAAAGTGAATAAGGAAGTGTTATTTATCCCTTCACATAATACATGAATCAGGTCACCCAATGAAATTAATAGGCAGCAGGTTTAAACAAACAAAAGGAAGTACTTCTCACATCGGTTAGTCAACCTATGGAACTCATTCCGAGGGAATGTTTTGAAGGCCCAAAGTATAACTGGGCTCAGAAAATAATTGGATACCTTCATGAAGGACAGGTCCATCATGAGCGATTAGCCAAGATGGTCAGGGAAGCAAGCCCATGATCTGGGTGTCCCTAAACCTCTGACTGCCAGAAGTCAGGACTGAATGAAAGGGGATACATCCCTCGATAATTTGCGCTGTTCTGTTCATTCCCTCTGATGCATCTGGCAACAGCCACTGCTGAAAGACAGGATACGGTGCTAGACGGACCATTTGTCTAACCAGTATGGCCGTTCTTATGTTCTTACCATCCAGTAACACACTTAAGGACTTGCTTAACTTTAAGTATACGAGTAGTTCCACTGAAGTTAAGCCCGTGCTTAAGTGTGTTTCTGGATCAGGTCCAGAGTATTCAGCACTGTGCAAGATCAAGCTCTGCAATAATGCTAGGTTATGCTAATAATATAAAATAAAGTAAAACAGTTAACATGAATAATAATGTGCTGAGTGTAGAATGCAATTGGAAATTTTCATGTCATCACTCTAAACCCCACACAGTAGGCTTAAAACCTGGTAGGCAGATGTGTACTAAATATTAAAACTAACATTTCTCACAACTTCAAATTACTTCCTCTGAGTTTTTCCACAAAAAAGTATAAGAGGAAAAATCTCTGGAGTAGAATATAGATTGATCTATGTAAGGGTTACTTTGGTGACTCAGATAGCATATAAATAAAGGCCCCATTATCACTGGATAGGGAGATTCAATTGCCTTGCCACTGCAGCAGAGTTCTTACCACACCATTTTATTTAAAGATAATAATAATCATCTTATGAAGTTCTCCTGACTGTAGTTGCATGAATTATACTATTTTCAGACTCATACATCTACCATGTTTGCGTAGGTGAGGATTTAATGGTTCCCATGAAAATACTTGGAGTGGCTAACCATGTTATACATTCTTTCCCTTTCGATGACAAATTAGATAATATGAAAATTGAAAACTGAAAACAAAATTATTACTATAAAGTGAGCCCTAAACAGTATAGTAGTAATAAGTCAAAATGACTAACTTCTAAATGGATACAGAAATGTAAATAATACTGAAAACAGGAACCCGATTCTGTAGTCCTTATTCAGACAATACTGCCCATTTAGAACAATGGAGAGTTTTGCCTGAATAGAGATTGCATGAGTTGACACCTTGTTTAGAAGAGGATATCAAAAAAATCAAACAGTGAACTGGTGTAAAACACCCAATGGGTATTCTTTTTTTGCATTTTGTTTTGTTTTCATATTTATTTAGTATGCCGTTAGAAATATGTTTAAAACACGATTTCCATATTATCCCATTCTGCTTTAAGAATCATCTCACTGGTACAACTCACATCTACGGGCTTGTCATCTGCAGCTCGAGCAGCAATGAAAGTCCTTCCTTGAAAGTCAACGGAGTTCTTTAGATCAGTCTGCCATCTCTCAATTAAGTTACAATCCACATAGAGGGAAACGATCCTTGACTGTATGCTAATGGCAAGCTTATGCCACTGCCGATCAAAGAGAGGATAAATTTCACGATTTTTAAAGGTGTGGTGTAGCACATTTCCCTGAGCAGATTTGGCTATATATTCCACAACTTTTTTTGAACCATCAACTATGACAGACACCTGGGGAAAAAAAGCATAATTTAGTATAAATCGGAATTACAAGCAAACACAGACTGTACATAAACCAGGAAGAAAAATAAGTGAGCAACCTAATAGCATAGATTAGGCAGCAATCATGAAATATTCTCTCACGTAACTTTTTCAGTGTCCATCCATCCTACATTGCAACACACCTAGTACCATTCCAATATTACTGGAGAAATTTTGCTGAACTTCTGTATTTCTGTGATTTGAATAATGACCACCATGCTATTTCAGAACAGCAGATTTATCTTATGTAAATTAGATCTGAATCCAGAGGCAAAAGACCCACTAACCTATCCTATCCTCCTCCAACAAAAAAATTGAAAACTAAGTGAAAAATAAAATATATTCTTACCTGTGGGGTGTCATACTGATTTAAAATTTGCCATATATGCCACCGCTCCTTTCTGGTGTTTCGTCTTACACGGAATGTGGCTATTAAACAGTATTCTTCAGGAAGCCCATTTGGAAATACTTGCCTATGGGTGCAGGGGGAAAGAAAACTGGTTCTTTTTATTCTGATACATGAAAGGAAGGTGGGGGAAGGGAACTAAAGATACAGCAGACATATGTTCAACAGACAGTATCAAATCATGAATTCATTTACACTCATGAAATCCTACTGAGGCCAAAGGTTGCAATAATTAAGTCTTTGAATTTTGAAATTGAAAGTTACTATGCTGCAAACACAACTGCTTTTCCAGCACTGAAGAAATGTTTTGAACAGGTGAAACAGATGTAAACAACAGATACATATATAACAAAACTGCACTGGCATTTTGTAGTATGCTATTCTATATTTCATTACTCAGGGAACAATACTTGTCTAATGAAAAAAATACACGGTGTCCACCTGGATTTATAGACACTCCCCTCATCAGAATGCCTGAAACTTGATAATCTGATAAAGCAGACAAATGTCCCCTTTCACCCTCCCCATGACCATGCAATATAAATGGTTTAATTTTATATCACTGTAGATGTTAATACAATTACACACTCATTTACAGCCTTTTGTAATCCCACATCTGTCAATATGACCTCCTAATGTAATAGGAACAAGAGATAACCTCCAACATTAATGAATATTGCATTATAATTTATTTATCTGCAGATCGGGTAGGAAAATAAACTAATATATGCATAAAACACATCATCTCTTACCACTTGAGAAAAAGTACACAGAAGTTTTGCCATCAATTCATATAGTCACTTATTCTGGGACAAAAACAAGAATACCTAAATATTTCAAAGTTTGCAGTGCAGCAATTACACATGTAAATGCTCAATGAAATCCTGCCAGGTTCATCTTAAAAGTAAGTGATTTAGAAGAGTCTAAAGAAATATTTGTTTTGAGAAAAGCAATAGGAGCAGGTGGAAGATCAAGATAAGATGTGAAAGCATATCGTGTGATCCACTTGTGATGTTCTGCAGTCTGTTTCAGATTAAACATTTCTGTGGGTTTTGAGATGTGATGGGTTTTTTTATGTTATCAATGACTGGTTGTTTTGTTGGTGGTGGGGCAAGAGGGGGACTGACATTGTTTTGCTCTTGTTTTTGTAGTTTTTATGGACTGATTTTAATAATCTGCCTGGCTACCGATAGTCTTTGCACAGCTATCTTTTTGTCTTTTTATGTGAAATATATGAACATTTTTTTTTAAAAAATAGGGCTTTTTCAGGTCTTGATTCTGAAGTGAGATTTTAAAAGTACAATAATTTATTGCTTTGAGGGCTTCTTGTATCCTTCAGTCATGAAGGTGGTTATGCTGGAATACTCTCGTTTTCCCAAAGGTGAGTTAGGGAAGGCTCAGATCAAGAGAAAGGGGCATAGTTTCTAAAAAGGTTGGTAGTCTGAATCTACATATCAATTATTTGCATGTCCCCATTTAGAAAGAAGTGAACTGGTGCCCCAGTTCATGAGAGCAAGATTTTTCATGTACTTGCAAATCTAAACAATACATAAGAGCCTCCTTCGATGAGCAGTAAATTATTTTTAAGAGGTAGGACCAGTCCTGTTTTACAGTAAAATGTAAGACAAGTAGGATCTGTGACAGACACCCATAATCCTGTGACAGGGTGAACTCGCCCCGCACTGGACGGGGAAAGGTTAAGTCCTCACTGTGGGTGGAGGAAGCCATGTCCCCACATCCCTACTGGGCATGATCTAGGTGGAGCACCAGTATAAGAGGGAGCAGCCCAGCTCAGCCTGGGCTGACTGCCGGAGAGGAAGGACATTCCTTGCTGACTCCCGCCCGGGTGCAACTGGAGCCCCAGACCGTGGAAGCCAGAGGCACCAAGACCCAAGCAGACATCCAGCTAACTATGGATGCCCCAGGGAGGTCTGAGCTACAGGGAGTGGCACCGGCCGAGGAACCCGGAGACCCTGAAGATGCACAGATTGCCACCACAAGTATCACAGTAGGAAGTAGCCCATTGTCCTGATGATAGTCAGCGCATTGTGGACAGAGATCCCTGACTCATTGGCAGACACACTCACCACTGATAGGGTCCTGGGCTGAGACCCAGTGGAGCAAGGAGGACCTGGGTCCCCCTACCCTGGCCGCCACTCACCCACCAGCATGGCCCCACTCACCCATGGCTGCCCACATGCCCCACCTGGCAAGTAGGCCATAGAGCCCTGCCCTGAAGGGCAACTCTACTGACTCTGGCCGCTAGGCCTCACTGCCCTGAGAATCTGGGGTATCTCTATTGACACTGGCCACTAGGCCTCACTGACTTGTGAACCAGGATGATTATATAGACTCCGGCCACTAGGCCTTACACCCCTGCAGATCGGGTCAACTCTACTGACTTTAGCCCTTAGGTGTCACGGCCTAGAGATAGAGGTCAGCTTGAAGGATGGGGTGAACTCACCCCACACTGGATGGGGTCCCCCATCCCAACACAAACCCACACAGCACATCTGTACATGGGAGCGTTTGACAGTTCATTTTCCTAAGGTGCCTATCACCATGATATCTGAACACCTTATTAAGGAGACATGGGAGGGTTTTAACTACTGCGAGAATTAAGTCAGAACAGCTGGTATTTCTTGAGGCAGAAGAGTGTCGTCAAAATCTTCTACCAGTCAGAGAGAGAGGCAGTGAAAGTTTAGGAAACTCTGAAGAAGTTGGTGTGAAGGGGAGAAGGAAAGAGAAAGGTCTTTAAGCCATACAGTGGAGAAGTTTCTGGGCACTTTGTTTACATTGTTTACAAGAAAGTACAGTTCAGTGATTCTCTCATTAGCTCCATTAAGCACCAAGGACATTCGTGATGCTGCCTAAATGAACAATGTTTAATTGTCTTTTGAAAGTTTACCTCAGATATACTACAAAGGAGAATTGTGCCTGTCTGTGCAGTGTGCATCACACGAAAAACACATCCCTCTCTCTGCACTGTTTATCAAACAGTTGGGAAACAGAATAAAAGTTCAGATATAATGGGCTTGTTCTTGCTTCCCTTGTCACTGAGCTGGAAGAGTGACAATGGAGGAGAGCATTTTAGAGTAAATGAAAAAAAGCACACAGGGTCAAATTAATTCCTAGTGTAACTCCATTGATTTAAATGGAGTTAGACCAGGAATTAATTTATCCCACAATCTATTAATTATGCTTCATATGATTTTCTGATAATGCTGAAAATGTTGAAGAATTTTAGATTTCTAAATGAGATTCACACTAGAAGGATCAGACTCACAATGGACTGGTGAGTCAATAGACCTATGTAGCTGATTCATTGATTTATCACATTTAAAAACCAAAAACAACAACAACAACTCTCTCCTCATGCTCTTCACTTCTTTGGAAAATAGACCAGTGTAAAACTGTACTTTACAGTTATCCCAATTGCATTATGCCAGCATAGCTACTGTATTCCAAAGACCTAATTTAACAAAAGGCACATAGAAGGCATGCATTTAGTCTCTGAGGGGAGGAAGAATGTCAACAGCACAAGTAAAGGAACATTCCCTGGTGACCAATTAATGGAAAATCATTAATGAATCCTTTACAGGATGTGCTTCCCATTTAATGGTGAATTCCATAATGCAGGCATCCAGGGAATGGAGCCTGAAAAACTGGTATCCTCAAGAAAGATTGGGTTTTGCCTATCTTCTATTACTTGAATGGCTCTAACTATATATAATAGAATAAAAAGCAGCTACCTGGTTTAAAGAGTGTCTAGACAGAGCTGATTAGTAAAAGTGTTATACTAAGACAAAAAGATTGAAATTATATAACCTTTGATCAGAACCGAAATTAGGGTGTATTAAAGAGACGTGTTTTAATACACAATAGCGCTCACAGAAAGACACATACCCTAAATCAGAGAACACCATAATGTTAATATGGGAAAAACATAAATTATAATTTAGAATCTTACAGAACATTAGATCTGGAATTTAGAATCTCTCTGAAAGCTTAATATAGTGTTCAATTTAGGTGCTCCTATCAGTGTGAGCATGTAAAAGGAATTCCCCATAACAATACAATGAGCTATCCATTATTTGCAATAGTAAAGGAAGTACACAGCACTGCACATTAGTGAAAAAGAGGCAAGTTACATGAAGATTGATGTAGCACTATACTGTGCCTGTACATAGCGCAGTGACGATGGCATGATGCAGTATCACCCAATATGTGAGCAGCTCAGAGAAAGAAAGTGTGGCCATAGGAAAAAAAGACAGGCTCAGATGAAAAAAAGTCTGCACTCTACACTCCCTGAACAGCACAAAGGTGTAAAACCTATCTATTTTGAACTCTAGCATAGGTTGTAGTATCAGCCACCTGCCACCAGCCTGTCCACAAACACCCAGAGTGTCCTCCCTGTGACATCAGAGCGCTGTATGGTATGCCAAAGAACACACATTCACACACATAATGTCACAATAAAATGCCCCTCCCCACCCCATGAGGTCCCCTGGGTCAGCACCAGTGTTGTATATTGCTAAAGCCTTTATATGCACTGGAAAGTATTTTGGGAAGGGTTGAAGGTGTGAGTGTGGAGTGGAAGATTCCTTTGCAGGTTATAAGAGGCCAAAGGGGGAGGAAGGGAGAAAGGAACGGGTTAACTCAACGATCCAGCTAGGCCCAAAGATAAGGAACGAAACTGCAGCCCAAGACCAGCGCACACAAACAAGCTCTCTGCTGCCAAACAGCCAGAAGCCTGTATCTCAAACCCGGCCAGCTGTGAGAAAGGAGAACAGAACCAGACAGAATTGAAGGGGTTGCAAAACTAGTAAGATTGCAAAGGTCACTAAGTTAAAAAACAACAGTCGTGTGACCCTGAAACCAATGTGTTTTGAGGAAACTAAGGAAGCCGCGGAAGGCCGGTTTGGACTGGTACCAAGAGCACGGGGGACAAGGGTTCTGGACGAAAATGCCCCTGGAAGAAGCCTGGGCTTAAAACCCTCCTGAGAGCTGAAGCAAGTCGGAGATTTATAGTGGACCCTAGACGACCTGTGCACAGGGCAGAACTCTCTTCTACCCTCCTACCACCCCCCTTCTTCTTACCTTACACCCAGGCTTGGCCAGCCTTTGGTTGTGCATGTGTATGTATGAAAGTGGGTGAGGACTCGGGCACTAATGCTTTCTTCCTCCCTATGAGTGACGTAGGGCGCGCCCAGCACTCACTGCTGTTATTTGGTTAATAAAGCTTTAAACTTAGTCACTTGGTGTGCTCCTTCATCTTCTTCCCTAAAGTTCCTGCGGCCTCAGCCTGATCACGTGAAGCCCCAGGCAGATTGGTAACATAAATCTGTCACATTTTTGATGGAGAAGTGGGGTGGGGGCCTCTGAGGAGCACACCAACTGTTCTAACTGGCAGTACTAACGAATTGCGTCGGCATGTTCAGGAAACGAAAGAGTATGATCGCAGACTCAGAAGTCCCGCGGTCGTGGAAAGATGTCATCCACGATGGGTTCAAGGCCGGAAGCACGGGCATTAGGTAGCGTGGACATGGAAGTCCCACTGCCTGGCCCACTGGTGTCACGGGAGGTTGGTGGACCTGATGCCCGAGCCGCGGGAGGGGTGACAAAAAGGGACGGGACCCTGTTGCCTCTTTCAAAGGGGTTTGAGGACCTCTCCTGGCTGGAGAGGGCTCTCATCAAGGTGGGACACAATCCCTAGGGTTCCATGGCAGAGCTTCAGAAAAGTGTGCAAACTTGGCAGCATTTGTTAGACCTATATGCCGAGTATGTAAGGCAGAAGGGTAAAAACTTGGGGGCACCTGTGGGATTGGTATAGACTTTGTGTTTTGAACGAGTGTGGGCACAGAAGAGTTATACAGGTAAAAGAGATTCATAAAGAAATATGTTCAAGCAGTGTTTTCTATATGAGACCCAACTCTGAAGGATATAGGAGTGTGGGCAAATAGTGGTTGCACCTATGTAGAAAATGTTTACAAGGAAACAATCCAAAGATGATACTTTGTTCAAGAGATTACTCCTTTTAAACCGATCTTGCTCTGTTAAACCAAACTCTGAAGGATATAGGAGTTTGGGCAGTGCAGTATTTTTTGTGAATGATATTGTGGTGATTTCACAATTTTAAAAGAAATGTTTAAGGAAAGGGACCAGGTGGGCTGGGGGCTAGTTAAGGAGCCCACCCTCCTCGCTAAATAGGTAGTGGAACAAAGCCTGTGTCCATGAAAAGGGATAGTTCAGCAAGGAAAGCAAGATCGGGCCCAGACAATTGGAAAACAGGTTGGAAGCCCTGAGGGCATAGTGGCAGGAGTAAGGAAAGGAGTAAGTGCAGACATGGGGAATTCAGATATCTGAAATAGTACTTAGAATGCTAAAATCTTAGTTGATTAAGGTGTCATTTTGGGAGATAAGCAAGTAATTTAAGGAAAAAGTGAAAGGTTAACTCTGCAGAGGCTGGAGGGAATTAAGCAGGAATGTCTGTGAGGGGAGGGCTCCTGCCTCATACTGGGAATGAGGGGCGATCAACAGGTTATCTCAAGTGCTTATATACGAATGCACAAAGCCTTGGAAACAAGCAGGGAGAACTGGAGGTCCTGGTGATGTCAAGGAACTATGACGTGATTGGAATAACAGAGACTTGGTGGGATAACTCACATGACTGGAGTACTGTCATGGATGGTTATAAACTGTTCAGGAAGGACAGGCAGGGCAGAAAAGGTGGGGGAGTAGCACTGTATGTAAGAGAGCAGTATGACTGCTCAGAGCTCCGGTACGAAACTGTAGAAAAACCTGAGTGTCTCTGGATTAAGTTTAGAAGTGTGTGCAACAAGAGTGATGTAGTGGTGGGAGTCTGCTATAGACCACCGGACCAGGGGGATGAGGTAGATGAGGCTTTCTTCCGGCAGCTCACGGAAGCTACTAGATCGCATGTCCTGATTCTCATGGGTGACTTTAATTTTCCTGATATCTGCTGGGAGAGCAATACAGCAGTGCATAGACAATCCAGGAAGTTTTTGGAAAGCGTAGGGGACAATTTCCTGGCGCAAGTGCTAGAGGAGCCAACTAGGGGGGGCAAAGGTTTTTCTTGACCTGCTGCTCACAAACCAGGTAGAATTAGTGGGGGAAGCAAAAGTGGATGGGAATCTGGGAGGCAGTGACCATGAGTTGGTTGAGTTCAGGATCCTGACGCAGGGAAGAAAGGTAAGCAGCAGGATACGGACCCTGGACTTCAGGAAAGCAGACTTCGACTCCCTCAGGGAACGGATGGCCAGGATCCCCTGGGGGACTAACTTGAAGGGGAAAGGAGTCCAGGAGAGCTGGCTGTATTTCAAGGAATCCCTGTTGAGGTTACAGGGACAAACCATCCCGATGAGTCGAAAGAATAGTAAATATGGCAGGCGACCAGCTTGGCTTAATGGTGAAATCCTAGCGGATCTTAAACATAAAAAAGAAGCTTACAAGAAGTGGAAGGTTGGACATATGACCAGGGAAGAGTATAAAAATATTGCTCGGGCATGTAGGAATGATATCAGGAGGGCCAAATCACACCTGGAGCTGCAGCTAGCAAGAGATGTCAAGAGTAACAAAAAGGGTTTCTTCAGGTATGTTGGCAACAAGAAGAAAGCCAAGGAAAGTGTGGGCCCCTTAATGAATGAGGGAGGCAACCTAGTGACAGAGGATGTGGAAAAAGCTAATGTACTCAATGCTTTTTTTGCCTCTGTCTTCACTAACAAGGTCAGCTCCCAGACTGCTGCGCTGGGCATCACAAAATGGGGAAGAGATGGCCAGCCCTCTGTGGAGATAGAGGTGGTTAGGGACTATTTAGAAAAGCTGGACGTGCACAAGTCCATGGGGGCGGACGAGTTGCATCCGAGAGTGCTGAAGGAATTGGCGGCTGTGATTGCAGAGCCATTGGCCATTATCTTTGAAAACTCGTGGCGAACCGGGGAAGTCCCGGATGACTGGAAAAAGGCTAATGTAGTGCCAATCTTTAAAAAGGGGAAGGAGGAGGATCCTGGGAACTACAGGCCAGTCAGCCTCACCTCAGTCCCTGGAAAAATCATGGAGCAGGTCCTCAAAGAATCAATCCTGAAGCACTTGCATGAGAGGAAAGTGATCAGGAACAGCCAGCATGGATTCACCAAGGGAAGGTCATGCCTGACTAATCTAATCGCCTTTTATGATGAGATTACTGGTTCTGTGGATGAAGGGAAAGCAGTGGATGTATTGTTTCTTGACTTTAGCAAAGCTTTTGACACAGTCTCCCACAGTATTCTTGTCAGCAAGTTAAGGAAGTATGGGCTGGATGAATGCACTATAAGGTGGGTAGAAAGCTGGCTAGATTGTCGGGCTCAACGGGTAGTGATCAATGGCTCCATGTCTAGTTGGCAGCCGGTGTCAAGTGGAGTGCCCCAGGGGTCGGTCCTGGGGCCGGTTTTGTTCAATATCTTCATAAATGATCTGGAGGATGGTGTAGATTGCACTCTCAGCAAATTTGCGGATGATACTAAACTGGGAGGAGTGGTAGATATGCTGGAGGGGAGGGATAGGATACAGAAGGACCTAGACAAATTGGAGAATTGGGCCAAAAGAAATCTGATGAGGTTCAATAAGGATAAGTGCAGGGTCCTGCACTTAGGACGGAAGAATCCAATGCACAGCTACAGACTAGGGGCTGAATGGCTAGGCAGCAGTTCTGCAGAAAAGGACCTAGGGGTGACAGTGGATGAGAAGCTGGATATGAGTCAGCAGTGTGCCCTTGTTGCCAAGAAGGCCAATGGCATTTTGGGATGTATAAGTAGGGGCATAGCGAGCAGATCGAGGGACGTGATCGTTCCCCTCTATTCGACATTGGTGAGGCCTCATCTGGAGTACTGTGTCCAGTTTTGGGCCCCACACTACAAGAAGGATGTGGATAAATTGGAGAGAGTCCAGCGAAGGGCAACAAAAATGATTAGGGGTCTAGAACACATGACTTATGAGGAGAGGCTGAGGGAGCTGGGATTGTTTAGTCTGCAGAAGAGAAGAATGAGGGGGGATTTGATAGCTGCTTTCAACTACCTGAAAGGGGGTTCCAAAGAGGATGGCTCTAGACTGTTCTCAATGGTAGCAGATGACAGAACGAGGAGTAATGGTCTCAAGTTGCAGTGGGGGAGGTTTAGATTGGATATTAGGAAAAACTTTTTCACTATGAGGGTGGTGAAACACTGGAATGCATTACCTAGGGAGGTGGTAGAATCTCCTTCCTTAGAGGTTTTTAAGGTCAGGCTTGACAAAGCCCTGGCTGGGATGATTTAACTGGGAATTGGTCCTGCTTCGAGCAGGGGGTTGGACTAGATGACCTTCTGGGGTCCCTTCCAACCCTGATATTCTATGATTCTATGATTCTAAGCAGTTTAACTTTGTAAAAATATATTTTTTAAAAGTGTTATGAAAAGAGAATTCTTGGTTTCTTTGCAGCCATTCTGAAGAAAAATGCACCCTTTTCCAAAGAAATGTCTGTAAATAATCCAGGCAAAGAGACTATCTAATTAAAATCATTTAACTATGGACAATTTAGTCAAATTTGCTAAAAGAATATAATGGGGTTCTATTGGAACTTAACTGCCCCAAATGTATAAAAGAAATTTAACCTATATACACCTATGTAAAAAAAGAGCAGTGTAGAAGGAATGTGCATTTTCCCCAGGACATGTGCAGTGTATATTGTTAAAAAAAAATAAAAAAATGCGAACATACCATGCTACTTAATTAAAATCCTATTAGGGCTCCAAAGGGAGCCACAATAGGTTATGTTTTCTTTTTCAGATTTTTGTATGTTTTAAAAGCAGAAGTTAAAAGTAAAAAGTAATCAAAACTCTGTTGAAAGTTGATTGTGTACCTTTTAAGACAGAGTCTCTGAGCTTCTAATGGCTTTGGATCCAAAAGCAAGCCAGAAAGTGTCTGTGTTAATGCAAATTATCTAACTAATAAAGGTAGAAACCATTGAAACCTGGCCTGCTTATAGAACAAACACAGGAAAATGTGGGGGTAATTCCTCTGTTTTGACTGCTATCAGCAAGGGTATTTGTAAAAAAAAAAAAAAAAAAAAAAAAAGAAATATTTTAAGCAATAATCTACCACCCCCAAAGGGGTAGAAACACTTTTTTTTGTCTTTCAAAAAATCAGAAAAAGCTGATACCAGATGAAAAGCAACCCAAAATACTAAGAATCTACTGTCACAACAGAAATTGTGTTTTGTGTTCTATGTTTTGTCTTGTGATGTTTGTCTTGTTGCTAGTACTGTTATGTATTTAAAAAAATACTTCAGGGAAACATCCTCAGGTAGTAGACACCATATTAGGAGGAATTAGTTTTAAAGCAGGAATTATAAATACTGTAAACCTGAAGATAATTACAAATAAATTAAGCTCTCTGTCCTAGCTACAGGACAGCCTAATAAATACAAAAAACATACTGCTATTGCTATGGAATGTACTGAAATGCAGATACTTGCTTTGTCCACCTTGCAACACAAAATGTTTTGAGTAATATCAGGAAACACTAAGGTTTTAATACACCTGCTAAAGCAAAGAAAAAAATCACTGTTTGATATTTATCAATACGAATAAATGCAATATGTTTCTAGCATAGTAAGGCCAGACCTTTTAATTGGGGAAATTATTATTAAAAACGCACACCAACAAGCTCTAAAAGCAAAAATATAAAAAGTTAGCCCACTCCTCATATGGCACATGGAATCCTTCTGGCTACCCCAGACCTTAAGCCAGTTGGCTGGTGAGGGAGGGAAGCTACTGGATACCAGAGGTTATACCGAGTGGACTCCTCAAAAGTGGGTATGCTTGTCCTTGCCTGTTGCTCCAGAGCCCTGTAGTAAAGACATTTCACTAGGATCCTGTATGTAAAATAAATTGTATAATAAAACCAAAGTACTATATAATGGGCAATGTGTATGTGTTAACTCCTGGAAAGAAGTGTTTTGGAAGAATGAAAGTGTTAGCAACCCACTAGTAAACAAATGAAAATATAATGTAAGTGCTGTGTTTACCAATAATCACATTTACTATTTGCCACAACCAAAAAAGTCTCAGCTTTGCCCAGTTGAAGAAAGAGCTATGTGAAACCCACGAAGCCGTAAAGGCCGCTTTAAATTAAGAAAAGGCCAAGTGTAGGGGAATCATTGTTAAAGACATCCAGGGATGGCAAATTAAATACAAGGTAATGTTGCAAAAGCTGGGGAAGGCAGCCCACACTCTGGACTCCAAGTGGGTGGGTCTGTACTCCATTGTGAATCGCATTTCCCCAGTAGTGTACCAGCTTCAGCTACCAGCTTCAGACAAACTAAAATGGGTGCATGCCAATCAGCTCAAAACATGTTTCTCCCTAGGTTTCTGGTCATGGCATCGTGGGGCTCAGTTGTGGACCTGTGATCTGCCTGGACTATCCAGGTTTCCATCTGTTCATGGGATTATCTGAATAATTAAATTATAAAAAAAAAAACCAAAAACCTCCAGAGGCTTTCCCTGGTTCGAGCTGCTGATGGGGCCTGAGCCACAATGTGGCGTAAGGCTGGAGGGGAGGTGCCATGAAGGCAGTGCATAGTCTGGATAGACACAGTAGGGCCACAGCAAAATACCTGGTGGGTGGCCCCGGACCTCCCTTGGACCCCAGAGGGACAAACCCTGTTCCTCATGTGGTGGCCTGAAGCAGAATAAAAGGCCCTTTGGCGAGCAATAGTAATTTCTGATCCCTGGATGCAATATTGTTGTTATGACTTCCTAAACCAGGCAAATGACATCCATGACGGAAGGGAGGGAGGGCTGTAACAGAATGACTAATGACTTAGATAGTTTTTGTATATGCCTCAATTTCCCCCTCCCCAATTGGGTCCCAGACGGGGTTAATCCAGAAGAACTCCATACCCCACAAGGCAGCACTGCCCAGGACAACGTTGCATCCCATCTCCATCTAAACCCCCCTGCAAAGAGTTTGTTTCCACCTTGGAACAATGGCCCCTACCTTTGGAGGAGGAAGATCTCTATTCGTACTGCCAACACTTGTGGTTCCACTGGGAAGGAGAAACCTGGGAGCAATGGCTCAAGTGAACCACTTTTGGCCCTTTTACGCAAGACACCTTGCGGGGACTGATTGAGGCCATAATTGAGGTCGGGGACCAACTAGCTTCGACTTGTGTGTGCTCCCAGCTCCAACAATATGTAACCCAGCAAGTCGGTAGCATCCAGGAGGATGTGCTCCATGGAGCCTGGCCCAGGGAAATCCATTTCCACTCAGGGATTGGTCGGAAGCAATAGCCTTTTTGCTATTCCTGGAAGCTCACTAACTGGAAGTGCACAGGCATAGCCTGCTCCTTCATGGCCTTTGGCCCCATGAAAGGAGTGTGGACCCCTGCTATAAAAATCCAACCAGGCCTTTGGAAAGGCTGCCTCTGGGACTGAGTGGTCCATCGCGACATGTGGGAGGTGGCTCCCCCCAGTCACGTGGCTAAGCGGTATGTGCTGACTGCATCCCCTGACTATCAGCACAGATGAATTGCAGAGGGCAACACCTGGCAGCTATGGCCTACAAAGCCCCCTCAAATAATGCATAAATAAAGGGTAATGCCACGCCGCTTTTATGAGGTGGGTCAACAGATCTGCTGGGAAGGGGAGGCATCAGGATACACCCCCCACTAAAGCACATTTGTTTACCACTACCTCTGCGTGTGTTTGGAGGACCACCTACCCCAAGGTGCCCCTTGACTTGCTGTTACGATCTCAAGCACAAAATTTTTCAGTGCATTGGCCTGCTGTTATTTAGTTAATATTTCTAAATATATTGTGTTTAATTTTTCATGAATTACACCCAATGTTTTTCTCCCACTGGTGCACACCAGGGAGCAATTTACCGTGTTCCAGACAAATGCCTCCTCCTTTACAATGCTGCAGCACACATTCAACCTGGAGAAAGCTGCCTTTGCCACAGCCATTTGGGTGGGGCATCTATGTCAACAAGGGGATGTGTTATGCTATATTACTAATAAAGCCAGAAGCCACTACTGGCATGTGTATGCAATTGTTGCTGCTCTAATAATTTTGCTTTTGCTATATTGCTGTTTGTGTAGGAGGCCAACGGTGACACTAGCCACAGTGTCAGAAGGAGGGTGGAAACCTAAGTGGTGACACCTTACAATGGGGTGTTGATTCGGGGTCAAGCGGGATGGACAGTGACAATAAAATGCCGCCCCACCATGGGGTCCCCTGGGTCAGCACCAGTGTTGTATATTGCTAAAGCCTTTATATGCATTGGAAAGTATTTTGGGAAGGGTTGAAGGTGTGAGTGTGGAGTGGAAGATTCCTTTGCAGGTTATAAGAGGCCAAAGGGAGAGGAAGGGAGAAAGGAACGGGTTAACTCAACGATCCAGCTAGGCCCAAAGATAAGGAACGAAACTGCAGCCCAAGACCAGCGCACACAAACAAGCTCTCTGCTGCCAAACAGCCAGAAGCCTGTATCTCAGCCCTGGCCAGCCGTGAGAAAGGAGAACAGAGCCAGACAGAATTGAAGGGGTTGCAAAACTAGTAAGATTGCAAAGGTCACTAAGTTAAAAAACAACAGTCTCGCGACCCTGAAACCAATGTGTTTTGGGGAAACTAAGGAAGCCGCAGAAGGCCGGTTTGGACTGGTACCGAGAGCACGGGGGACAAGGGTTCCTGGATGAAAATGCCCCTGGAAGAACCCAGGGCTTAAAACTCTCCTGAGAGCTAAAGCAAGTCAGAAATTTACAGCGGACACTAGACGACCTGTGCACAGGGCAGAACTCTCGTCTACCCTTCCCCAGAGCCTTCTTCTTATGTTACACCCAGGCTTGGCCAGCCTCGGGTTGTGCGTGTGTAAGCATGAAAGTGGGTTAGGGCTCGGACACTAATGCTTTCTTCCTCCCCTAAGAGACGTGGGGCGTGCCCAACACTCACCGCTGTTATTTGATTAATAAAGCTTTAAACTTGGCGTCACTTGGCATGCTCCTTCATCTCCTCCCCTAAAAATCCTGCGGCCTCAGCCTAATCACCTGAAGCCTCAGGCAGATTGGTAACATAAATCTGTCACAATAAGAACATACAAATGGATGTAAGAGGTCAGACCAATGGTCCATCTAGCCCAGCATCATGTCTTCTGATAGTGGCCAGTGCCAGATGCTTCAGAGGGAATGAACAGCGTAGGGCAATTTTGACAACATCATCCCAATTCTGGATGACATCATCCCTGTCATCCAGATCCACCTTCTGGCAGTTGGGGATTTACATACACCCACACCACGGGGTTATATCCCTGACCATCTTGGCTAGTAGCCACAGATGAACCTATCCTCCATGAACTTTTCTCATTCGTTTTTGAATCCAGTTATACTTTTTGCCTTCAGAAAATCCCCTGGCAATGAGTTCCACAGGTTGACTATGTGATTTGTGAACAAGTACTTCCTTTTGTTTTTAACCTGCTTCCTATTAATTTAATTGGATGACCCCTAGTCCTTGTGTTACGTGAAGGAGTAAATATCATCTCCCTATTTACTATCTCCGTGCCATCCATGATTTTATAGACCTCTATCATAGTCCCCCCCCCCCCCGCCCTCTCTTTTCTAAATTGAACAGTCACAGTCTTTTTATTCTCTCTTCATATGGAAACTGTTCCATCCTAATAATTTGTTGCCTTTTTCTGTACCTTTTCCAATTCTAATGCATCTTTTTTGAGATGGGGCAACTAGAACTAAATGAAGTATTCAAGATGTGGGCATACCATGCATCATAAATATAAAGGGAAGGGTAAACACCTTTAAAATCCCTCCTGGCCAGAGGAAAAACCCTTTCACCTGTAAAGGGTTAAGAAGCTAGGATAACCTCGCTGGCACCTGACCAAAACGACCAATGAGGAGACAAGATACTTTCAAAGCTGGGGAGTGGGGAGAAACAAAGGCTGTCTCTGTCTGTGTGATGCTTTTGCCGGGAACAGAAAAGGAATGGAGTCTTAGAACTTAGTAAGTAATCTAGCTAGATATGCGTTAGATTCGGTTTTGTTTAAATGGCTGATAAAATAACTATGCTGAATGGAATGTATATTCCTGTTTTTGTGTCTTTTTGTAACTTAAGGTTTTGCCTAGAGGGATTCTCTATGTTTTGAATCTAATTACCCTGTAAGGTATTTACCATCCTGATTTTACAGAGGTGATTATTTTACTTTTTTTCTTCAATTAAAATTCTTCTTTTAAGAATCTGATTGCTTTTTCACTGTTCTTAAGATCCAAGGGTTTGGGTCTGTATTCACCTATGCAAATTGGTGAGGATTTTTATCAAGCCTTCCCCAGGAAAGAGGGTGTAGGGTTTGGGGAGGATTTTGGGGGGAAAGACGTTTCCAAGTGGGCTCTTTCCCTGTTATATATCTGTTAGACGCTTGTGGTGGCAGCAATAAAGTCCAAGGACAAAAGGTTAAATAGTTTGTACCTTGGGGAAGTCTTAACCTAAGCTGGTAAAAATAAGCTTAGAGGGTTTTCATGCAGGTCCCGAAATCTGTACCCTGGAGTTCAGAGTGGGGAGGGAACCTTGACACCATGCTTTTATATAGAGGCAATATGATTTTTCTGTTTTATTATCTACCCCTTTCCTAATAGCTCCTAATATTGTTACCTCTTGTGATTGCTGATGCACATTGAGCAACTGTTTTCAGAGAACTGTCCACAATGACTCCAGGATCTCTTTCTTGAGCAGAAACAGCTAAATTTAGGTTTTGTCATTTTGTATGTATAGTTAGGATTATTTTTTCAAGTGTGCATTACTTTACACTTCTCAACAGTGAATTTCATCTGCCATTGTGTTTCCCAGTCATCCAGTTTAGTCATATCCCTTTGTAACTCTTCCCAGTCTTTAACCAGGTACTGATCCATTAGAGGACTTTCCTCTTATCCCATGACTGCTTAGTTTGCTTAACAGCCTTTGGTGAGCAACTGTGATGAGGTGCACCTGGCCTTTGTGGCTCTCTAAAAGAGGCCCTACAGTCCCATTACACCCTCCCCAGGAAAGGAGCAGTGAAGATTGGTCCTCTAGGCCTGCCTAGAGAAATCTTACAGAAGCAGCCAATCAGAGCCCATTAGGCTCAGATAAAAGGCACTGCGGGGGTTTAGCAGGTCAGTTCCTGGCTGGGACCAGAGGGTGAGAGATAACCAGTTTGTTTCTGGCTGTATTTGCTTAAACTGGGTTTGCAAAGAGAGAGAGGACCTAAGAACCTTAACCGTGAGTTAAGGGTCAAGATAAAAGTGGCCAGATAGGAGGCCCAGGGAAGATGCAGCAACAAATTGAAATCGAGTAGTGCATAGCTGCTGTATACAGGATCTCTTGGTTGGAACCCGTAGTAGTGGGCAGGCACGGGTTTCCCTACGATCCTTAGCAGCACTAGCCCCAAGGAGACGATATGGCTTATTTGAGAGCCTGAACAAAGGCTTGAATTTAAAGGGCCCAGAGCCAGGGCTAAAGATCCCAGTAAGGGCAATGGGACTGTTCATTTATTGGACTCTTTACTACACTGGAAGGGGTTCATTTGGACTTTGTCGGAGGACCAAGCCACAGAAGATGCACCAAGATCAGCTGGCAGCCTGCAGGAAGTGTTGGGGTGAAAAGAGAACTGCAGTACCACCCCCAGCTGCTAGCAGGGCTTACAAGGTGACATCCTTACAAGGACCTTGTCAAAGGCTTTAGGAAAGTCCAAGTATGCTGGATCAACCTTGTCTACAGGCTTGTTGACACCCTCAATGAATTCTAATAGATTGGTAAAGCATAATTTCCCTTTACAAAAGCCATGTTGTCTCTTTTCTAAGATTTGTGTTTATCTATGTATCTGATCATTCTGTTTGTTTTTTTTTTAAACTATAGTTTCAACCAATTTGCCTGGTACTGAAGTTAGGCCTACCTGCCTGTAATTGCCAGGATCACCTCTGGAGCCCTTTTTAAAAAGGACAATAACCATGAACATGCAATCATAGAACCTGTGGACAACAACAGTTTGTTCAATCAATTTCTGCCTTTAACTCTATTTGGAGGAAGTTTTTGTCATGGCCTTTTGCAGCAGTTCAATAAACATTGCTATGCTTTTTAAGGGGCTGGGAGCAATAAGGATCTCCACCAACTATTGATTACATATTATGCCTTCTACACATTTTTTTTTTTGCATGAACTTTATACCTGAGGCACACTGGGATGTGGGATGATGAAGTACAAGTTCTGGGTTTTTCAAAATATAAGTTCTGAAAGTGTCAAACTCAAATCTCTTGGTTTTTTTAATCTCTACTGTGCTTGAAAAGAGAAGTGCGAATGAATTAGTGTGTAATCATTGTTATAGCCAGCCTTCAGTGCTATTTTTGTGAAGCAGAAGTAAGTTACC
Source organism: Caretta caretta (assembly GCF_965140235.1). NCBI lineage: Eukaryota > Metazoa > Chordata > Testudines > Cheloniidae > Caretta > Caretta caretta. The sequence continues at coordinate 56,094,527 of NC_134208.1, read as the reverse complement.
CATATCAAATTTAGTAAGGCAATCTTTTATTTACCTTTTGGTTTTTGCTTTAAAAAGCACTGATGGACAAGAAGCTGCTATTTTTAAATCTTACGAACTCTAATTCTTCCACAGTGCATGAGAGTGTGTTAGAGTTTGATGAACTTCCGTATTTACAAGTATCAATGGAGACTCTGACTTGCTGAATATCTTCCAGGAAGAGAAAGATGATCTGAGTTACATTTCCTGAGAGTGAAGTGAGAGATGCTTGGAGTTTACGTCAAGACATTTCTTTTCCAGCTGACATATCCCATCAGCTGTCATGTTACAAATAATTTGGTGACCAGAGCTCAGAGTCAACTTTAACTGCTTTGCTATGGTGGTGGATGATGTATTTAACATTGACTGAGATTCTGAAGTCTTACCCTTTTTGTGTTTGCTGAGAGGATTCAAACTGAGACTCACTGTTAATGAAAAACAAAGGCCAGATGACCAAAGCTAATAATCCCACTTGCTCTTATTGCCAATGCTTGCACATTAGCCATAACATTTACTATGTAGAAAAAAGTTTACACAAAAAAGGAAAAATCCTGAAGCATAACTAGAAAAGGAGTACTTGTGGCACCTTAGAGACTAACCAATTTATTTGAGCATAAACTTTCGTGAGCTACAGCTCACTTCATCGGATGCATGTCATGAAGTGAGCTGTAGCTCACAAAAGCTTATGCTCAAATAAATTGGTTAGTCTCTAAGGTGCCACAATTACTCCTTTTCTTTTTGCGAATACAGACAAACACTGCTGCTACTCTGAAGCATAACTGAGTAGTATGAACAAAAAAAAGGATAGCAACTAATAGGAGACATCTACCAGCCTGTGTCTAGGGTGGGTACTTTGAAAGTTTATTAAAATAAAAGTTAAGATCAGCTGTCTGTTACCTGAAATAATTTTCCCTGATCCATCTTCCTCAAATCACATTACGATTAACTGTGTGGTTTCATGTTGCATTAGGCATCAAGTTGCATCAGATAATGTCATATGAAAACAACTTGGGGAAACTATTTATATAATTTAAGAATAATTAATGACTTGGACAGGGAATGGTTACAACCAGTTCAGATAAAAGAACTAACTGAAAACTTTGCCTAAAATTCAGTCTGAACACTGAAGTGAAAATTCATTTAAAGTTTGAAAAATATTGAGTCAACTTTAAAAAAAGTTTTGTATACTTTTCTACTTCTCGGTTTTCCCTTACTGTAAAGTCTTAAACCATTATAGATGGGATTGACAGCATTACCTATTATTAAGCTTGAACTTTGAGTAGGGAGCCTGTATCTCCTGTGCTGTCAATGATCCCCTGTCTAGCAGCCAGGCAGTGTAGAGGAGGAAACAGTGTAATTCAAATGACAAGAGAGAATAGCCAAACCCAGGGCGTTGCAAAGTATGGCTGGGCGAATAGATCTGGAAAGGAGCCTGGGTGGTGGAGACTGGGACTAGAGGCTAGCAGGGAGTGAAAACAGACTGAAAAATGACAGTGAGGCAGAGAGTGGGACTGCGAGCCAACGGGTGGAAATGGGGACTGTCTAAACAGGGGACTCAGAAAGGAGGGTGTGTGCAGAGGAGGGGAAACGGATCTGAAGATCTGATCAGGAACCAGGGTGTGGCTGGGCAAAGAGACTAGGACAAGGAGCAGGGAAGGTGAGGACACTGCACTTGGATGAGAAGTTCATGGAAAAAAACTAGAATTGGGAGCTAGGCGACTGCAGGCCAGAAAGGACTAGAAAGACCAGTTGTGACTGGAGAGAATGGGACTGACTGGGCAAGGAGACTGAGAACAAGGAGCTGGGGCTAGGGAGTGGCTAAGAATGGCTGGGTAAGGAGACTGTGAGTTTAGGGATGGAGAAGAGGGAAGGATTGAAAGAGGAAGTCTGGAGGAATGAGACAAGGATTTAATGGACAAAGATTGGGACTGATAAGTGAGAAGAACAGAATGAGGGGAGGAGCGCAGTGGTGATGTAGAGACAGGACTCAGGAAGTGACAGGTTGTGAGGGGAGTGGGCAGAAGAGTGTATTCACTAGAATACTTTTCCTTCCAAAGCCTGGAATGGAACTTAAGATTCCTAAGTCTCATCATTCCTCTCCTACCAACAAATACCTATGAAACCTGCTGGCAAAGTGTTCCATTCCATCTTAGAGCTGGTCCACACAGAAGATAACCTACTACTACTACTACCTGTTACTCCATTAGCTCAAGTGGCAGAGGTCTCTGTAGTGGAGCTTAAAGGTTCCAACCCTGCTGATGAGCTATCTGAGTCAATGTCACATGACAGAAATGCTGTCTTTTCAGTTTGCTTTTTTAAAACTGAGAAAATTACACACAAGAACTATGTTAAAAAAACATTAACTTTGCAAAGTCAAGCACTCCAAAGTTAGGAAATGCCAGAATTAAGGCTGCCTGTGGAGCCAGAAATCAGTGCCTTGTGTGTATGTATTATGAAACAGTTGGCACTTTCTAATCCTACACAGATAATGAATAGATATGTAAAGTGGGTTGACCAATAAGGAGTGTGGATGAGGTAGACTGCACTCTCCAATACATTCTGGTATGGTGCATACAGAAGATTAATCTCTGGCTTGCATACAGGATTGGAATATATTGTAGTCTGGTCCGTAACGGAAAAGTGGATGAAAAAAGGATGTCTCACACATGGTAAAGGAGAAGGTGTCTCGTGTAAATGTGGAGGTGACTGAAATACAAGGGCAGAGATGAAGTTAGTGTTGCAACCTAAACTGCAAATTTCCTGAGTTTCTACCATTTAGGATTTTAAAGTTATTTTCTATTAACATTGTTTTAAATAATAATATATTCTCAACCATAACTGTTCATTAAAGTTTTTTGGCTGAGTTTCTTTAGTTTTTATTAAAGAAGAAAAACTTCCTTTATCTATATAATTTAAAAAAATTGTCTAAAATGATTTTTGCTTGTAACTTCAGTGAAGCTTTTACAAACTCTACAGGCCAAGCTATGCTGTTGGCGTGTATAATTTCAGTGAAGCCTCACATGTGGTTCTTAGATGATTTACAACATTGAATCCTGCATGGCAGAATGATATACAAGAAATAACAGGAGCTATAAGCTTTGCTGGCTTAAACTTTAGAAATTGTAACCAGACTGAGCCCCTTATCTTAGACCTTGCTAAAATTCTACATGGCATCTGATGAAGTGGGTTATAGTGCACGAAAACTGAGAGACTAAAAAATTTTTTAGTCTCTAAGGTGCCACAAGGACTCCTTGTTGTTTTTGCTGATACAGACTAACACGGCTACCCCTCTGATACATAGCCCATGAGACTCACAGAGCTTATAAACTCTTCTAGCACAGTTCTAATGGAGCTGAAATTTCAGGTACAACTCAGGGTTTAAAAAGGGTTTTTATAAAGCCATGTGATTCAGAAGTCTGGCCTCCTAGCAGACACCACTTAAGAGGCCCTGCGATTCTCTCTCTCCAATACCCAAATTATTTAAAATAAAGGAATGGGCAGGCAAAACTTATAACCCCGTCTCATTTGACCAGGGGTGGGCAAACTTTTTGGCCCGAAGGCCACCTTGGGGTTGCAAAACTGTATGGAGGGCCGATTAGGGAAGGCTTTGCCTCCTCAAAGAGCCTGGGCTCATCCCCTATCCGACCCCCTCCCACCCCGAGTACCCCCCTCAGAACCCTCCACCCATCCAACCCCCCTGCACCTTGTCCCCTGACTGCCCCCTTCCAGGACCCCTGCCTCTAACCGCCCCTCTGGGACCCCACCCCCTATCCAACCTCCCCCACCCCCCGCTCCCTGTCCCTTGATTGCCCCGACCCCTATCCACACCCCCACACCCTGACAGACCCCCGGGACTCCCACATCTTTCCAACCCCCCGTTCCCCATCCCCTGACCGCCCCCCCCAGAACCTCCGCCCCATCCAACCGCCCCCAGACAGGTCCCCCGGGACTCCCACACCTATCCAACAGCCCTCTGCTCCCTGTCCCCTGACTGCCCCCCGGCCCTCTTACCTTGCCACTCAGAGCAGCATGTCTAGCAGCCGCACCGCCCTGCCGGAGCCAGACACACTGCCGCGCTGCCCTGCAGGAGTGTGCAGCCCCACTGCCCAGAGCGCTGCCCATGTGGCGGCGGAGGAGGGGGTACAGCGGGGGAAGGGCCAGGGGCTAGCCTCCGTGGCCGGAGCACAAGGGCCAGGCAGGACGGTCCCGCAGGCTGCTCTCCTGTCGACTCCTTTCCACTTCTCATTCAGGTGGAATACAGGAGTCGACGGAACAGCGATACCCAGTGCATCAATTGCTGCATGTCAAACCCCCGGTAAGTGTAGACAAGGCCTTAGTAACTTAGGCCCAAAACCTGCACTCAAATCCATTACCAAAGATGTTCATACCCATAGTTTTAAGAACAGGTAGTTCTGCTTTTGCATTGCTTTATTCCTCATTTAAATGTGCCATTAAGTCATGTAAAATACAAAAACAGTAATATTACAAATATGCAGAAAAATAGACATATTTATAGTGTTCGTTTTTAAAGGCAGCATTTACCACAGATGCCACAGTTTTTCCTTTGCTGAAAATGGGGAATCATAGAATATCAGGGTTGGAAGGGACCTCGGGAGGTCATCTAGTCCAACCCCCTGCTCAAAGCTGGACCTAATCCCTAACTAAATCATCCCAGCCAGGGTTTTGTCAAGCCTGACCTTAAAAACCTCTAAGGAAGGAGATTCCACCACCTCCCTAGGCAACCCATTCCAGTGCTTCACCACCCTCCTACTGAAAAAGTTTTTCCTAATATCCAACCTAAACCTCCCACATTGCAACTTGAGACCATTACTCCTTGTTCTATCATCTGGTACCACTAAGAACAGTTTAGATCCATCCTCTTTGGAATCCCCTTTCACATAATTGAAAGCAGCTATCAAATCCCGCCTCGTTCTTCTCTTCTGCAGACTAAATAATCCCAGTTGGAACCTCCACTGAAGAGTGTCTTAGGGGGCACCTTGAATGACCAGGGATCCTAGTTTTCCATGATTAAAAAAAAAATTCTCTGATAAACATAAAAATCTGCATTTTTCCACAATTAAAATGAAACACTGAACTTTAGTTTCCCTAGCCACAATACATATAGGTATCAGTTGAACACAATGTTTCATTGCTATATTTACAGTATTTAAGCTGACAGCCCAAGCCATGCCCATTCTCCAGTCCCAATTAGATTGGATAATTGGAGTTCCATTGTATGTTTTTATTTTTTCACAAAATATAAAAACAAAAGATTATCTGTACATATGCAAATTCCATGTTTACCATGGCAAATGATTTTTAGGATTCCTGGAAATGACTAGAATCTGGTGGTATCTAGAGGCCCAAGTTAACATTTAATGGCAACCACTGTATTTTATTTATTCATTCATGAACCGCAAGCAATGATCAAGTATGTTAAATAGACAATTGTAGGACCTTCCACCAGAAGCAGAAAAGGAAAGGAGCTAAACTCCAACCCATCTTCCTGCCTACTCTGAGGCAAAAACCTGGGTCTTTGCAATAAAGTCACATTCTTGGTTTAGCTAAGAATTCCAGAGTCAAGGGCCTTCTCCTGAAAATAACCGGCAACCAGAAGACCAGACATTTCTTATGTTCAATCTGAAGACTGTTCAATCAGCACCTTAGCTGATGTTACATGAATTTGTGGTATATGGGGAGAAAAGCAGCCAAGACCTAAGTCATACAAGGTTTAATAAACCAAAAGCCAACACTTTATTGCACCTAAAAGCAGAAAAGAACTGTTTAATATGTTACCTGTAACTGCCACCACCAAGCAGATGGACAGTCACTTTCCATTACAGTTGTCATTTCTGAAGCGTGTAAGATGGCTGAAACAATGGGAGCCACCATCCAAAACAGAAGCCACATACAAGGATGATCAGAAGCTGAAGTAGGTAGTCAGGGGTTTTTTGCTGGGGTCTGAATGCATACAGAGTGGGTTGGTTACTGTTTTGGTGTGTGTGTGAGTGTGAGAGAGTATACTTCTGCTCACAGACAGACAGACACTGAGAAGCACTTGCTCAGCGTGACTCTGTGAGAAATCCATGAGAGGGAGATTTTGGGGGCAGAGTGCTGGCTGGAAAGAGGCTTGGAGCTGTCAGCAACTGTTGTTTTTATCATGCTGTGTTCTGGGAATCATGACTGTGTATATTCTTGGAGGGTGGGGGAAAGGGAGTCCATTAAATACCAATCATCAATTTTTCCTCCTAACAAACTAACCACAAGACCCTGAATATTAGGGAACCATAAAAAGAGCTAACAATATTTCAATATACAGTACATTACAGCCTAGCATTAAGAAAGGGCAGGAATCACTCTGGCTAGGCCCAGATCAGAGATAAATGGTTGCAAATGTTTTACTAGAAACAGATGAGAAAATACTTAGTCACCTATACCATTTAGATCAGTATTTCTAAGTGCCATTAGGAGCCACAATGCATTCCCAAATTTCAGGCTTAGATTAAAACAGAAAACCGACTCAGTTATGGCAACAGTAACCACCTCTGCTGGAGAAAGAGTAAATAACACTTCCTTATTTACTTTCTCATAACACAAGAATTAGGGGGTTACCAAATGAAATTAATAGGCAGCAGGTTTAAAAACAAACAAAAAGGAAGTATTTTTTCACACAACACCCAGTCAACCTGTGGGCACCTGGCATTGGCCAGTGTTGGAAAACCGGATACTGGGCTAGATGGACCTTTGGTCTGACCCAGTATGACCAGTCTCATGTATCTTCCAGAGCCTTTCAACAACCCACTAGAATCATCCCGTTCTTGTCTCGAGCTTCATGCCACTCTAATGTAAATCCCAATCTAAGACAGGCAATGGAAAAAGCAGAGAGACAGAGCATCATTCAAGTTTGAGGAAAACGAGAAACAGACAGCATACTTGGGCTGAGTTGCTACCAGTAATATCACTGCTTTCCCCAGTGGCTTTGCATACACATTATAGGGAAATGGTAACAAAATACCCCAGCAGCTCCCCTGACAAGAGATCCCAAAGGAAGAGGAACAGAGAATGGTTTTGGACAACCAACGTATCTTCAGAAAGAAAAAAAAAACGAAAACCCCAGTCTGATACTGTCCACCTGAGGACAACTAGGGGCTGCAGTACAGTCAATAAACCCCTCCTGGCAAACCATAGAAAAAACTGCTGACAGATCTAAAAGAGTTAGCTTGGTCACCTGGCTTTTGTCCAGTGCTTGGAGATCATCAGCCAAAGCAATTAATACATACCCTTATCTAAAGGCAAACAGAAAGGGAGTGAGGAAATCTAAGATTATCAAATTCAGAAAGTTTCCTTGCTACCACCATCTCAATGAATCTTCCCTAAAAAGGGAATATCAGAGACAGTGAGTCCGAATTTGCATCTGAAACAAGGAATATGCTCCTAGACCACAGGAAAGCTGACAATGAATCTAATACCTAGGATACAATTTCAGATACACTGATCACTTTGAAGTAGTAAATATTAATCCATTTACCACACTATGGTATCTGAAATCCTGCAGTATTTCCTATACTTAAGAGTGTTAAAGAATTGTGAAACATCCAAATGTTGCCCTCTCAATGGGACACACTGTAGTTGTGGCCATTTATATGCTTACTCTCAGCTTTCCAACCGTGCCTCTGAAACTCCTGAATAGCCAATACTACTCTGCAGACTTTTGAGGCAAAAAGTAACCAAAACTTGGTGACAACTTTTTCCTGTGTCTGGAGATTTACCTTCATACACAGTATTTCAGCTCCTCTCACACTAGCAAAGTAACTAGCTTGTTCACTTCCTTTACAACCTCATTAAACCATACCTACTGAAATACCTCTCCATTATTTATATTTATTAAAACAGAATGAAACAATATATTTTATAAGATTACGATGACTCTAGAATCAGATTGTCACATACCGTGCATTTTGTTTAGTGTCTAGAGGCCAAGTCCCAAACGTCTTACTCAGGAATAACTCCCAATGAACATAATATCTGGTAAGGACTGCAGCATCTGACTTATAGTATTTTAATTTAAAACTTCACCATCTACTCGTAGTAACCATTAACAAAGGACTTGCATAAATATAATCAAATTGTTATTCTTTCTATGTAGTATAAAACATAAGCTGTGCACAGTAGCCTCCTGTCACTGGTGACAATCTTTACCCTTTAAAATGTCTTGAACATAAGAGATACAGAGACAGGAAATACCCCAAACTCAGTGTAATGAGCTGTGGGAGAAGCTGGGGTAGGCCTATAAAGAGGAAGTTGGTGGTAAGAGAGGCAGCAGGGAGGAGCTCTACAGTCACTCCCTTATACTTAACCAAGTCCCCTCTTCTCTAGGAAGAGGTCTAGGGTGAGAAAAGCCCCTGGGATCCTGTCTTGGACTACAGACTCTGGCAAAAAGCCAAAAGGGGGAGGAAACTCCACTGGTAACCCAGAGGTGGGCAAGAAGATAGAGAAGAAAAAGGTAGGAAAGAACCCAGGGGCACAGCAACAAGGTCTGAGGTTGAGCAGACCATAGTTGCTAGGCATAGGATCCCTGGGCTGGAACCCAGAGTAGTTGGCAGGCTTGGGTTACCCTGCCAACCACTGGGAAATTGGCACAGATTGGGAAGTGGATTGGAAGACTGCTGAGAGTTTAAATGGACTGTATGGCCACTGGGTCTTTGTTACCTGGAAGGGGAGGACTATAGTGACCTGGCTGAAGAGCCACGTAGCAAAAAGGGAGTACCCTGTGTCCAGAGACAGACCGACCGACCATGGAGTAAGCAACCGAAGAAGCGGGGGTCAGACTCATTGACAGCTAATCCGCAGATAAGCCACAAGGAGGTGCCCTAGTGTGGAGCAGTAAACGCCCTGACAGCAACTTATTTACAAACATATAAATAGCTGTGGCATTATTCCAGAGCAACTGAAAAAACCCAAATGGCATCACGCAAGAACAGTGGAAAGCATAGCTTATTACCCACACTGTAGCTGAATGAGTCAAATGAAAGTGGAGATCTTGACATTTGCTAGTCAGCTTAATCAGATACCTTCTAGTTTCCTGTAGTATGGGTACCAGTGTTCTGCTACTCACAGCATACCAGATCTATTTACATATCCTATCAGATGGGATGAACATGTAAGTCGTGTTGCATCTGATTAAACTGAGATGTCTGGAACTACATAATCTGACACAATGTAAAAGAAGGCGATTTAATGAAAAAGAATGTATTAAAAACACTGTGGCTGGGCAACTGAGATAAAGTATTTCTGGTGGCAGGTATCTGTGTTCCCGACCAGCTTTCTTTATAATCCCATCATATCAAATTACAGTGACTTTACTCTCCTTACTGTCAGTCAACCTTTCAAATTAATTTATGAAATTTCTCTTTCTAAAAAGCAGCTCAAGTGTTTAGAAAAAATATCTGAAAGTACTGAAAGGCTTCAAACAAGCTGTTTTAGCAGAAAACCTGAGAAATATTATACATTTAACAAAAAGTAGAAAAAGTAAATTGTGTTATGTTTTGCATTTTGCTACAAAATGGAGGTAATAATCCACAGAAAAGTTGATTCCCCTGAGAAATCATAACTTACATTAAACCATAGACTTCAAAGTCCCAGCCCGCATACCAGGAGGAGCCCATCTGATATTCCCCCACATCAGTCTGAAATTCTGCAAAGTTTAAATTTTCATTTTAAAAGTGTTCCAAGCTTTTCTCTGATTACGGAGATATATTTCTGAATGTGAACCTATGATCCTTCCTCACCATGAAGACAGGCTGAAAAACAAATTCTCTGAAAGTCTTGACCTGTCCCTATTAAGATCAATAAGATAATAACTCTCCAGCCTAATTATATTAAAATGTCAACATTCTTAAGTATTTCACTGCTAATAATTCCAGCAGTCACATCAGCCTAAATTGCACATCTATTGTAGTTGGATACAATGGACAGAGGGATTGGACAGAAAAGCCTACTTTTCTTTTTAAATATGTAAAGCTAAAAGCAGTACAGGCCTGCATAGCCATCCTCTCTCGTGTCTGGGCTCACCCTTCACTTGAGTTCATTATCCATGGCCTAAAACAGGGTTGAAGGCAGAGGAGAGGGGAGAGAAGAAAAACAAACAAACAAAAAAAAAACACCACCACGGCTGGACTTCCCCATCTTCATCCCAGAGGCTTAAATGAGCTGTTCCCTGACCAGCAAACTGAAAGGAGGCAAGCAAGAAAAATAACGCTGACAGATTCTTTAGGCAACTTTGCCCTCCAAATACTAGGACCTGCTGAGCATCAACCAGTAGCTATCATCCTGTTTCCCTTCATTTCACTGCTTCCAGTTCTGGCTGTTCCTTCACTCAGTGTAGCAGAGCGAGTGTAAGGAAGCTGTAAAGGGCAGCTGGGGACAGAAGCGGTACGGAGAGCACTGGTCAGGCACCTTGGGAGTGGGAGAAGAACTTCCCCTGAAATCTACTAACACTATCACCAACCTTATGGAAAGGTCCTACAGAACAGAATAGAACGTGATACACTTCCTGCAGGTTTATTTAAAATCACTTTATAGAATGTGATCATCATATATCTGCTATAGAATTCTATAGGATGGTTCCATAGCCAAGAAGGATGATATTCTTCTGATGTTTAGAATAATTAGTATATAAAATGAGCTGGATGACCTTTTTTTGGCAAATAGTTTATTTGCCAAAAAATGTGGTTTCTGCCAACCTGAAATTATTCATAAATTTATGTCAATTTAGCTGAATAATTAAGACAGAACAAAAAACAATTCTAAGTGTTTCAATATTATTGAAACAAAAATGTTTTGTTTGAACCTGATCTGAAACTTATTTTAATTTTCGGCATTTTTACAAAAGCAAAATGCCAGGAGGTGGAGGGGTGAGGGAAGAAGGGAGGAAGCTACATACTCATTCTCACTCTCTTTCCTCTCTCTGGCCTAATGACTCTTCGTCCTTATTATGAATGACTATGAACTGCCACTGTGAATGACAATAAATAGTCATAATCAAGCCACAGAGAACAAGAATGACAATTCACCTAGGACGTAGGAGACCCAAGTTCATGTCCCTGTTCCAGATATTATTTAACTAATCATTCACAGTGCTACAGCTTCAATAGGAGAGAGAAACCAGAATATACCATAGCCCAATGGTTAGGACACTCTCCTACAATGCGGTAGAACCAAGTTCAATTTGTTTCTCCTCATCAGGCAGAGGCTGAATTGAACCTGGGTCTCCTACACCCCTGAAAAAGTATCCTATTCACTTGGCTAAAAGTTATATATCTGCTTCTCTCCTCCCATCTGGCATTTTATCAATCTAGTCCTTTTTGTAAAAGTGCCTAAAATCTAAATGAACAATTTCAGGTTAGGTCAAAACGAAACTTTTCTTTTCAACTCCACTCCAAATATTTTCAACTTTTTTATTTGCCAAAAAAATGTTGTGTTCTGTTCAGCCAGAAATGAAAGAGTTTGTTATTGTTTGGAATTGCCAGTAAAGTGAAAAATCCATTATTCACTCTTTGAAGCATGTACTCTGGTAAGAACAGAGTACAAGAAGCAGGAAATGAAGCCAGTAGAAGAAGAAACTGGGAGCAGCTGGAGGTAGATAAGAAACTCACATACAAATTAACTCCACCCCTGGAAAGTATAAACAGAAAAGGAAAAAAAAAGAGAAGTGTGAAGAAAGAGTCAGACCAAGATGAGTCCAAAAAGAACATAAAAAAAAAAAAGCAAAAGGAAGGAAGGACAAACTCTAAGAAAAATGAGGAAAGAAACGGGTATGAATTCAAGGAGAATTTTATCTGAGGAAAGACTATAGAATCAGTATTTTATTTGCAACTCAGTCTAATTTTAATCCATACAGGGCCAGACCGAACATCCACAGAAGTCAGTGGAAAGACTACCATTAACTTCAGTGAGCACTGGATCAGGGTGGTAATAATTAAACTTCCTCATTAGAGAAAGAGAAATAACTTCAATACCAGCACTATGGCATACTAAGGAGTAGCATACATTTCATTCAATTTTCATCTGTTTGGTCTCTGCAATCAAGATGAGGTAAAACTTTAATAACTACAGTTTCTGAATGGAAAGATTGTTACAAATGAAAAACACCTAAAGGCTAACATATATATTAGGGCTGTCAAGCGATTAATCACACAGTTAAACAATAACAGAGTACCATTTATTTAAATATTTTGGATGTTTTCTACATTTTCAAATATATTGATTTCAATTGTAACACAGAATACAAAGTGTACAGTGCTCACTTTATTTTTTATTACAAATATTTGCACTGTAAAAAAACAAAAGAAATAATATTTTTCAATTCACCTAATATAAGTACTGTAGTGCAATCTCTTTATCATGAAAGTTATCATGTAGAATTATGTACAAAAACCCCCTGCATTTGAAAATAAAACAGCATAAAACTTAAGAGTCTACAAGTCCTCTCGGTCCTATTTCTGTTCAGCCAATCGTTCAAACAAGTTTGTTTACATTTACAGGAGATAATGCTGCCCGCTTCTTGTTCACAATGTCACCAGAAAATGAGAACATGCGTTCTCATGGCATTATTGTAGCTGGCATCGCAAGATCTTTACGTGCCAGATGCTAAAGATTCATATGTCCCTTCACGCTTCAACCACCATTCCAGAGGACATGCGTCTATGCTGATGACGGGTTCTGCACGATAACAACCCAAAGCAGTGCGGACTGATACATGTTCATTTTCACCATCTTTTGCTGGTGGCATCTGACTCAGGTTAATTTTCTTTTTTTGGTGGTTCGGGTTCTGTAGTTTCCACATCTGAGTGTTGCTCTTTTAAGACTTCTGAAAGCATGCTCCACACCTCATCCTTCTCAGATTTTGGAAGGCACTTCAGATTCTTAAACCTTGGGTCAAGTGCTGTAGCTATCTTTAGAAATCTCACATTAGTACTTTCTTTGTGTTTTGTCAAATCTGCAGTGAAAGTTTTCTTAAAATGAAAAACGTGCTGAGTCATCATCCAAGATTACTAGAACATGAAATATATGGCAGAATGCAGGTAAAATAGAGGCAGAGACACAGTTCTCCCCCAAGGAGTTCAGTCACAAATTTAATTAATGCATTTTTTTTTTAAACCAGCGTCATCAGCATGGACGCATGTCCTCTGGAATGGTGGCTGAAGCATGAAGGGGAATACGAATGTTTAGCATATCTGGCACGTAAATACCTTACCATGCCGGCTACAAAAGTCCTATGCAAATGCTTTTTCTCACTTTCTGGTGATACTGTAAATAAGAAGTGGGCAGCATTATGTCCCGTAAATATAAACAAACTTGTTTGTCTTAGCAACTGGCTGACTGAGAAGTAGGACCGAGTGGATTTGTAGGCTCTAAAGTTTTGCATTGTTTGGTTTTTAAGTGCAGTTATATAACCAAAAAAAAAAAATCTGCATTTGTAAGTTGCACTTTCATGATAAAGAGATTGCACTACAGTATTTGTATGAGTTGAATTGAAAACTACTGTTTCGTTTATCATTTTTACAGTGCAATAAAATTACAGTGTAATAAAAATAATAATATAAAGTGAGCAGTGTACACTTTGTATTCTGTGTTGTAATTGGAATCAATATATTTAAAAATTTAGAAAAACACCCAAAAATATTTAATACATTTCAATTGGTATTTTATTAACAATGCGATTAAAACTGTGATTAATCACGATTAATTTTTTTTAGTTAATTGCATGAATTAACTGTGACTAATTGACAGTCCTAATATACATCTTTCTGTGGCATTATCTGAATACACTGCTTAATATATTAGTCGGTACCTAGTATTTAGCTTGGATTCTGTTAAAGATATTTAGGGATAAAGTATTGTTTTACTTACCGAGTGTCTCTGATAAGAGGTGTGCTTCCCAGTTTAAAACAGGTTTTTTCACCTCCACAAGATGCCTGTCTCAGGGAAAAGCTTTCTGCTAGATCAAAACCTGTGAAATGTGATATATTAATTTAGTCTACTCTTTGTTTAATGCAATTTTAAAGCCTGGGGAAAGTATTGATTTTTAGTATGCTTGATGCTTTTCTAGTCTATAGACTGACAGGCTATTTCAAATCCCAATGCTTTAGGTCACAGAAATTTCCAGTTTGCATTTTCTCATAGGAAGGGATATGAGTGTGAAATTCCCTCAGCTCTTGACTTTTCAACCTCTGAGGAATGCACTGGCTGTTTTCTTTTACCATCTGAACTAATGAGAATAACTATGCTGCAGATCTACAGTAAGTCTGAGAAGTGAATGTTAAATCCAGACTAATTTTACAAGTAAGAATTAAAAAAAAACCAATGTATATGTATAGAACTTAAGCCAGAAAATTACAGAAATTTATTCTAATTTTAATAAAAACAATTTTTCTAATATTAAAGACAGCTTTAATTTAAAATGCTTTATTGTCTCTTTACAGTTAAAGCCAGCTTCAATGGGGCCAGGATTTCACCCAAGGTTTGTAAATTTTAGATGCTCTATCTTTTGTATTAAAAAAGTCACTTACCTGAAACATCAAGATTTTCTTTGTAGATATGTCTACCCTGATGTCCATCTGGTCTCATTATAGGACACACTTTAACTAGAAAAGAACACAGTATAACAGCTCCCATCAAACATTAGCAAATAAAAAATAAATCAGACAAAATTATTGCCATGTGTAATAAACAGTGAATTGCAAGGCAACATGAACAGAGTTCAATTTTCAATGTAATTAGATTACTACTAATATTCCTTCTTGTTTCTTTATATTTAGGATTATGAAATAAACCAAACTACCATATTAAAACAACAGTAATTACATTTTAGTGTACAAAATATTCTCTTAATACTATAATTATAAACAGATAAGATGTAATCATGTTTTAATTCAATCATTTGTGATTAAAGCAAGCACATATTAACTATTCAACCACTGTGGGAAATAATATTACATTCTTACAACTTTTTTTCTCCAGTCAAGAATACCATAAAACAGAACACCATATGCTTGGCAGGGGTGAGGGGTTATGTGTACAGTAAACTTTGAAAAAAAGAAGATTTTACAGCAGATGCTATTATGAAGATACAACAATAAAAGTTATAAGTATATGATGGATTACCCTCGCAACAGTTAAATGTTATTTGCAGTGTAGAAAATAATCTCAAAATGTGGATTAATAAGGATATTGTCATATTATATAAACAATATCTCATTGCTTGCCTCTTTAAAAGACTGTTACAAATTAAGCAGCTTTGCATTAGGGATTGTTTTAACTATGCATTGATGTGTTTACTAGAAACAAACAAGCACAGTATTCTAATATTTGTAATATAGTACACATGCAGAGGCAAAGTCTAACAGAGTGGTTACATTTAACAGCTGAAATCATAATAAAATAGGGTAAATTAGTTTAACAATTTGAGGAAGTATATTAAAAACTTTTAAGTAATAACCCTTCTTACTAGCTTGTCTCTAATAAGTAGTACTTAAGTATGAGGGCCTATATATGGACTCCTACATTTCCAAAACCTTAAAATCTAATATCCGTGAAGCTTAACCCAACATTTATCATGCTGCAGCAGTTTTATGCTTCAGTAAAGAGACACACACACAAACTTTTTCAAGAAGTGGATAAAGACTAAGGTCAATTTTTTGCATGTTAAAACAGGGCTGTATCTTTTTACCAAACTCATGAAAATAGTCCCACTGAAGTCTATTGGGACTACCAGAGGGAAGGAAAGCAGGATTTTGTCCAGAAACTCTGTTGGCATGCGATCCTGTCTTGAGTTGAAGTGCCCAGAAAAGATTGCCAAAATAAGCCTGAAGTTTCAGCAATGGAAGACACTGGGCTTTCCAATGTATCCATTCAGTGAAAAGAGAGGAGGAAATAACTAGCACTAACCTAGAAATAGTCTATATTTAAAGGATTTCCAAATATGTTGGAGACTGAAAGTTGACCCGGAAAATGGTTACACTTGTAATTGTAAAATGCCTGCAATATAACACTGACTCTGTAATAATACAGAAAATACATTCTTCCCCAAAAATCTTGAATTCAACTCAATGTATAACAGTATCACATCTTTACAATTAGCTTAAGTGGCTAATTTGAAGTAACTAGTAAATTTATAGCTGGAAGATATAGTTTAGATAAAAAAATTATTACCTCACAAAATGATTAATGAAACCAATGTCATCTTCATTTCAGAAATGTTTAAACATAGATTGGGTGAAGGCAGTAATATGCATCAGATTCTGTCAAAAACCCTGTTTCGTTTGTCTAAACTACAGCCCACAATTAGAAAGCAAGGTAATTTATGGGCAGATTTGTTTCAAATATATCAATTAATAGATATGTAAGAAGACAGATACTATATTTATTTCTACTGTTCCTACCAAAGAACAAGTCACATTAGAAGCAATTTTTCTCAGGACAATATGCAGAATTGTAAGAGTCTTTGTGTTGCCATCTCAGTAGTTTATATGTAATCTTTCATCAAACTCCTAGTTGGCAATACAAGCCCATTCTCAGTTGTATTTATTGTGTAGTGAGTTCTCTGTTATAATGTACTTACTGTACTTCTAATACTCTGGCGGAAATATACACTCTAGAGCATAGAGTCACGTTCGCATTAGATAATTTTTATCCCTGAACCGACAGAAAACACACAGGCCTGATTCTGCTCTCATTTACACCAATATACATCTATAACAACTCTGTGGCAGTGAAGGGAGTTACTCTGAATTGACACCAGCATAACTCCTGTCCAGCAGCTTTAACTTACACTAGGGCTGCGGATCAGGGAGTTGGACCTGGCTCGTTCTGGCCCCTCTCCATTAAGTCCAAGTGAAGATTCGAGCCTTAATTTCTCTGCTATCCTGCTGACTGAAGTTGTTCCTGAGATGCCTAAGACCATGTAATGCACCGGGGGTGTATTTTTATCAAAGGCGTAACAGTCATGGCAGGAAGCACAGCATACTAAGATCACATGAATGCTACTTTGCTGGTTGTATTCTGTACACCCACAAAAACTGAAAGAACTAGGGCAATTCTTCTTCTAGTTTGTGCTAAAAACGACCCCATCACCTCAATAGTATATTTTCCTAGACAGCTGAGCCAAGAGATTAGAATGTTAAGAGCAACAGCTTCCCCTACATATTCTTTTTCATACAAGGAGCTGACAGCCTTCAATTTTATAGGCTGATACAATATCTGTTTATAGTGAGGAAGGAAGGTCCAGCATGATTTTTAACTATTGCTGACAATCCTGGCACTTGTATACACCACTTTTGTCATGGGTCAGACTAGAGAGGTTAGAAAATTAAATTAGACAAGGAGACTACATAAAGACAACAATCAAGAAAACAAGAGAATTCTTTACATTCAGCAAGGACATAAAAACTATGGCCTGATTCACTACTCAGTTACATTACACCAGAGTAAAAGTAGCCGAGCAGAGCATTGCTTTGTGTCTAGTTTTAACTCCATGATTTCCATTAAAAGTAAATGGTAATGGAAAAGCTACCTGAAAAGAACACTGAAAATGTAATGTACATACAATTCATAAGGCTATCCATCCATAGAATGGGTATAGAACTTAAATTATAGAAATTCATGAGTTCTACTAATTGATTTTAGTCTTGTAAATCAATAAAATTCTTTCAACTCTATAAAAAAGTCTATATACTACATGTATATATTCTCACATGCGAATCATAGATAAAACCTGAAGCTTTAATGCAAGTCTAAGATTAATTAACTTTCTAATGGCATACAGTACAAACTTCAACTCCCAGTAATTTATAAGGCTACATCTACAGTTCAAGCTATGGGTGTGATTCCCCAACTTACATACATGTACTAGCAGTAGCTTAATGAGAGCTAGCATGGAGTACAAACAGTAGCACGGCCATGGCAGCACAGGCCATGGCAGCACCAGCAGTGACATGGCTTAGCTGTGATGAGTATGTACCCACCAGTTTCAGGTGGGTTTGTACTCAGCATGGCTAAACCATGCCATCTCTGCCATTGCTCACGCTACCATGACTACACTACTATTTATACTCATGCTAATATGTGTATGCAAGCTGGGGAATACACCCCTAGCTCTCCTAGTGTAAACACAGCCTAAGAGTTCAAGTCTGGCAGCTTATACATTGAGAATGCCTAATGTATGAATCAACTCACTACAGTATTAACATCTTTTTATCTAATATTAATATATCGTGTTCTATAATGAGGCATTTTTTCATATCAGACTTAAAAAATTGCATTGGAGTGTGCCCCTGAAATTATTAGTGGTGTTTGAGTCAAAATTTAGAGTCAACATTTTTCATAACATACTTCATGTCAAAGGCAGTGGAAATCCAGCAGGTCTTTTCCAGTATTGTTGGCAGCCCAGAACCTTTCATATGCCATATTTGTCACAGGTCAGACAACAAAGCTTAGCAGCCCATGTTACAAAAGGGGTACTCATAGCAAAAAGTTGGATAAGACAATCAGAATGAGACAGAACTATTAGCATTCAAGCAGAATTTAGAAATGATCACATTAGAACTTTCTAGAGTTGACTCAGTTCCATATTGTGAAAACACATGCTCCCAATAATCAAAAACTAGTTAAATCAACCATATAAACAAAATAAAAGAATTAGGAGAAAACTTTTCCTCGGTATATTTAGGTTTAACACATGGCTGTGGAGAACTTCATGAACTTCAGTCTGGTAACTCTATCCTCTCCCTTAGATTTATTATATTTTATTTTTAGAAGTAATCACTTCCCTCCAGTAAATGGTTAGTACACCAGAAGTTCTGCACAAACAAAAACTGAAAGGGATCACTGCTGTGAATCAAACAGATGTCAGCACACTCAACAGGGCCTAAGGAAGACTGCCTGAAGCAGGCCCAGAGTAATCTGTCACACTCTTTAACATTTCCTCTTTTCAGCACTGCCATTTCTTTAATTACAATAATATTAACTAATGAAATGAAATCATTTCCAAGACACGTTCAGAATATTAAATGGAAAACAAATCTCTCCCCTTACCATATTAATCCACACATGTAGCTTTACCCTTTCTTTTGCATGATTGATTTCCTGTATTTTTTTATAATTAAACTTAAGTGGGAACTCTCCCTCCATTTCAAAGCCTTCCACCAAAAAACAGTAGCACAATTAGACTATACTATAGGGGTTGTCAGGATCCTGAGGGAAAATAGTATGGGACTTGTACAGAAGCAAACTCTATTGGTACAGCATAGCTTGAGTAGGGGCAAATGGCACAAGTACAAATGGTGACACAGGACAGCCATAAAGAAGTGTCACTGCAAGGGCTGCCATGCAAGAATCTTGAGAGGAAGAAGCAAAAGCAAGAGCACCATCCAGGATGAACTGACCTTGAGGAGAGAAAAAGGGAGTCACTTGGATTAAATGAAAGAAGAAAAAGTGTAAGGAGTTTAGATATTTGTCTCTCCTTTCATGTGTCCCTGCCATCTCTCATGGCCTAAACAGTCTTCTATGACTCGCTTACATTTAATTGAAAAGCCTTTTACCTGACAAGAGGGAGTTGCACTCCATTTTGTTTTCAAATGTATTTAATTTAAATTGTACATAAGTTCATGTCGATCATTTGAGCGTCTTCTGCAGCCCTTCTAAAGTGTTCCTTCCTCAACCCTCCAAATGAGGTAGCTGGATGTGCCCATGAACTACACTCCTTCAAATGGCAAGAGGGGATTATTGAAGGGTTATTAGAGGAGGTTTACCCTCCCACCTCCCAGGGTTTGATAATAATATACATACAAAGCTCTTAGCTTTTGCTGCTCTAAAAGTTCAAAAGAGAGTTTTGAAACCCAAACTCAGATTCTCCACAATGTACTACTTGTACATTGCCCAATCACAATTATCACTACTATTTATTATTTGTACTCCAGTAGCACTTAAAGGCCTTAATCAGGATTGGAGTCCCATTGTGCAAGGCACTAATCTTAAACAGCTCGGGCCTGATTTTCAGTAGCGCTGATCACACAACTGCCATTGCCTTCAACTGTTTCCTAGAGGGTAGGCATCTCTGAAAATCAGGTCCTAATTGTTTATCTTTCTTTAAAAAAAACAAATAAAAAAACCTTTTCTGTTAGCGATGTTAGGCATGCTGAAAGGAACTGAGATGTGGGCCAACGCCAGGAAACTTCCAAGTCATTATTTGATGCAATATCATACCAGACGGTTCCATTTACAAGCATACAAGTGATTTATTTCTCAGAGATGGTGAGTTATAGTGACAGACTACAGAAGAAGAAATGGGGAGAAGGATGTTGTTTGAGACGAGAGAGCTAGATAAGAGACAGATGGCAAGAGGGAGCCAAGAAACGAGGGGCAAATCATAGAAGTAATGCACCAAACTTTACTGTCACCATTTTGCTAGAATACTGTATTATCTCTCTTTCCCCTCTCCTCTGTTTATTTAGGGGCAAGGAACTGCCTTATTCTACCTCTCTGAGGTGGTTGGCATGCCTTTAGGGCTCTTAAAAATGCTTTCCTCAGATTAAAACACAGAATCAATAATACGATTTTGTTTAAAAGAGTTCTAGATTTTTCAAGCCCAGGACTGGACTCTTTTTGGATATGTAATATTAAAAACAGAAAATATCAGGGGACTACATTGCAAAATTTCAAGTGGCTAAACTGCTTCTAAAAATACATTCCTCTTTATCTACAGGAAACAAAAACACTGCCTTTAGATACATCAGATACGGACTTCTTCAAAGAGATGTTAAAACTGATTGAGCTTCTGTAACTTCATATACTTACGTGGTCCATTAACTTTCTATGCAGCATTATTTATTTGTTGAGCTGTGTCAGTATTGAGACTTGTCCTCAGCCTTTTGACTGTTTGGCTACAAAAAAAAAAAAAAGAGAGAGAGGTACCTGTCTTGTCCGTGGCTGCCATATAAATTGAAACAGGAAGAAGGAAGAGAATTGCTATCCAAAGCCAAATTATGCAGAATCCAATGTGCTTCATCTCCCCTCGGACACATGTGAAAAAATGACCACAGATCTGAAACAAAAAATACTCACAATGGGAACAATATCTTCTTATTCTCCCTTTCCCAGTCCCCCACAAAAAAACCACAAGGAAGAAATTTATTTGTAAAGAAAAGAGAAAGTCATTGGTTTTACACAATGTGTATAATTTATCTGTGTTCAAGAAGCTCTGAAAAAGTTTTCAGGCTAATCTGAATTTAGAATTGGGTGATAAATGTATTTCATGGCACTTTTTTAGTTTTATGAGCAATTCATTTACAGTAATACTAACTCAGATATTATTAAATAAGCCACTAAATTATCATTCATTAGAATGACTAGTTTCTTTTTTTCCCCCTCCTAGCTTTTTAGTCTTAGATATTTTAGTTTAACTGTTTGGTGACACAGTGCTGCAGAATGACTGCTGAAGCTGTCATTAGATTAACTGAGGAAAACTTCTCATTGCTTTTTTTTTTGTCTTTTATTTAAAAACAAAATAGTCATAGGAGACATTTTTCTTCTTTGCAAAATATGCCAGTGACTAGGGCAGCCTGACCTAAATTTGCACTTTAAATCTTATTTAAAAAGAATGAAACTTGTCCAACAAAATATCTTTGTCTTCCAAACACAATACTGGGCTTCTTCTAAACCAATTACAACTAGCAGGAAAGTATGGATTTAACAAAGCACAGTGAAATGCAACAATACATTATTATTCATATTTTTCTTAGAGAAAGTGTGATGTTGTCTTGTAATATGAAGATGAACTGAAGAAAAAATACAGCTGGTATGTCTGCTCCGGAAATTTATGATTATTTTTGTGCTGCACTATTTTCATCTTCATGGTTATTCTGTCAGTCAGCAGTACAGACAGTAACACAAAGTGAATATATGTCAAAAGAACATCATGGTGTAAGTTCCTGCACCTGCTTTACAAGAAGACTTCAGTGCACTAGAGCTGAAAGCCTATGGCTCTCAAATCCTGAAAAGCTCTTACAAATTAAATAACACTGTTACCAATTGCTAATGCCGCTATCTCCTTCACCATGCCTACTGTATCTCTGTATGTTGAGTCATCGCTAGTTTATTACTTCAGAAGATGATCAATCACGTCTACAATCAACATGCCAGAACTTAATAGCAAGAACTGACTGGAGTTTATGACGGTCCAGACTGTAACACAGCCCGCCTTGGAAATTTAGTTGCTCTGATTAATTTTGATTTGTTTTACAGACAGTAAAATACACGCAGATACCAGTTGACAGGCACGGAGATAACTGGGCAGCAGAAGGGAGAAAATGTGCAGATCCTTAATTCCTCTGCTGCTCTGCACAGGAACACGTCCAAGCTGCTAGAGTGTGGGCAAGCCAGAGCACTCGCTCCCGGGGAGGGGCCAAGGCCTCACACGGTGCTGGTCAGTTTGCCCGAAGCAGTAGCAATACCAGGGGCGCTGCCTGTAGGGTCTTGACTCCTAGCAGCCGCTGCTTTCCTGCCGTCTTTGCAAACTTCTGCCCAGCTCCAACCTCCCCAGCCAGCCTCAAGCGTTAGCTCCCAGTCACCGCTACCCCCAGGGTCACAACCCCAGCTCCCCGTCCCCCACCTCTCGAGTCCGAAGCCCTTTGTCCCCAGCCCAACTCCTTCCTCCCCGGGGCGGCAGCGGGCGGGCGCGTCCTGCAGCTCTGCCAGCCAGGCGGAGACGCGCCAAAGCATCTGGGAACCGTAATTCCCGGAGCCCGGCTCGCGGCAAGGAGTCGGCGGCGCCCGCTGCAAAAGCTGGGGGCGCAGGACCCCACCCCTCGCGGCTGTTCACGCGCCGCCCGCGCGCCCACATCCCTGTCAGAGAGGTGAGCGCGCCGCGTGAGGCAGGGGTGAGCACGTCCCCCGCCCCCATGTCTGAGTGGGGGGTGCCCCTAGCCCGAGGCCTGTGAGCGCTGCACCCGCCGACGGCTGGCCAGCCCCGCGGTTCCCTGTGCAGAGCCCTTCCTGGGGCCCCGCCAGGAGAGCGCAGCGCCAGCGGCTCGGGCTCATGCCCTACGGGAGCGGGCCCCGCTGATTTGCATTTATCCTAACTGGCTTTTCCGCTGGAAAATTGCACCCCCGGAGAAGCCGGCCTCAGCTGGGGCCACGAGCGAAGCTGCCGCAACACTTGGTCAAACTTACCAGAAAACTAACAAAAAATAAAGGGCAGGTGGGGCTGGGAGGGGCAGCGCTTGCTGCCTCCAGGTAGGAATTGCAGGGGACATGGTGGAAGATCAGTCTCTCTCTCTGCCTCAACAGCATGTAGTCAAATAAAAGTATGACTGGCAGTGAAATGGACGAGCAATGTGATTCAACGCAGAAAAACTCAAGAGCCCCTTAGATCCACATAGGTTTTCGGCTGTGCACCTGCAAATTCCCAATAAGGGGTTGTCCTTTCTTTTATCATATCCCCTTTTCACTAAACCATTTCAGCTTCCTGCATTTAGACCAGCAGACTCCCACAATTAGGAAAGACGTTACAGACTAATAGATATTTGCTTTTGTGTATAGACATATTATATGTACATCCACAAGTATTTAAAAATATACACATTTTGGCCTTGTGCCAATTTGTAACAGCATTTAATCATTTTGTTAACTATAGTATATGCACTGGGAGTATTTCCATTAGCAGTTTTAATTGAAAAAAATATACACACAGACATAACTATACTAACATATTTACACAAGTGTGAGCAGATTTATATCGTACGTTATCCAGCATGGCAACAGAATATAAACATACTGTGTATAATATTTATATATAGGGTACAGTCAAAATCAGAAATAAACTCGATTAGCAATAATGTGAGCTGAACACATAAATACAGTAGAGTGTGTGTGTGATGTGTAAACATTGACTACAAATATGAGCAGCTTACCTTTAATTTTTACTTATTAAGTCCTCCAGAATCACAGTAAATGTCTGTACAAAACTGCTGTAGTGCTGAGGAGTTGCTGGAGCCAGTCTCCAAAGAGTGGGATGCAGCTCTGTCCTTATTAGTCTCACACAGTGTGACCCTCCCACTCAGTGAGCACAGAATATACTGCAAGACAGGACAGATACCAACATAGTCATGGGTTTTGCATAATCACTCTAATCTCTTCCAAGTCTGGTAATAATGTAAAAAAGGTTATTTTATTTTATTTTATTTTTATAATAAACTGTTCCACAAATAAAATTGTCTGGGTTTGATTGCATGAATGAAAGGGTGTGTGGGTTCTGTTTGTGGAGCAGTGGCTATGAAGTACTGTGCATAGCAGTAACACACCAGCAGACAACTGGCTTTTAACACTTAAGTGTGAGCACGTCATTAATTTTATATACTTTATCATAAATTTAAAACCAACCAACCAACCAACCAAGAGAATGCGCCTATTTATGGCACTGATGTTGCAAAGCACAGCAGATGACTGGTATTTAGTTTGCCTTTTTAAGCCCATCATTTAAAAGCCAGTCTGTTCTTGCACTGTAATATCATCTGTCTGTGATAAAATGGTGACACTGAGCCTTGCCACTAATTCTCACTTGAATATGCTAAACTGTACTTTTTTGGGGCCCTCTGAGTATGCTCATGACAGCCTTCCAGTGTAGCCTTTAGACATGTAAACCAGAGGATAAAAGGCTAAAGAGAAAGAAAACGATTACAAGTACATACATAGAAGGTAGGGAGAGCAGGATCTTATTTTAATGCATCTCATTTAAATGTATTTAAAGTTCTCTCTTTTTCCAGTAGATCTGTTTTTGAGGTCAAGAGGAGGAGGTGGTGATTTGTGAAGAGTGAATCTCAAAGGGTTCAATAGTTTAATATTGAGTGGATAAACATCCAAAAAAGTTGTTTATCTGGAACTTATCTGAACTTGGTCTTAAAATCAACTAGAAATCTCATTATATTGGATTTTTCCTCACAAAATTTCCAACAGTACTTCCTGGTTTCACCCAACATGAAAACTGCACAGGACAACAAATAAGTCACACTTGAAGTCATGGTTCATACTCTTTTATTTTATCTTTCTGACATGACTTTTAAAACAGTCTCTACTCTTCCCAGCTCAGAATCACAAAGAGAAAATAGTCTTGTGGCTTGAAATATAGGACTGAGTCAGGACATTTAATTTTTGTTCTCAGGTCTGCCACAGACTTTTGTGACTTTGGGAAAGTCACAAATCCCTAGACTTCAGTTTTCCAGTCTGTAAAATGCAGATGGAAATGCTCCCCTATCTCATAGAACTGTTGTGAAGCTAAGGGTCTGATCCTGCAGGCAAAACTTAATACTGCAGCCCGTATTCAAATGCATAGTCCCAAGGCAAAGGGACAACTCACAAGAGTTTTGGCTGCAGTTTGCTCTTTGTGATTCTGAGCGGGAAGCATGGAGACTATTTTAAAAGCCATAACACAAAAGTAAAGGATAAAAGGCCCTATTATAGAGGTCTAGTACTAGTGAAATGTACTGTGATTCATGAATTTAAAATATGTTTTATTTTCTCTTTACTCTTTCTATAAAATCTACAGAAGTTCTACAACCCCTGCTTAGGTCCTGTTCATATAGCCTAAATATACTGGATTCAAATCCACTAGCGTAGACGCCTGCACCCAGGAGTGTCTTAGACTTTACTGGATTTCAGTGTTCACAAGATAAAATTAATGAATATTTTGGCAATTAGATAAAGATTCTTTTCTAAATAGCACAAAATTTGTACCTACAATTAAATATTCAGTTAAAAAATCCTTTGAATTAATTTTGTCCTCCAAAGACTCAGAAAATTCATCCAAATTTTGAGCAGGGGACAATGTACAATTTTAAGGACTACTTGGATTTGTTATAAATAAAGAAGATATTTCACACTATCAAATAGAGCAGTGCAGAATACCCTTCAATATATGTTTCCATGCAAATCACTCTACATGATTAAGTCCTTAATAATGACTGCAGCATTAGGTTTTATAGTTCTGAATTCAAACAGTAGTTGCATGTTCATGTTTCGGAGCAGAATTTGGGCCACAGATTTTCCAAATGAAGTGTAGTCAAAACATCAGTCTCCATAGATTTAATTTGCATTGCTTTTATTGTAGATATACTCTGGTTAATGGTTTGCTTTTAAGCCTAACCTGGACATTTTTGCTAATTAGTAAATCCCAGACACCAAAGGCTTGCCAGGGAAACTGGTAAGAGGCACTGCCTGACATGGTGATAGAGTTTACAGGACTCATCGTTTTAGGAGATTTCGTGCATTGATCAAAACTCCCTATCTAGACTTTTCATGTTAGTTTCCTCACAGGTAATTTCCAGACCCACCCACTCAATTAACAACATCCTGGACTAGATCTTTGGGCTTGGTATGGACATAAAAAAATTAATAAAATAAATAAAAATCTCCCTTTAATGATCAGGCTATTTCCTCCTTCAGGCAGAAGTAATAAACCTCCCCATTACAAGGCTAAAGGAAAGCAATACCATGGTCTGTTTCTGAAACCTTTTAGACTCAGACAAGTTCCAAAATCTACTTATAGCAGACCCTGCCCAACCAAGAGGCCAAGGAGTCAGTAAGACTCAGTAAGGTACAATAGCCATTCTCTGCCTACTGCTGTACACTCTGAGCCATAGTCTCAGTCATGGGCACCGGAAATGGAAGCGGAGAGGGACATTCCCCCTTGCACACACTTTTTAAACAGGGGGGCCATGGCCCCCACATTTGAGAACCTGAACTTGTCAGGGGTGCAATAAGGGTCATAATGCCAGTCAAATTTGGGCCGTTTTGGTTGCTTGCCCTGCCCCCACCCCATACTTCTGCAGTCCTTCTGGTGCCATTGTCCTCAGCTGGTGTAAATTGGCATAGCTCCAGTAAAGTCGGTTGAAGTGCATTGATTTACACCAGCTGAGCATCTGGTCATCAAAATACCATGGTCCACGTTGATTGCTGTGGCTCTTGGATGACCTGGAATAGAAAAAATGGAAAGAAAACCTGTCTAGAAAGCTATACCACGGCCATGGAGACAAAGAGAACCTACCTATCCCTTGTCATAGAGGCAGCAAAGTCATGACTGACAGAACTTCTCTGGATCATAAAATACTTTATATACTCAAAGTGGCTCCACTCAACCCGCAAACACAGCACGTAAAGCAAGGAACTATCTTATTTCATAGAATTGATCATGTGTATCTGGGATGGCCTCATTAACCAGCATGAACAACAAGTTGAGAACAGAACCACAATACCCTCCTTCCAAGCTTTTGGCCCATTCGCACAAGTAGAAGTCGAGGAAAATTTGACAGAAATCATTGCCACTGTTTGTGACTCTGTCTCCTGCCATTCTGGGTAGTAAGAGAGAGTAGACAACCTGAGACTCCCACTAAGATAGACTGTCAACACCTTTGATTAGGGAAATTTACCATCTATCCTAGAATATGCAATAATCTGACCACAACTAAAGGAAACATTGCTTGACACTAGAGAAGTTCTTATGTGTGTGAGAGTGTGTTCTTTTTTTAAATTTTTTTGCCAGAGTGAGTTCCATAGTTTAGGTGAAATCCTAGCCCCATTGAAGTCAAAAGAGAAACTTCCATTGACTTCAGTGAGGCCAGGATTTCATCCTCTGTGTCTAGGTCCTATGAGAGTTCTGTCTCCTGCATTCAAAAACATCCCCACATCGTTCAACAGTTTCATTATTTCTGTAAAATATAGCTGTTGTGGGAGGACATGATTGCAAAGGGAAAGAAGACCTCTCAGCAAGGAACAAGCATATAAAAGGCTTTGAAAATAAAGATAGATGCACTGGACACTGATCTAAGTGGGAACCAGTGCAGAGGGGACAGAACCTGACTGATGTATTCATGGCAACTTGTGTTTCTTAGCAGACAATTGTGCTTTGCATCTTTAGGAACTTTTTCAGGATGTTCAACTTCATTCTCAGATATATAAGTTACAATGATCAAGCTCTGAAGTCAGAAATGTGGGGATCACCGTGGTTGGGACTGTGTCTAATAGAATGGGTTTCAATCTCCTGGCCCCACTCACACTTACATCCAAATAGCATAAAAAATCAGGAGAACAAATCTTCTGTTTCTCTGGCAGGCTGTGAAGGGAAGGAGGAAGAGACAGATGATTACTATTATTTCTCTTTTTAAATATTTTGGAGGCACTAAGAAGTATGGTGATAGGGCCAACATATACAGCTAGATAGAATGTATTAATAGAAGAATACACACCACCTTATTTATGTAGTATTAGTTGTCGTGGATCAACCAGTTGTACTTATGATTTTCTCAAGGTTTCTCTACTTTACTTGTCATAACAAGTTTTAATATAAGCCAACATAATTGAAATAATAAATAAAGCTCTATTGCTGCAAAAGTTTGTCACCTACCCTTTCTGTGTCTGTTTCCCCATCTGTAAAATGGAGATAATAATTCCAATTTCATACAGGTATCATGAGGCTAAGTTAATTAATATTTGTGAAATGCTTAGAGATCCTTGAATGAAAGGGAAAAGTCTATTTTTTGTTTGTAGTGTTATTGTAGCTGTGTTGGTCTTAAGATATTAGAGAGACAAGGTGGGTGAGATAATATCTTTTATTGGACCAACTTCTGCTGGTGAAAGAGACAAGCTTTCGAGCTACACAGAGCTATACAGTTGAAGAAGAGCTCTATGTAGCCTGAAGCTTGACTCTTTGACCAACAGAAGTTAGTCTAATAAGAGATATTACCTCACGCACCTTGTCTCTTTTAAAAAAAATAGGACACCTTACATTACTGTCAAAAGTGAATATGCAGAAGGCAGTATTGACATATATTTGTTATATTTACTAACTGCAAACACATTTCAACAGCTACAGAATGTATTGAACCTGGTAGCATGATTACACCCATATCAAATATACTACATCATACCTACTATTCTTTAAAGTAATACTAGTGCTCACTGGATTTAATCAGCCTGATAATAATGCAGAATTTGTAGAATCCAACACATCTTGAGTATAATCAAACTATGCCTACCAAGATAATGTTAAAAAGCATGACAGTCAAAATGATTTCCTAGTTCTCTAAAAAAAGGAACACTTAATTTCATATGCATACATTATATACATTCATATACGTCTGCATCATATTAACATATTGTAAATAGCTTGCCATGCACACTAATGTGTCATAAACAATGCAAGGAAACAGACCTGGAGAAGAAATCCAATTTTGAATATTTTCCACTGTGTTCATTACCATATGTAACCAACCCATCTGTAAAGTGGTAAAATATGTCCCTTCCATAACCTTTTGTGGCATCCCTATTACATGACTGTGGGAAGAAGATAATGTGCGGTGAAATGGCTGGCAAAGGAACAGAGGGGCTGAAAGGTTGCTCTCCAAGAAATGGCAAACATAATTCAGATTATTTGGCTTTTGTTGGAGAGCAATGCCTAAATGTTTTTAAAAGTCATTGCACATAATTCTTTTGAATGAAGAACTGGTTATAGGCAGCCATGCTAGGAACTTCAGGTGTTTGTTGAATGTTGAGTATATTCTTAAAAATTCAGTGTGCATGGGAAAACAACTATCTGGCTGTGAAATATACTAATTTAAAACTGCAACAGTTCATGTTCTTACATAAGAACAGTGGAGTCCAAAAAAAAAATGCATTGCCTCAAACAAAATATGGTTGAGAATAGGTTTAAACGTAGGCTGAAAACACATTGGAGGCATGAACCATTGTCATCTGAAGCAGACTGGATATCCAGTGCAGCAATCTGTGCTAGACTAAATTATAGATTACACAATACAATGGAAGCTTTCAGTGATATACTTATAAAGAAACATAGCTATGGGCTAAATTCTGACTTGGATTACATTCCCAAGCAGAAGCATAAAGGGGAGTGAGAATGCCTCTTACTTTCCTGTGCAGGCTACATGGATTTTGGGTTCAGGCATGCAGGAATAAATGGGCTCTGCACACCAAGTATTCTTCCTCTCACTCCAGAGCAAGCGGTCAGGAAGTGGGCTGAGCATTGGCTCCTCCACCCCCAATGCGCCAGCCAGCACAGGAGGGGTGATACACTTTAGCAACAAATTACTACTTCTTCCTGCTTGAGCACAGGTGTCTTTGATCCACAATGTGCCTTGGGTAGAGCAGTGTACATGCAACCTCTTGCTCAGGACTGTGCATTTAAGGCACAATCTTGTCATTGGTGATTTAGTGTCCAATCCTGTAAGAAAATGAGAAATCTGAGCTTCCACTAAAATCCTGCATTCATATCCATGTGACTGGACTTTTGTGCCTGTGCAGAGCCCTGTTGGCTTCAATGTGGCTTCATGTAGGTGCGAGTATCTGCCTGTGATTTGATTACAGGACAAGGGCCTTACTCTCTTGTCATAAATATAAAGGGAAGGGTAAACCCCTTTGAAATCCCTCCTGGCCAGGGGAAAGCTCCTCTCACCTGTAAAGGGTTAAGAAGCTAAAGGTAACCTTGCTGGCACCTGACCAAAATGACCAATGAGGAGACAAGATACTTTCAAAAGCTGGGAGGAGGGAGAGAAACAAAGGGTCTCTGTCTGTCTATATGCTGCTTTTGCCGGGGATAGACCAGGAATGGAGTCTTAGAACTTTTAGTAAGTAATCTAGCTAGGTATGTGTTAGATTATGATTTCTTTAAATGGCTGAGAAAAGAATTGTGCTGAATAGAATAACTATTTCTGTCCATGTATCTTTTTTGTAACTCATGGTTTTGCCTAGAGGGATTTTCTATGTTTTGAATCTAATTACCCTGTAAGGTATCTACTATCCTGATTTTACAGAGGGGATTTCTTTACTTCTATTTACTCCTATTTCTATTAAAAGTCTTCTTGTAAGAAAACTGAATGCTTTTTCATTGTTCTCGGATTCAAGGGTTTGGGTCTGTGGTCACCTATGCAAATTGGTGAGGCTTTTTATCCAACATTTCCCAGGAAAGAGGGGGGGTGCAAGCGTTGGGGGGATTGTTCTTAAGATCCAAGGGTCTGGGTCTGTAGTCACCTAGTCAAATTGGTGAGGCTTTTTACCAAACCTTGTCCAGGAAGTAGGGTGCAAGGTTTTGGGAAGTATTTGGGGGGAAAGACGTTTCCAAACAGCTCTTCCCCAGTAACCAGTATTTGTTTGGTGGTGGTAGCGGCCAATCCAAGGACAAGGGGTGGAATATTTTGTACCTTGGGGAAGTTTTTGACCTAAGCTGGTAAAGATAAGCTTAGGAGGTTTTCATGCAGGTCCCCACATCTGTACCCTAGCGTTCAGAGTGGGGGAGGAACCTTGATATCTCCTATGCAATTAGATGAAGCAAATAGAATATATTTTATAAAGTACTAGAGCTTTCCTTCTAACTTTCCCATCTGTGGTGCAATGGTACAGTACAGAATAGAGGGAATTAATTTATTTGCATATATATATATATATGTTTTTATTGGTGGGGATGAGATTAATACTTTTACTATAACACCTTAGATAACTTTAAAATGCTGTAACTAATATGAAATGTTGTGAACTTTGGAGGGATTATTTGTGATACTCGATTTATTATTGTTTCTGCACATTATAATAAAAATTACTTTAAAAAATACATATTTAAAAAAAATTCTTGCACATCTGGTTGTACAGCTTTTTCTAGGCCCTTGTGAAGGATGATTATTTAAGAAACATTTAGTTTAGGTGGAGATTAGAAGAAAACTGGTATGATTTGTGTCTGTGGATAGAGGTTTCAGTAAGATAAACCAGAGTTAGTCCCAAGAATCTGATATTTTATTTTCTCCAGCAAGTGAAGGATTCATCCTAAGTGATAAAACTATGTATACTAAGTGCCAAGTCTCACTGTAAACCATAGTCCCCTGTTGTGTTTGATAGCAGTATTTATGTTACCTTGGGTATTTCCTCCTCCCCCAATTTACTTTTTCAAACTTGTGTTTAAATAGGATACTGCTGTGAGAAATACAGTTTTCAGATCCTGTGAAGAATGGTATTTTTATTCTTCTCAGAAAGTATTTTATTTACACTTGTTAGTACTGTAATGGGCATACATATCTGTTGTTACTATCATGAAGTATACATACTATATTAGCTGTGATGATAAAAGTTAACACAACTGCAGTTTTGAAATATACAGGAGGCCTGATTCACCACTATGTTATTTCAGTGTTCGGCTAGTATAACTCCACTGATTTCAGTTGGGTTACATTAGCATAATGAGGGAATAATACAGTGGTCAATAAGACCCGGGTGTCCAAATGTTTGTTAAATGGACATGCACAATAAGGTGAGCAGTCACGGTGAGAATGTATTCATTTGAATGTCTTTTAAGGCACAAAGTGTGTAAATCTGACTAACGTGCTGGCATGAAAGAGGTTGCACACCATCTAGATCCATGCACCTTCTGTACATACTATAATGCTGTTTACACATTCTAACTGGTTCACTGAAAGAGCTTGTTGAACATTATTTGACTATACTCAGAGCTGCAGTTTCTGTTGTTGCTTTTGTATTTTTATAGGGCCACGTTGTGCCTTTCAGGTGCAGCTGTGAGAAGGAAGAATTGGAGAGGCACACCACCATGGGAGATGCACGGGGGAAGCAGGAGGAAAGAGCATGGTGCCTCATAAACATCCTTCAGCTTCCATGTGGTTAGCATATGGGTGGAAGAGGAAGAGAGCTAAGAGCTCTACCTACTCCCCACACACTTGCATCTCTAATGCAGGCCTTGTACTCCCATGAGCACTTGTTGCTGAGATCCGGGGAACCTCTCTATAGCCTCCCTGCATGGCAGCATTAGTGCCAGTCACTATCTAGCCTTACCTGATTGTGTAACGCTGACAGACTCCTGTCGTCGGTGGGCAGGATCAAACCGGGGACCTCTTGAGCTTAGTGCATGAGCTTCTATAGCATAAGCTAAAAGCCGACTGCTTGTTAGCTAAGGCTGTAGAGCAGACCCATTTAACTATATCTCTTTAAGTTGTCTCAGTGCCACTATATGGGACAGAACACCACACCCAGAAGGTGTGTGGGTTACAATTGCAGGGCATAGAATGTGCTGCTGCAGTCCAAAGAAATCAGATCTTTCTCCTACATTTCGAAGTAACTATAAAAATGTGTTGTGAGAATTTGCATTAGATAGATACTGTAAAAGAGTAGTTATGGTCTGTATCAAACTGCAAATCCTTATGCACTCACCTTTGACAGATTTTACAACTTGACAGAATTTTCCTTAGCAGGGAGAATAAGAAAGGAATGAGCAAAAATAGCTGCTATCCTGATAGCTGCTACTCTGATTGAAAAAGTGTAAGAAACAGTGTATCTGTTTTTAACAGAAGATAAAAGCAATTTCAAATTAAGGGCCCAAGGCTGCACATACTTACTGCTGGTACAGTGTTTACTACCATGAGTAGTCCCATTGAAGTCAATTGCAAACAGTGCGAGTATTCCCAGTACAAGCACGACAGTTGGGACTCATCAGTATGGCTTTCATCATTTGGACATTTTTGAAAATTGTACCCTACACTTAATACTGAGTGCTTCCAGAACTCAACCTATGTTAATTTTGAAGTCAATGGAGTTACACTGATTTACATCAGCCATTACATATGATATCTGGACTTGAACATTTAGTCATGATATAAGATGTGGAAGAATTCATAATTTCAGTAGTATTCATGGCCTGCAGTTAAATAAAAAGTTAGAGTAAATGCATTCAAGGAAACTTGGCCACTGTAGGCCATATGTGCTTTAAACTGACCTTCTAGCCTACACACACTGCAGATGAACATAATCAATAATCCTGTATATATGGTAGTTTTGGGAGCAAGGGAATTTGCATGTTAACACACACTGACAGCCAAAAAGAAGAGCACATATATCATACACTGCCCTCAGTGTACAGATGACCAGTTAGGCCCACTTACTGTGTAATTAAAACAAATAAAATGAAACAATGTGTTGGGACTACAAAGTAACACATAAGCCTGCTGAGAGGGTTGTATTAATAATTTTAAATAATAGAAATCATAGAACCGTAGGACTAGAAGGGACTTTGAGAGGTCATCTAGTGCAGTCCCTATGAACTCATGGCAGGACTCAGTATTATCTAGACCATCCTTGAAAGGTGTTTGTCTAACCTGCTCTTTAAAATCTCCAATGACGGAGATTCCACAACTGCCCTAGGCAATTTATTGAAATGCTTAAGTACTCTTGCAGTGAGGAATTTTTTCCTAATGTCCAACATAAACCAGCCTTGCTGCAATTTAAGTTAATTGCTTCATGTCCTCAGAGATTAAGGAGAATATTTTTTCTCCCTCCTCCTTGTAACAACCTTGTATGTACTTGAAAACTATCCCCTCTCAGTAGTCTCTTCTCCAGACTAAGCAAACCAATTTTTTTCAATTTTCCCTCATAGGTCATGTTTCCTAGACCTTTAATAATTTTTGTTGCTCTTCTCTGGACTTTCTCCAATTAGTCCACATCTTTTCTGAAATGTGGCATCCAGAACTGGACACAGTACTCCAGTTGAGGCCTAATCAGCATGGAGTAGAGCAGGACAATTACTGCTCGTGTCTTGCTTTACAGCACTCCTGCTAATATGTCCCAGAATGATGTTTGCGTTTTTTTTTTTTTTTTTGCAACAGTGTTACACTGTTGACTCATATTTAACTTGTGATCCACTATGGCACCCAGGTCCCTTTTCACAGTACTCCTTCCTAGGCAGTAATTTCCCATTTTGTATGTGTGCAACTGATTGTTCCTTCAGAAGTGGAGTACTTTGTATCAATCCTTATTGAATTTTATCCTAGTTACTTCAGACCATTTCTCCAGTTTGTCCAGATCATTTTGAATTTTAATCCTATCCTCCAAAGCACCTCTCTCGCAGCTTGGTATCATCCACAAACTTTATAAATGTACTCTCTATGCCATTATCTAAATCACTGATGAAAATATTGAATAGAACTGGACCCAGAACTGATCCCTGCTGGACCCCACTTGATATGCCTTTCCAGCTTGACTATGAACCACTGATAACTATTCTCTAGAAACGGTTTTCCAACCAGTTATGCACCCACCTTATAGATGCTCCATCTAAGTTATATTTCCCTAGTTTATTTATGAGATGGTCACATGAGACAGTATCAAAAAGTATTCTTAAAGAAAATAGACCCAGTTGTGAAGGGTATTGAGAATAATACTGGCACAAATCTCAGCAGTGTTTATTATTTTTAGCACATCAAACGTGTTTTGAAGCATATCTAAGACCAAAACTGTGTTTTATTTTGATGTAGATCCAGGACAATTTCTGAGAAATGTTTTTTTTTTTTTTAAGTACCAGCTTTTATGTAGCACTTATAAGGCTTGTTTTCACTGCAAACTTAACTCAGACTCAACCCCAGGTTATCCCCTTAACATGCTCCATATTCACACATCCGCGTGCCTCTTTCAGTACTATACAGTGAGATATCACCCCTCCCTGAGATACAGGCCCTGAGGTAGCTGTTAATGCATATTGCTACTCTCCAACACAACTACAATGAAGAAATGCAGCCACAACAACTAAGACATGATGATCTTCCAATCACTTCCTACAAGCCCCCTGACCAGACATGTGACTCCTAGTGGGGGCAGGGAGCTGTCTGGACTCTCCCCCATGACAAAGTCATAAGTGAGTGGCCCAGAGAAAGGGGGGCAAGCGGTTTACTGGGCTCTTGCCCCATGACAGAGCTGTGACGTGCACAAAGAATATGGGAGGGAAGGGGGAGGGACATTCCCAGGGTGGAATCACCAACCTAGAATTTCCCAGGTCTTAGTTTCCAGAAATTAAGGGGTAGGCAAGCAACCTGTTTAGTACCCTGCTGGGATGTGGGCAGCAGCCAACAGACTGTGGATCTTCCCAGCAGGCAGAATGTTACAGATAAAATACTTTTGATTCAACTCAGAGAAGGAGCAGACAGAGGCCAAGTCTATTGAGTCAGCTCCCCTGCATGGTCTAGAGCAGTGGTGGGCAACCTGCAGCCCGGGGGCTGCACGCGGCCCATCAGGGCAAGCTGCTGGCAGGCCTCCAGACCATTTGTTTGCATTTGCATGGCCGCCCGCAGCTCCCAGTGGCCGGGGTTCACCATTCTTGGCCAATGGGAGCCGCGGGCCGCAGGTTGCCCACCACTGCTCTAGGGGGTGGATGGTGTGGTGAGTACCAGTGCAACTAACAGTCCCAGTTTTCAGAGAGGCAGGTTTAAATAGGAATTGCTACTTCATGCAGATGTCTCTGATGTAGTGGAGATGGGAGGAAGCCTTACCAAATCCCATAAAGGTAAGCTAATTGCTTTCCCTTACGAGGGAGATTGAGGCACAGCTGGAAGTTGAGGCAGCTAAGACCCAGGCTGAAACTGGGGAAACTGAGGCATGGCTCATTGTTGATGTGGCTAACATGTCAGCTGAAAGTGAGGTAACTGAGGCTAAAATCCCAAACAAACTGGGGACTGAGATTGGGGAAACTGTGAAATGGCTCACTGTTGCTATGGCATAGATCCTAGCTGAAAGTGGGGAAACTGAGACAGTTAAGGAGTATTGCATAACATGATTCCTATTTAATTTCACACATTTTGTGGTGTCCCACACTTGGGATGGATATTTTGCATGTGGTAGTCATCTGCGTCCTGAATCATGGCCACACCCAATTTATTATTCATGACAAATTAAGAGATGGAGTCTTTATTGAGTGCTGGACAGTTTCTGAATCAGTGCAGTAGGGTTTCCTTGAAGGGAAGACTGGATGTCCGTGTTGAAGCTGGAAAGTGATTGGAATGCACTGGAGTGCATTAGGTGTGTAAAGAAACATTGCCTCCATAAAAAGCAGCAGCTGTCAGCCCTGGTTATTAGGGAGAGTGGGATCCATACCTTCAGAACGTAACAATATACCACCACTGTCTGTTGGTCCTGCTAAGAAATTAATTTCACAGGCTTAGACCATTTCTTCCCACAATCCCTAGAGTGGGCAGACAAGTTCCCCCATAACACCCTTAGGGTGACCAGATAGCAACTGTGAAAAAGGGGATGGGGTTGGGGGGTAATAGGCGCCAATATAAGAAAAAGTCCCTAAAAACGGGACTGTACCTATAAAAACGGGACATCTGGTCACCCTAAATAATCTGTAAATGTGAGCAGAGAGTGACACAGTGAGTTGTAGAGCTATGAATCTTGGGATATGATTTGAGATACCTGCATTGCTTGTTACAGCCAGAAACAGCACCAGTGCAGGTTGGGGGCATGACAGCACAGAAATGTGGTTACACTATTGTGGGTTAGGATACCATGGATTAATGTACCATGTGATTGCTTACCCTGTACTTCATATGCTCTGAAGACATAGTCTTAGATGCCAAAGTTGGAAGACTTAGGTGTTGTGAGCAGCTCTGGTTCTTTTACTCTCCAAGTAAGCCAGGGGAGCTCACATGCATCATGGTGGTAACTGTAACTGAGAATCAAGTTTACACATTCTGCTGTTCAGTCTCTAAAATAGCTAGCATTGGACCAAACCAGGCTGTGGTAATTTAAGGCCTGATCTGGAAAACAGCAATTAAATAACTTTATTCCCATGAGTTAAATTACTCACATGTAGGCTCGGTGCATAAACTGTCAGACACCAAATTTATAATTAT
Organism: Caretta caretta; assembly: GCF_965140235.1. Classification (NCBI taxonomy): domain Eukaryota; kingdom Metazoa; phylum Chordata; order Testudines; family Cheloniidae; genus Caretta; species Caretta caretta. The sequence goes on along the minus strand of NC_134208.1, from coordinate 56,056,776 downwards.
TACAGGAATCCAATTTGATATAGATACATGATAATAAATTTACTTATGTTAATAAAATATATATTCATGTGATTGATAAACTGTCTCTTGAACCTGGAGATACAAACTCTGCCTCAAGTGAACAAGTGAGTGAAAGGGTACCAGGCCCTCCTCAAAGAGAGCTGTGTGTCTAGCCACAGCTACAGCATGGAGATGGGGAAGCCTTTGTTTTAGGAAGACACTAGACAACACCTAAATATTGTTTAATTGTGTGTTCATCAGAACCTTTTTAATATGAGTAAATAAACTTTGATGCACCTTCAAAGCTGTTTGGGAGGAAACATCCTTGGTTTAAGTTTCAGGCATTGTAATTAAAATTATGTGGCCAGATCCTCATCTTGTCTAAATTGGCATAACTCCATTTCTTTCAATAGAGCTGAGGATCTGACTCATGGTTCATTCTAACAGAATAAGTGTAGAGGATAGGATTTGTAGTAGAGCTGTCGAGCGATTAAAAAAATTAATCGCGATTAATCACACTTTTAAACAATAACAGCATACTATTTATTTAAATATTTATGGATGTTTTCTACATTTTGAAATATATTGATTTCAACTACAACACAGAATACAAAGTGTACAGTGCTCACTTTATATTTATTTTTGATTACAAGTATTTGCACTGTAAAAAAACAAAAGAAATAGTATATTTCTGTTCACCTAATACAAGTGCCATAGTGCAATCTCTTTCATGATATAGTTGAACTTACAACTGCAGAATTATGTAAAAAAAACCCTGCATTCAAAAATAAGACAATGTAAAATTTTAGAGCATGCAAGTCCACTCAGTCTTTTCTCTTGTTCAGCCAATCATGCAGACAAACAAGTTTGTTTACATTTGCAGGAGATAATGCTGCCCGGTTCTTGTTTACAATGTCACCTGAAACTGAGAAATGAAAGTGAGAAATAAAGTTTGCATGACACTGTTGTAGCTGGCAAGATATTTACGTGTCAGGTGTGCTCAAGATTCATATGTCCCTTCATGCTTCAACCACCATTCAAGGGGACGTGCATCCATGCTGATGGCGTTTTCTGCTCAATAACAATCCAAAGCAGTGCAGACCACCGCATGTTCATTTTCATCATCTGACTCAGATGCCACCAGCAGAAGGTTGATTTTCTTTTATGGTGGTTTGGGTTCTGTAGTTTCCATATCAAAGTGTTGCTCTTTTAAGACTTCTGAAAGCATGCTCCACACCTCGTCCCTCTCAGATTTTGGAAGGCACTTCAGATTCTTAAACCTTGGGTCGAGTGCTGTAGCTATCTTTAGAAATCTCACATTGGTACGTTCTTTGCATTTCATGAAGTCTGCAGTGAAAGTGTACTTAAAATGAACAACATGTGCTGGGTCATCATCTGAGACTGCTATAACATGAAATATATGGAAGAATGCAGGTAAAACAGAGCAGGGGACATACAGTTCAGTTACAAATTTAATTAACACTTTTTTTTTAACAAGTGTCATCAGCATGGAAGCATGTCCTCTGGAATGGTGGCTGAAGCATGAAGGGGCAAACAAATGTTTAGCATATCTGGCATGTAAATATCTTGCAATGCTGTCTACAAAAGTGCCATGCAAATGCCTGTTCTTTCTGGTGACATTGTAAATAAGAAGAGGGCAGCGTTATCTCCTGTAAATGTGAACAAACTTGTTTGTCTTAGCGATTGGCTGAACAAGAAGTAGAATTGAGTGGACTTGTAGGCTTTGAAGTTTTACATTGTTTTGTTTTTGAGTGCAGCCATGTAACAAAAAAAATCTACATATGTAAGTTGTACTTTCACAACAAATAGATTGCACTACAGTACTTGCATGAGGTGAATTGAAAAATACTATTTCTTTTATCATTTTACAATGCAAATATTGGAGTTAATCGCATGAGTTAACTTCGGTTAATTGAGAGCCCTATTTGTAGATATGAGGAATTTGTGTAAATTAAGGCTGCTGACATCTGAAAAATAAGAGTTTAGCCTGAGTATAGAAATAACTGTGAATAGACTTAGGTCTGGTCTATATTACAAAGTTAGATCAACATAAGCCACCTTGTATCGACCTAGTTGTGCATATGTCTACACTTAAATTTGTCTCACACCCATGTAAACACCCCATTACAGTGGCACAGTTACACCAGGTCCCTGAGCAGCATTGAGCCATGGTCAATGTAGTGAGACTGACGCACTGCGAGTATAGAAACCATGTTACCTATATTGACCCTAACAGTCTTCCAGTAGCTGTTCCTTAATGCCCAACACTGACTGCTCTGATCATAGTTGTGAACTCCACTGCCCAGTGGTCATGGACAGTGGATGGTTCCACTTCACTGCCCCCCGTCCCCCACCCCCGCCTTCTTTTAAAGCCCTGCAAATTTTTGAAATGCCTTTTTTCTGATTGTCCAGCTTGACAAGCCTACCTAGTAGCTCTCTGCCTAGCAGCTCTTTATTGTTATATGCAATTGCCCAGCTGACCATGCCAGCTACATGCTCCAGACATGCTCCAGCTTGGAGTAGACAGGAGATTTCCTGGGCCTGTGGGGAGAAGAGGCTGTGAAAGCACAGCTGTGGACCAGCCATAGAAATGTGGACTCTCTGAGCAGATTGTACGGGGATGCAGGGGAAGGGGTATAACACCACTGAGCAGCACTGCCACGTAAAAGTGAAGGAGCTGCGGCAGGCAGATCAGAAGGCCAGGGAGGCCAACAGTTGATCTGGTGGCAAGTCTGTGACTTGCCACTTTTACAAAAAGCTTGATACTATACTTGGCAGAGACCCCACCACACCCCCACAGACCACCATGGATACCTCCAAGGAGCCCGAGTCACAGGCCCTGGTGTGAACAGTGAGGAACAGGATGGGGGATGCGCAACTGGGAGGTCCAGCTATGCCACAAGCCAGGACTTGTTTAAGTTGCAGTTCCGCTGCAGTTCCGGCAGTCAAGCATGGATGAGCCCCATGCAGGTGAAAGTCTCTCGGATAAATGTATAAATGTATTTCCCATTAGAATGATGTACTGATGGCATCCCCAACTTAACAGAATGCAAGTACTGATATTCCATTAATTTACTCATACTAGAAGAGGTAGCAATACAACAAAGAGAGGTAGAGTTCATATCTGCTTTTTCATTCCCTTGTAGAGTTGGTGGGAGGGGACATGCAAAGCAGTTTATACACAGGTGTGATAAATGAAGAGGGGTGGGGGTAGCTCCCTTTTATGGACACCCCGACAGCCAGTAGCTATAAAATCCCTCTTAGTAGCTGTTTTCTAATTGCTCTACTTGTAAAGGGTTAAAAAGTCTCACTGCTATGCATAGGTAAAGGGAAGTGAGTGGACACCTGGACAATAGAGCCAATGGGAAGGCTAGAACTTTTTAAAATTGAACAAAGACTCCCCTTTTGTCTGTCTGTTGTTCGCACGGGGAGAGGTGGACAGGGGAACAGCTATGCTGTACGAAGGTCGGGCCAGGTATGGAAAAATCATCAGTATCATACCTAGAAAATACTCATTTAAAATCCCAGATATGTAAGTAGATCTGGAAATGTCTAGGAAGACACAATTAGGTTTATCCCTTTTATTTAGTTATGGCTTGTGGATTCTTCTGTTCTAAACCCAGGTGCTTTTGTTTTGCTTGTAACCTTTAACTGGACCTCAAGAAACTATTCTTGGTGCTTAATCCTTGTAGTTGCTCTTTTAAAATCTAGCAATAGCCTGAGTTCCCAGATGTATTTTCTTTCTCTTTTTTATTAATAAAATTTACCTTTTTTAAGAACAGAATTGGATTTTTGTGTTTTAAGAGGTTTGTGCACATGTTGTTTAATTAGCTGGTGACAACAGCTAATTTCCTTTTTTTTTTTCCCCCAGCTCTTCTCCAGAGGAGGAGAAGGTGAAAGGGCTTGAGGGTACCCCGCAGGAAGGAATTCCCAAGTGCACCTTCCTGGGCTCTTAAAGGGGTTCTGCACTTGGGTGGTGGCAGCATCTACCAATCTAAGGTCAGAGAAAAACTGTAACCTTGGGAGATTAATAGAAGCCTGGAGTGCCCAGTATTAATTTTTAGAATCCTTGCAGGCCCCCACCTTCTGCTCTTGGAGTGACAGAGTGGGGAATTAGTCTTGACAACAGGGATGTCCCTTGTATCCACCTGAGAGATCTCAATCGAGCTATTATGGAAGTACTCTGCAGTCCTCTCAAAGGTTTCTAAAGGTGGCAGTTTTATTTCTTTCTCTGCAATAGGACATTCTCTCATGCCAGTTGGCAATTACTACAATGTTGCCTGCAAAAGTTAACAGGCTAGCAACATACAGGTCCAGGTGGCTTTGGGACTCCAGCAGCAACTGCACTCTGTGTCTTTGTTACCCTCAGGAGTGAGATACCACTGAAAGTCACCACAACCTGTGGAAAATGGTGCCAGTATTAAGTACCATTGCCCTATACTCATAGTTCCATGCAACCAAGCAATTCCCTCCTCATTTCCCTCACAACAGTGGGCCATCCTCAGCATGGCAGGTGCTGTGAGTGGCATCATGCATGAGCACTCCACAGCAGAAGTATCAATAAACATGTCCTGTTTAAAACTTTATGGCAGCAAGGAGAGTTCTGAATGTTAACTTTTGCTTTTCATTATACAGTAAAAGCTCTTTTATCCAGCACTTCACCAACTGGCAAGCTCTATAAACCGGCATTTCTGATCTGCACTGAAAATCCAGTTTATAGTGCGGTTGGTGTGGGGCCAGCAGGGGACTGCGGTACGAGAGGGGCTGTGGGGCATGCTCTGGGAGGGAGTTTGGGTCCAGGAGGGGGCTTGGGGCAGAGGGTTGAGGTGTAGGAGAGGCTTGGGGTGCCGGATTAGGGGAGCGTTCACCTTCGGCGGCTCCCTGCAAGCAGCTCCCCATACCTGCTGTTGCTGGTGGAGGCATGGCCAGGTGGCTCTGGAGGCACGCTGCCTCCGTCCCCCATCCCTGCATGCTGACTCTGCGGCTCCCAGCTGTGGGGGGCGGTGCCTGCAGATGGAGGCAACATGCCTGCTTGCAGAGCTGCCTGTCCATGCCTCTGCCAGGAGCAGCAGGGACAGGGAGCCGCTGAAGGTCAGCGCCCCCCTCCCCGCATCTGGCACTCAAGGACCCATCCCACGCCCCAACCCTTTGCCCCAAGCCCCCTCCTGGAACCAAACTCCCTCCCAGAGTGCGCCCTGCAGCCCCTCCCATGCCCCTGCCCTGCACACAAACACCCGCACTCCAAACCCCTCCCTCTAAGTTAACTGGCATTTTTAATTTACCAGCACCCCCCATTCCTCTAGCATGCTGGTTGAAAAAGCTTTTACTGTACCTATATTCACAATGGTACCTCTGTGAGTTTTATCTGTAGCTGCAGACATTGTGGCCTTGAAGGGTGCCCCCTCCACACCTGTGGAACACCTGAGTCAGATAAGGAGGAGGAAAAAAAAGGACTTGGGATGACATGTTCAGCGAGATCATGCAAGCCAGTGCTACACTGGACGATAAGAAGAGGGCCTGGAGAATAAATATTGCAGACTATAGGGAGAAGGACAGAACAGACAGAAGAGAGACAGCCATCCTTGCAGGGGGAGAATAACAAAGTAGCCCACCACAGTAGCATTTAACTTCATAAAAGGGAACTCCACAACAATGAGGAAGCCAGTTAAACAGAAATTAAAAGGAACAGTCACAAGGGTTAAATGCCTGCAAGCTGCATGAAGACCACTGAAAAACACCCATAACGGGCTCAAATCAAATTTATACCCAAAATAAAAAAAATATTAAGAGGAGCAAATAAATGCTGCCATGGCTAAACAGAGTACATGAGGCAGTTAGAGGCAAAAAGGCACCCTTTAAAAATTGGACTTTACACCCCCGAGAAAAATAAAAAAAGAACAAACTCTGGCAAGTCAAGTGTAAAAGTGTAGTTAGGCAAACCAAAAAAGAATTTGAAGAGCAACTAGCAAAAGACATATGAGCTAACAGCAACAACAACAAGTTCATCGGGAGAAGAAACCTGCCAAACAGTCAGTGGGGCCACTGGACGATAAAGACTTTAAGGAGCACTCCAGGAAGACAAGGCTGTTACGGAGAAGCTAAATTAATTTTTTGCATCGGACTTCACTGTAGAGAATGTGAGGGAGATTCCTCAAATCTGTCACTTAAAAAAGAATAGCTCAGGTGCGAGAACTATCCTGGGTCTGACATGGCTTCAACTACACTGTCTACAACAATGCCAGATTGAGGTGTGGATAGAGGAGGTTTTGAAACTCATCAATGAATTAAACAGTAATAAGTCACCAGGACCAGATGGTATGCACCCAAGAGTTCTGAAGAAACTCAAATATTAAATTGAACAGCAGGGATCAGCAACCTTTGGCACACAGCCCGTCAGGGAAATCTGCTAGGGGGGCGGGTCGGTTTGTTTACCTGCAGTATCTGCAGGTTCGTCCAATCGCAGCTCCCACGTGGCCGCGGTTCGCTGTTCCAGACCAATAGGGGCTGCGGGAATCAGCAGCCAGCACATCCCCCTGTCCAAATAAAATGTTAGGGCTCTCCTAACATCTAGCATGCATTGTCTCGCCTCCCTGGTGTCACAATGTGGTTTTGGGGAAAAATGGGAAGGTGGATTAGCTGATTCATATGAAAGCAGGAGTCTACTTTGGGGAGGAACTTGGGGTACGGTCTCAAGGTGCCTGTCTTTAAAGAAGATCGTGAATGGCAGATATACCATCCATGCTGCTCTTTCCCCTATCCTTCATGCTGAGGTAACGGCCACTAGAAATGCTGTCTTCATGGAAGGTGTAACAGAGAGCAATTAGCCATTGGCTCTAAGGGTGGTCTAGTCAAAGTTCTCAGAGCTAGATTGAGGTCCCAAATTGGGGTGGGCAGTCTGATGTGGGGAAAGAGGTTTCCCATGCCCTTAACGCATCTACGTGTTGTTGGGTGGGACAATACTGAGCATCCGTCCACTGGACGGTGGTGGTAGTGCCCATGGATGACTGTAACAGGATGACTAACAAGGCTGCTACTCTGAAACCTGTAACAGGAAGATTGAGAATTGGAGCGTGGGTGCAGTTGGGAAGGTCCCCGATGTTGCAGTGGTGGGCCATGGTGCGAGGCCAAGGAGAGATTGTTGTCCTGGTCACTGTCTGACTCCCCACTGGAGAAAGGTGGAGCTGACTGGGTGTTGGGGGTAAATGGACCCGAGCTGCTGGTGTTTCTCTGAACCTAGATGTGCTCAGTACTGGGGTTCCAGTACTGAGTATCAGGGACTCTGTTTCCTCTGTGACCATAAGATCCCTTGAGAAATGGAATTCCTGCGGTACCATTGATACACTCAGTACCGTCAAGGAGTGCTGGTGCTGACTGGCCGGTACCGACGGTTGTTTATGGACAGAACACTCCAATGAGAGTTGGTTTGACACACTCGGTGCCAAGGATGGTTTTGTTGGTGCTGATCTCTTAGAGGCAGTATAGTCTCTGTCCTTATCCCTGGTGGGCGGTGCCATTGCGAGCCTGTGCCCATCGAGTCTTTAGGTGCTACAGCAGAGCTCGGACTGCAGTGTCCCTGATGTCTCTGGGTACCACACTTCGGCGCTGTGGGTACTGAGTTGACTGAGCATGCTGGGGATCCCCTCTGGCTCATCAAGGACTTGGTTTGAGGGCTTGGAGCCCTTTTTCTAGAGGCTATGCAGGGGAGTCAACTGACTTTTTCCGCAGTTTCACCCCCCTGGAGGTTGAAAGCTCCAGATACAATCTACACTGGAGAAACTTTCAGACCAGGGTCAATCAGTGGCTGAAGTGCACCCTCCATGAGGAAAAATTTTAACTTGAGCTCCCATTTCTTATGAGAACTCGCCTTTAGCTGTTGGCAGAAAGTGCACTTGTGAGGAATATGTGCCTCTCCAAAGCACTGGACACAACAAGAGGTATTGGGATTGCCTCCTTGCAGGAGAGGCACCTCTTGAAGCTGAGGAAACCAGGCGTGCCCCTGTGGGGCAATCCTCCCAACAAAAGTTGGGAAACAGTGAAAGAAAAAGTTGGGGGGGGGGGTTAAACTGAAAAACAGAAACTCTAAACTACTAAAAAGAAATGGAAACCCTAAGAATAGCTACTACTTATACTAAACACTATCACTGTAAAGAAGGAAGAGACTACTGCTCACTCCGTTCGAGGCCAAAGGTGGTAGAGAAGGAACTAAGGGTGGTTTGCTTGTGCAGCACTAGATAGCTTAGAGGCAAACCATGAGGGAGGGAGAGCGTATGTGTGGGCCAAATGGACACTGCACCAAAATTCTCCAATTAGAGGCAAAGGGGTACAGATATACCCATAGTGGAGCACCCCTAGGAGCACTACTCAAATAAGAAGTACTTGTTCACACATTGCACAGTCAACCTGTGGAACACATTGCTAGGGTATGTTTTGAAGGCCAAAAGTGTAACTGGGTTTAAAAAAGAAGTAGATAAATTAATGGAAGATAGGTCCATCAATGGCTATTGGCCAAGAATACTAGGGACACAACTCTGGATGTCCCTAAGCTTCTGATTGCCAGATGCTGGGACTGGATGACATAGAATGGATCACTCAGTAATTTTTCTGTTCTGCTCATTTCCTCTGAAGATTCTGGCATTGGCCACTGTTGGAAGACAGGATACCATGCTAGATGGACCATTGGTCTGACCTACTGTGGCCATTCTTATGTAGGACATAATTAGGCTTCTCGAGCAGTAAACACAGATGTTGCAGATTGTTGTGGACATACAGTTTCATCTGTCACAGACTTCCCGCCCTTTGCAGTCCACGGAGAACTCCATTATAGCACTTCGCTACACCTTCCCTCAACATTCCATGTGGCCACATCCCTACGCCTACCACTCCACACTGGAGGATACTAAGGGCAACCACAGGTTCACATACTCTGACTGTGAAAGCTGTATGTAGCTAAAATGGACATAAATGTTCTTTCCCCTTGTAACATTCTGTTCCATTAATTTATTAAGTTTTTAATGTTTTTGCTTTTAAATTAGAGAGTTTTCTTTGCACTGGTTTTGTTACTCAATAAAATTCTATTATTTGGAAAATAATTAATCTTTATTAGTTCACAACCTATGCTACAGAATGCCTAGCGGTACTGAAAGCACCCACTCGCTTGTGACATTGTGACAACTCATAGGATCAGTGACAAAAACCGTGTAATAATCATAAATGTACAGCAAGCAACACAAAATTAGTAAGTGCACTGTCAGTGTTATATTCATAGATGTGCACCAAGCACCATACAATTCCTAACAGGCCCCAAAACAGCAAGGCCAGGGAGAGCACAGTACATCACAACACATTATGTGTCTCGCTGTTAACATACTCTTTCAGATCCCCCCCCCCCCCCCGAACTGTATAGGTCCTCATTGAGCTTCTTATAGTCCTTCTGTCCGGCTGTTCATACTCAGCGGACAGCGGTTCTACCTCTACCCTGGCAGCAACTTTTCCCTCTGCTTCACAGATACTATGCAGGACAGAGTAGGCTGATATTACCATTGGGATTTTTTTTTTCCCCACTGAGATCCAATCTTATGAGTAAACAGGATCAGTGTGCCTTTAATTTACCATTTACATTCAACTCTCATTCTGCACTACTGAGCTGGTAGTTGAATCTTTTCTTGGTGCTGTCGAGGCAGCCGATGTATGGCTTCATGAGCTAGGTGGAACGAGGAGTAGGCTGAGTCCCCCAGGATCACTATTGGCATTTCAACATTGCTAAGGATAATCCTTCGGTCAGGAAAGAAAGTATCTTCTTGTAGTTTTATGAACAAACCTGTGTTCTTAAAAATGTGAGCATCAGGCACGTTCCCTGACCAGCACACGCTGATGTTGGTGAAGCCTCCCTGGTGATTCACCAATGTTTGTATAACCATAGAAAAGTAGCCCTTTCTGTTGGTGGCAAGGTGGTCTGGTGCCAAAATAGAGATATGTGTGCTACCATTCCACTGCAGTTCAGAAACCTCATTGCTGCAAATCCATCCACTGTGTCCTGCATGTTGCAGAGAGGCACAGTCCTGCATAGCAGGAGATGATTAATGGCACTGCACGTTTGCATTATAACGACTCACACAGTAGATTTTCCAACTTCAAAATGGTTTCCCACTGATGATAGCAATCTGGAGTTGCAAGTTTCTATAGTGCAATTGCCATTCGCTTCTTCACTGTCAGCGCAGCTCCCATTCTGGTGTCCCTCCACTGGAGGGATGGGGTGAGCTTGGCACGCACATCCAGGAATGTGGCCTTGTGCATCCAAAAGTTCTGCAGCCGCTGCTTGTCATCACAAGCCTGCATTATGGTGTGATCCCACTAGTCAGTGCTCATTTCTTGGGCACAGAAGTGGTGCAGCTGCTCCATCAATGCCACCAACAATCTTGAATTGGTTCTCGCTATGTCCCACAGCCAGCTGCCCTCCAGCATATCGTCATATTCCCAGTGGCTCTTCTATCAGCTCTGCAAATACCAGAGGATCATGCAACCTGTGCTTGAATGCTTATGACAGTAGTGCAGAGTTGTGCAGGCTCCATGCTGTTCCTCTGGCTTTGAGCAGTGGTCTCTCAGCTTTTGAGACAGCGATGACCGTGGACAGTGAGGAAGGCTGAGCGGCTTCATGGGATTTTTTTAAAAGGTGCAAAAGTTATGAGATATAGATGAAATTACGGGATGGAGACAGTTGCTTTTAGCTTTATGAACAATGAAGTAGTGTCCTTGCTCCCAGTCACACCTGCCCCACCATGCCAGGAGCCAAGTATGCAATATACTAACTCTTGCGGCTTTGTGCCAGCGTAACCTGTATTGGCCAAAGCTTGTAGTGTAGACATGCCCAAAGTTTTACAAAGAGGCACAAGAGAAAAGGGGGAAAGAACGATGGGATAGCTTTCAACAGGCAGAGTGGAGGACCACTCTCCAGGCTTGTCTACACACACAAGGCATATCCTCACTGCAGAGTTACTCATGTAATTGGCGCCTGGGTCTGAGCACCCAAATTAGCCTAGCCCAGGCCTGAGCAGTCATACTGCAAAGCCATACCCAAGTTAGTGTGTCCTTATTCGTGTTGTACTCATCTGTGACAGTCACTAGAACTTCTGGGGTCATATCCAGGGATCTTTGTGTTGCAATAAACTGAGCTACTTTATGATTCTTTCCCAGTGAATTATGGGAGAACTTGTCCTTCTGAGCACATGGGACAATTGTGGGAAGGCATCTGAAGACTATCAGCACTGAAGTTTCCTCACTGGAAAGTGGGCAGGTTACTAACCCATGTGAAAGCAGAACCCGGTCTGTGACCAACACCCGCAGCCATGGTAGCTGGTACAGGGCAGGTTGAGAACACCATTTAACTCATATGCAAGGTTGCTGTGTGTGGACTGGAGGTGGGTTATAGCTAACATCCAATTAAGAACTCAGGTTAATTCTGCAATAAAGAAATGCTCACAGAAGTAGCACTTATTTAACTTAAATTGGTGTAATTAAACCCATGCAACTTGTGGGCTCTCATACCAGTTTAAAATTGGTTATATAAGTTTAGAGTGTGCCTGTAAATTTACTAAAGCAAACTAAAATTATATAAATCAGGTTTAAACTGGTTTAAGTAAATTGATATAAAAATCACTCCTTTAGTTAAAACAGTACAATGGTGTATGTAAACCAGGCCTAAATGAGGATGCTATGGGCACTGACTGTAAGAGGCACATTGTCAAGTAAAAATCTCCAAATGATGTCTGTCTGAAAAGCTTCTGACAGCAGAAAACCAAATGCTGTCAGCTTGTAAATTACAAAGGTATTATCTCTAGCCAGCTGCCCCATATAAATTCACTTTTTATATCAAGTGTGTTTGGGCATGTGTTCCCAGTGGTATTGTATGTTATGGCATCTGATCTCTATGTTCATGCCTTCCAAATATTTATTGTAGCACACGTTGTTTATGTGGTTTTCTTGAGCCCAAACATGAACTGATGGTAGACAGCAGCACATTTATTTTAAAGATAAGTTTCACAGCTAGCCATAGTAGATAATGCATGAATCAGGCCCCTGTTTGGTGGGGTTTTTTTATTATATTGCTATGGATAAGTTTCTATTCTTGTTATGTTGATTTAATAAAGTGTCAAAAGAGAAATTTACAAAATGTATAGGAACAGAATCTCTATGTGTGCCTAAGAAGAGCTCATGTTCAGTGGAGGGGAAAGAATTGATACAGGGAGCTAATCGTGGCTCCCTGGATCTTCATCTACCTGGCCTTGGCATATGTTAAAACTGCAGGGGGCCATTATAATTTATGCCACTGGAATAAGGTCCCTTAAAATATCTCACATTATTGGAAAATAGAGTGTGGTGGAGTGCAGGTCTGTCACAAGCATCCCCCCTTTGTAGGGGAGACTACAACAGGTCATACTGAAAGGTGAACTGTCAGTTCTGGAGGGAGGTTACCAGTGCAGTTCCTCAGGGATCGGTTTTGGGACCAATCTTATTTAATCTTTTTATTACTGACCTTGGCACAAAAAGCGGGAATGTGCTAATAAAGTTTGCGGATGACACAATGCTGGGAGGTATTGCCAATACAGAGAAGGACTGGGATATCATACAGGAAGATCTGGATGACCTTGTAACCTGGAGTAATAGTAATAGGATGAAATTTAATAGTAAAAAGTGCAAGGTCATGCATTCAGGGATTAGTAACAAGAATTTCTGTTATAAACTGGGGACGCATTACTTGGAAGTAACAGAGGAGGAGAAGGACCTCGGAGTATTGGTTGATCACAGGATGACTATGAGCCGCCAATGTGATATGGCCGTGAAAAAAGCTAATGTGGTCTTGGGATGCATCAGGTGAGGTATTTCCTGTAGAGATAAGAAGGTATTAGTTCTGTTATACAAGGCACTGGTGAGACTTCATCTGGAATACTGTGTGCAGTTCTGGTCTCCCATGTTTAAGAAGGGTGAATTCAAACTGGAACAGGTACAGAGAAGGGCTATTAGGATGATCCAAGGAATGGAAAACCTGTCTTATGAAAGGAGACTCAAAGAGTTTGTCTTGTGTAGCCTAACCAAGAGAAGGCTGCTCTCTATAAATATAACAGAAGGATAAATACCAGGGAGGGAGAGGAATTATTTAAGCTTAGTACCAATGTGCACACAATAACTTTTTAGGTTAGATGTGAACTTTTTAGGCCAGTGGGAGCCGCGATCGGCTGAACCTGCAGACGTGGCAGGTAAACAAACTGGTCTGGCGCGCCAGGGGCTTTCCCTGAACAAGCTGCGGACCGACTTTGAGAACCACTGGTCTAGGTATACTTAGTCCTGCCTCAACACAGGAGAATGGTCTGGATGGCCTCTCAGGGTCCCTTCTGTCCTATATTTGTACTATGATTCTCTGATTCTATGTACAATAGGTATATCACCTCCTTACTTGTACCCAATAGTCCCCTGCTTTTACATCCAAAGATAGCATTAGCGTTCTGTAAGCATGTGACTCACCAACTGGAATGTCCCCTGGTGGCTGGGCATGGCATAACAGGCTTTCCTCTAACATTTCCTGCTGACAGCCATTCTGGCACTGTGGTGGTATGCTGCTTCTTGCAACATTGCCTGCCGACTGTCGAGGGGGGAGAGATAGCTCAGTGGTTTGAGCATTGGCCTGCTAAACCCAGGGTTGTGAGTTCAATCCTTGAGGGGGCCACTTAGAAATCTGGAGCAAAAATTGGGGATTGGTCCTGCTTTGAGCAGGGGGTTGGACTAGATGGCCTCCTGAGGTCCCTTTCAACCTGATAGTCTATGATTCTATGATTCTATGACTGGGTCACAGAATCCCAACAGATAGTTGGTCAGCTTCACATTGGACCTGGGTCTCAGTCTGGATTCATTAGTGCTTATCCTCTGGGGTTCAGTAGTCCTTACCCTTTGTCATGGGGGAGAGGGTTCCACTCCAATCAGCTGGGAGGGGAACCCAGGCCCTCCTTCTCCACTGGGTTCTGATCCAGGGACCCTTGAATAGGCAATCAAGGCCTGACTTCACAGGCCCTTGGCCGTGTCTCAGTTCTACTCCCTATCTCACCCTGTCTTGAGCTGACTCACTTTGTGCTACTCCTTCCTGACTTCCCTGGGCTCCTCTTGTAGATATACCTTCCTTCAGGGAGGCTCTGTCTGGCAGCAGTCCCACTCAGTTCCCTAACTCCAGCCAGGCTTCTCTTGCTGAGTGAGAGCCAAAAAGAGCCCTCCTTCTTGGTCAGGGCTTAACTGAGCTAGATTCACCCTTTTTAACTTCTCCCTCCAGGCTTGACACCTACTGTAGGTGTAGCAGGGTGAGGCTAATTGTGCCTAAATCATTTATCCTTTAGATCCAGTATGGGGATCACACTCCCTTAGCCACCACATCGCAAAAGGAGCTTATGTTCAGTTAATATCCACCAGGCCCCTAACTCTCTTTCTGAGTCACAGCTTTCCACTGTACAGTCTTCCATTCTGACCTACATTTTGATGTTCAAATGATCCCAGATTACCAAGTAATCCAGATAGCTCTGACATGTACTTGTTATTTATTACTCAACCAATTTTTGTGTCATCTGCAAACTTTATCAACAATGATTTTTGGCTGAGTGAAGCTAGGCCCTACAATCAATTTGACAACATTCTCTATTTGTATATAATATGATAATTTTGGAACATCGCATCTGATCAATTCCAAAATGTCAGGGGATGTTCAGGCATCAGTGGGCAGAACACAATAGATTTTGGGGAAAACTGGAAAAATCAGAAAGGGAAAATGGAGGACACACAGGGCCCCTCACATCTGCTCAGCACACCTATCCTCTTTATCCACTTGAAGAAAAGGAGTACTTGTTGCACCTTAGAGACTAACCAATTTCTTTGAGCATAAGGTTTCATGAGCTACAGATCACTCCATCAGATGCATTTAGTGGAAAATACAGTGAGGAGATTTATATATACACAGAACATGAAAAAATGGGTGTTATCATACACGCTGTAAGGAGAGTGATCACTTAAGATGAGCTATTACCAGCAGGAGAGCGGGGGGAGGGGGAAGAAAAACCTTTTGTAGTGATAATCAAGGTGGGCCATTTCCAGCAATTAACAAGAACGTCTGAGGAACAGTGGGGGGAGGGGGAGGAATAAACATAGGGAAATAGTTTTACTTTGTGTAATGACTCATCCATTCCCAGTCTCTATTCAAGCCTGAGTTAATTGTATCCAGTTTGCAAATTAATTCCAATTCAGCAGTCTCTCATTGGAGTCTGTTTTTGAAGTCTTTTTCCTCTGGAATCCCGACCTGGGGTATTCTATCTGCTACCCAAGATCCATAAACCTGGAAATCCTGGACGCCCCATCATCTCAGGCATTGGCACCCTGACAGCAGGATTGTCTGGCTATGTAGACTCCCTCCTCAGGCCCTACACTACCAGCACTCCCAGCTATCTTCGAGACACCACTGACTTCCTGAGGAAACTACAATCCATCGGTGATCTTCCTGAAAACACCATCCTGGCCACAATGGATGTAGAAGCCCTCTACACCAACATTCCACACAAAGATGGACTACAAGCCGTCAGGAACAGTATCCCCGATAATGTCACGGCAAACCTGGTGGCTGAACTTTGTGACTTTGTCCTACCCATAACTATTTCACATTTGGGGACAATGTAGACCTTCAAATCAGCGGCACTACTATGGGTACCCACATGGCCCCACAGTATGCCAACATTTTTATGGCTGACTTAGAACAACACTTCCTCAGCTCTCGTCCCCTAACGCCCCTACTCTACTTGCGCTATATTGATTACATCTTCATCATTTGGACCCATGGAAAAGAAGCACTTGAGGAATTCTACCATGATTTCAACAATTTCCATCCCACCATCAACCTCAGCCTGGACCAGTCCACACAAGAGAGTCACTTCCTGGACACTACGGTGCTAATAAGTGATGGTCACATAAACACCACCCTATACCGGAAACCTACTGACCTCTATTCCTACCTACATGCCTCCAGCTTTCACCCAGTCCACACCACACGATCCATTGTCTACAGCCAAGCTCTATGATACAACTGCATTTGCTCCAACCCCTGAGACAGAGACAAACACCTACAAGATCTCTGTCAAGCGTTCTTACAACTACAATACCCACCTGCTGAAGTGAAGAAACAGACTGACAAAGCCAGAAGAGTAACCAGAAGTCACCGACTACAGGACAGGCCGAACAAAGAAAATAACAGAATGCCACTAGCCATCACCTTCAGCCCCCAATTAAAACCTCTCCAACGCATCATCAAGGATCTACAACCTATCCTGAAGGACGACCCATCACTCTCACAGATCTTGGGAGACAGGCCAGCCCTTGCCTACAGACAGCCCCCCAACCTGAAGCAAATACTCACCAGCAACCACACACCACACAACAGAACCCCTAACCCAGGAACCTATCCTTGCAAAAAAGCCCGTTGCCAACTGTGTCCACATATCTATTCAGGAGACACCATCATAGGGCCTAATCACATCAGCCACACTATCAGAGGCTCGTTCACCTGCACATCTACCAATGTGATATATGCCATCATGTGCCAGCAATGCACCTCTGCCATGTACATTGGTCAAACTGGACAGTCTCTACGTAAAAGAATAAATGGACACAAATCAGATGTCAAGAATTATAACATTCATAAACCAGTCGGAGAACACTTCAATCTCCCTGGTCACTCAAGAGTCGCAATATTACAACAAAAAGACTTCAAAAACAGACTCCAACGAGAGACTGCTGAATTGGAATTAATTTGCAAACTGGATACAATTAACTCGGGCTTGAATAGAGACTGGGAGTGGATGAGTCATTACACAAAGTAAAACTATTTCCCCATGTTTATTTCCCCCTCCCCCCCACTGTTCCTCAGACGTTCTTGTTAATTGCTGGAAATGGCCCACCTTGATTATCACTACAAAAGGTTTTCTTCCCGCCCACCCCCGCTCTCCTGCTGGTAATAGCTCATCTTAAGTGATCACTCTCCTTACAGTGTGTATGATAACACCCATTTTTTCATGTTCTGTGTGTATATAAATCTCCTCATTGTATTTTCCACTGAATGCATCTGATGAAGTGAGCTGTAGCTCATGAAAGCTTATGCTCAAAGAAATTGGTTAGTCTCTAAGGTGCCACTAGTACTCCTTTTCTTTTTGCGAATACAGACTAACACGGCTGCTACTCTGAAATTTATCCACTTTGTAATTTTCCATAGATCAAAGAACCAATTGAGGGTAGCCATTAACACCTTCCAGAATACTACCCCCATGTCAGCTCTGTCCATGTCCCAGTGGAGTTTAAAATATGGACACCCTGAATGACTTATCTCCCAGGCAGAAAGAAACAGCAGGGGGAGCCAGAGACAAAGGAGAGTGAAGAAGGATTCATTCCTTCCTCTCCTGTTGACTTCCCAAAACGTGCTTCATGGGGGGGAGGGCGGGGGGAGAGAGAGAGGGCACCAACGATCTGCCCATCTTTTAGCAATCTAGGGGGAAGAAAGACAATGTTGTTGGGGGGCGAGGGGGGAGTGGAAGAGGAACAAAATGAGAGATACAGAGCTCCTGGCATGGGGGACTCTGGTATGGGGTTATTCAGTTCTTCTTCCTACGAGTGTCAGGTGAGTTTAAAGTAAGTGTCAGATGAGTTTAAAGTTTGTTATATAGGTGTATTAAGTTATGCTTTTCAATTTAACAGTTCATTACCTAGATCATGCCACAAGAAACCCTCAAAACAATTGGCATTTACAAAGGCTAAGTGGTAATCCAAATGCCATCAACATAAACTCCTTCTGAGATCAAAAGCTGGCTATGAGTGAGCAAACAGAAGCTTGCGCTATGGAAATTATGGTACAAGATGAACAACACCTGCAAGATGACCAACAGAGTCATACAATCACTTGAGCAATAGAAACTATGCCCAAATTTGAAAGCAGGCCAACGTATACAAAATTTAAAAAACATGAAACTGATAAAAGAACAAAGAGAGGAGGAGGGGCTTAGACAACTTAACAATCAAATTTAGGTATAGTGGCAGTACCCTGTAAAATTGATAGAGGTTACAGTCTACCCACAGAATCCAGAGTCAGAATGTGTATTTTTTCTTTAAAACCCTGAAAAACTATTTGTACTTAAAAAGCTGTATAACATACAGAACTTTGCCGATATTAGCAATGAAGTAGGGATGGTGCATGGAGGAATGCAAGGAGCCATGTATGTGCCATGAGCTCGGCCTACATGAGCAACGAAGCGTGCGATCCCCTCAGATAATTTTTTTATAGATCACTGATAAATAGCACTGGGCCAAGAACAGAACCCTGGACACCCAACTAGAAACACCTGTTTCAGATAGTAATTTTAAATAGGGATTATCATCTATTTAATCCATTAAATTGCACTAAATTATTATTGTATGGTGCTAATTTTTAAATTAGAACATCATGCAACACTGTGTTAAATGCCTTGCAGAAATCTATTGTCAATAGTTGCCGTTATCAACCTAACTAATGTAATCAAAAATAATTTCAAGTTTGACAGGATATTTTCCATAAACCATCTTGACTGGCAATAATTGTGGGTTTATACTTTAATTCACTGCATCCTGTGTCAACTGTCATTGATACATTTAGCTTCCTTTATCAGTCATCTGTATTTCATAACTGCTGATATACAGTCACTGCTATCAACTCCTCCCATACATATTATTGCTGGTTTCTCTTCTTAATCAGAGCAATGTTCTTAACTGAAGAAAACCCTTCTTTTGAGGTTCTGGAATTATGGGTCTTGGGGCATCTAGTGAAGTTTTCTTGCTCAGTTCCCAGATATCATTCACATTCCTTTGTCTCAAATTTTCTTCCTAATCAAATTGGCTCATAAGAGTTTTCAATTTTAGAAATCTTTTTGGAAAGCTTAGAAGTGCAGGCAAAAAGCTTGTATTTCATGCTCTGTGTAAGAGCAGGGAACCAGCAGAGTAGAGGGATTCAAAGAATAGGTTAGGACCAGTGTGACAGGCCTTGCTTATAGGTTTTTTCAACATAATTTTTGATGGAACAGGGTGATCAAAAGTGGACGTAAAAAAGGCTAGAGAGGGGAAGGTTGTAGCTGCCATGATGGGTGATGATAAAGTCCTAGTCAAGAATTTTAGTGGTGCAGCAAGAGAGAGAAAATTGCATATTGAAAACATTGTAGAGGAAGAAGAGGCAAGATTTAGAAATGTTCTGGATGTTTAGATCTAGAGAAAGGGAAGAGTTGACTGTGACACCCAAGTTATAGCCTGAATGACTGGGAGGGTGGTGCTGATGTCAATAATGAGAGAGATTCAGAGAGCGAGTAAGGCTTGGGAGACATAAGGAGACACTTGATTCTGGTCATGTTACGTTAAAGTTAATGACAGGCCATATATGAGATGTCATGTTTGTGAAATTTTGCATGCAGGTAAATCTTGGTATGAAATCTCAATGCATATCTGTCTTTATATCACCTGAATATTATTATCTGTGTAGTCTCTCAATAAGTTGTTGTATTAAGAATCAAATCCTGAAGAGTTTACTCTGGTAAAACTACCATTGAAATTTTGAAGTTGGAGATTTTTTTAAGTAAAGACATCAGGATTTTGCCCTGTTCTTTGAGCAACTGAAATCAGTGGCTTCCACAGGAGCAGTCTTATAATGAAGAAATGCAATATGGGAGCCCCGCAGTGGGTAAAATGGGAAAAAAAAGCCCCTAAATTCACATTGCTATTAAATAAAAATTGTACAGCCATGTGCATTAAGTCTGTAATTTACAACCCAAAGTTAGGGCATTCTGCTCCTGTTAATATATTCCCCTACACCATCCATTAAGCTAATTCCTGTCCTTCTTCCCTGCTGTTTCTGTAACCACTGACTATATTATATCTGAGAGAAGGCTGTAAGCTCTTCAGGGCAGGGAACAGGAATTCCTAGTATATTATTAGTTTTTATTTGTATTACTGTAGTGCCTATGAGCCCTAGTCATGGACCAGGACCTCCTATTAGTATTGTAAGGTGCTTAGCACTCCTTTGGGTACTGTAAAATATTAAATATTAAATACATCAACAACAACATATAAGGACTCTGGGATTTCTGCACACATGCACACATACACACTTGCTTCATCCTTCATCCTTCAGAAAAACAGGAGACAGTCTTACTGTACTTGGCATCCCCTACACGGGCAATGTCACTGGACTCCATCTGTTTGATCTTTCTCTACCAAGGATAGAGTCTCTTATTTCCTAAGGCAGTCAGTCAGTGCACATTTCCATCAATCTTAAATCACATCCAAATTATAGTTGTGGTTGAATGACATTTAGAGGAGAGAAATAGCTGAAAATAAAGGAAAATAATTTACTTTTTTGTGAAGTTGCAGCTATGGAAAGCTGCACAACTACGGGTCATTTAACCCAAATTATAAAGGTTAAAAGTTGGTAGCAGTAAACTCATGTCATTATTCCTCTCTGTGACTTTTCTTTGTTCTCTCTCTTCCTCCACCCCTCCAACCCCACTTCATACCAGAATTCCTGAGAAGAGCATTCTCTTTAGATCTCCCAAAAAGTTTATCTTCTATCTCGGTAGGACTACCCTGTGGGAGAAATTTACTGCATCCTACTGGAACCAATATATTCAGGCTCTCTGTCAATTAAATGTGAAGCAGCTGGGAGATGAAATCCATCACCCCCAAAACCAGGCCAAAGCGTGCAGCAACTCTGCAGCTCCCTTCATGCCAGTTGCCAGCCTCATGCCAGCCACAGCTCCTTCATGCCAATTGTGGGGGGGAGGGGAGAAAGGGGAGTTTCAAGGATCTGTGTAATCATGGATCTGCAGCTCTATGTAATCTAGTAGGTACTTTGTAATTATTTATCACAATACAGTTCCTTAATCACCCAGACTTTTTTACATTAAAGTGACTCTTTTTTTCCTTTTTAAAGTTTAAAAAAGTTTTAAGAAGGTTTTGTGCCACTGCTTTCCCCTGGCCTATACTAGCTTAGTGAAGCACCATTGGTAATTGGTGAAATTACAGCCCCCATGATTTCTGGTGTGTCTATGTCTTCATTTTTCTGCAATATTACTGCTGACACCATGATCCCGTTTAGCCCTTTGTAAGGAGTAGGGTGAAATTGGATGAGAGAACATTCTCTTATTCATTCACACACATTTTATTCACTCGCAAAAATCCCCAGATTTCAAAGTATTTGAAAAGTTTTAAAATCATATAAACTAAGGGCTGTAATGGGAACTTTTAAGAGCTTGAAAATGTTTGTTGACGCAGGCAGCAAGTAGCTAGGGCTAGTGCAGGCTCACCCCCCAAAACTTCACAACTCCCCCACCCCAGCACGCATGCACAGCTCAGCAGGTGAAGCCCAGATGCCCACCACATGATGTCATTGTGGGCCCCTCAAGACTCCTCCTTGAGGTGAGTGCCAATGGGTCAGAGCAGGATGAACCCAGGCCAACGTTGTGGGATGGCACAGAGCTGCTGCTGCCCAGGCTTGCTCTGCCACCCCCATGTCAAACCCCACAGGACAGGACAGAGTTACCACTGGCCTGGGTGAATGCAGGGCCAGGCGGGTTTGCTCCTCTTCTTTTGCCAATAGTGAGTGGGCTTATACTCCAACCCCAGCATCCTTGGAGCCAGGACAGAGCCAGGCGCAGCCCCCTGCCCAAAAAATATTTTCACCCTTTGCCTATGATTGTTGACCCTGCATGAACTTTATTAATTATTCTCTAGTCAGCTTAGTTTCTTAGGCCTTGCTCTGGCAAACATTTACATACATATTAACTTTACTTTGATTACAAGGTGACTACTCATGGTAATAAAATTAAGTATGTCAGGATTCCTAACCTTACTACACTATGGGTAAAATTCACCTCTGTGCAGGTCAGCACAAGGCCCATGCATCAGTACAACACTATTTGAAGGACTTAAGGGGTTCATAGGCCTTGTGCTGGACCTAGACATAGGTGTGAATTTCACTCTGAATGGAGATGAAAAAAATATTGTTAAATCCACTAACCATTAAAATAGACTTCTTGCAAAGAACACATGCAGTATCCCATCAGTTCAATAATCAAAAAGTACAGTTGATCTCTGAATTCTATCCACAGGGCAACTGATGGAGAGGGATTTGTTGATTTTACATTATCCTTGGAATAATGGACAAACTTTTTATGTATGTAAACTATGAACAACTGGAGGAAAAGCAATCAATATAGGGTAACAAAACTATTCTGACATTGCTTACAATTACTCCTAAGAAATTTCATGTTTAACATAGTCCCATCTAGGTAAACTAGATGGAAAATACCATCTGATCATGAACTTAAAATATGAACTGCTGTTGGAAAGTCCGCTTGCAGCTGCATGCACTGTATATAAACACATGATGAACCATGTCAAAGAAATGTTTGTTCCCAACAAATGTAAATATTTTAATAGCAACCACTTGTAAACAGGGTAGATAAAAATCTATGGGGGGGGGTTGAAAAAAAAAGGACGTTATTTGTTTAAATTGGATTTTTTTATTTAAATTCTAAGTGTTTCTTTTTAAAATAAACTTGTTTAAAATGAAATCTTGAATGTAATACAAAGTATTTTAAGGCCTAAACATATTACAATATCTCAGAACATTTAAATAAAAATTAATATGATAAGTCCATGGCCAAGCCTCTATCAAAAATGTTGAGTTAAAGACTGCTTTTCTATATAAAGAAAGAATCAGGGAGAAAAACATAACTTCTGAGGTCAAGCTTTATAAATATGCACAGTATGCCATGTACTGTTTTAAGGGCTTGATCCTATTGGGACCAAGGGACTGTGCTCCTGGGAGCAAGAGACTCATCACAAGCAAAAGTCATCACAAGCATTGGGATTAGCCTCTGACTCCAGAAGAAACCATCAGGATCATCCACTGAGCCCACCTGGATGGCCTCATACTCCTGTTTTACAGCTTCTCCCTACCTGGAGCTTTGATTGGCTCAGTTCTCAAATTATAAATATTTATGATACCAAACAGCATTTAAACTACTCTCCAGCTCATGAAAAACCACTGAACTGCCCAGTAATGACCAGCCCTTGCTTCTGGATGGTTCTGAGCACGTCAGATAAGTTGTCTTGCTCAGTCTCCTTGCATATGTACATAGAGATATAAAGAAAAATCCATTAATTTCTCAACTACTTCTCTGTCTTTGCACAAAGAAAATACTGAGGCGTCCTTGTGGCACCTTAGAGACTAACAAATGTATTTGGGCATAAGCTTTCGTGGGCGAGAACCCACTTCATCAGATGCATTAAGTGGAAAATACAGTAGCAGGTATATTTATACATAGTACATGAAAAGATGGGAGTTGCCTTACCAGGTGGGGGGTCAGTCTAACAAGACAATTCAATTATCAAGGGAGGAAAAATCACTTTTGAAATGGTAATGAGGGTGGCCCATTTCAAACAGTTGACAAGAAGGTGTGAGTAACAGTAGGGGGAAATTAGTATGATAAAATTAGGTTTTGTAACCACTCATCCACTCCCAGTCTTTATTCCCAGGCCTAATTTGATGGTGTCCAGTTTGCAAATTAATTCCAGTTCTGCAGTTTCATGTTGGAGTCTGTTTTTGAAGTTTTTCTGTTGAAGAATTGCCACTTTTAAGTCTGTTATTGAGTGACCAGGGAGGTTGAAGTGCTCTCCTACTGGTTTTTGAATGCTGTAATTCCTGATGTCAGATTTGTGTCCATTTATTCTTTTGCCCGGTTTGGCCAACGTACATGGCAGAGGGGCATTGCTGGCACATGATGGCAAATATCACATTGGTAGAAATAATGGCAGTGCAAAAGGCATGTGGGCTATACAAGCAGAAGTCATTGATG
This sequence comes from Caretta caretta, assembly GCF_965140235.1. NCBI lineage: Eukaryota > Metazoa > Chordata > Testudines > Cheloniidae > Caretta > Caretta caretta. The sequence goes on along the minus strand of NC_134208.1, from coordinate 56,032,813 downwards.
GTTTTTAGTTCTTTTCTTTTCATGAGGGTAGGGCGGGGGAGTATGTAACAAGGAAGAAGGAGCAGAGTGCGCAACTAGAAAAGAGCAACACTGGTGTCAAAGCAGGACACTATGGGAAGAAGGGACAACATTCTTCAAAATGAAGCCTCTAGTGTTGATTTCAACACCTAGGAAGGGGAGAGTGGGAAACAGCCATAGCGGCAGGCTGTAAAAAAAGACCCTATTTGGGACTATTTTCAAGATATTTCAGTACATCTAGGTAAAAAAAGAACACATGCCAAATATAAACAGGGCAACAAAGCAATGCAAGGTCTGGTTCTCAGAATAAAACTTTATGAAAAATGCTGCTTAGAAGACAGTGACTTTGAAGATGATGATATGGACATATTTGAACAATCTGGATCAACCAGTTAAATAGAAAACTCATTTTTGCACCATTCTTATGGAGTGCTTACCATGTTTTACTATTCCAGTAAGTGATTATTTAAATTGTCACAAATGTGTGTTTTGCGTGAACTACTTGCAAATTTAAAAATGTTTGTGTTCTAAATATAATTGGTATGTTAGTTTGTTGTGGGAGTATTTATCAATTACATTTTTACTGTAACTGCTGGCATTCTGAAGTGATTCTTTATTGCTCAGTATAATCAAACATACTAGGTGAAGATTTCCTGTTCAGAAGTAAAGTTTTTATTAGGCATTTATTAATTTTTAACATTTAAAAAAATGTTCTGTTTTGTCAAGCTGTTTAGTGTGTTGCTATAGATAAGGGTTTAAAAAGATTTAGATAATACTTATGATTTATTAATTATTTTTCCTGTAAAACTAGGTGTAGAATAAATTATAGCATTTAAACAGTGGTACAAAACTACAGTAGGAGGAATTTTTCATTTTACAGTCTTTTTTTTAAAAGCAGGGCACTGTTCAATACTCAGTGAGTAAGAATGACTTTTTTTTTTTAAACCATTTTGCTTCAGGTCCATCTTAGACATAAGGAGTTATGGATGCCCATCATCTGCAATGTCTGTAACTTCAGAATCATCAGCTGGTACCACCAACAGTGCTGTAACTACACATACATCAGATACTAAATTACTTGTGTATGGGTATGGTATAAATCAACACGTTTTAATGGTTAAAATCAATGAGAATGCACCTTTCTTTAAAAAATAACTGAAGTACAAGTGGAGAAGTTAATTAAAATTTTTATTATTTAAATTGAGGCTTTCCACTTGACGATTTAAATTCCTTTGATTTAAATCAATCCACTGTTTGTAAGAGAACTACTTTTTCTTTCAGTGAATTTTTTTTTTAATTGTATGGAGTAGGAACAAATTTCCACTATTGCTTAATACATTTCATATTAAGCCTTCTCTATTTCCTTCAGTCAAATTAGGAGGGATTTAAAAACATTTTTTTTTTTGCTGATGTGGAATTGGTCTCCTGGTTTATTTATTAAAGCCAACTAAATATTTAGATAACCATTGTAGTCAGAGTACAACAGATTTGTGGCTAGCATAGAGCTATAACATTTCTTTTTATAATTTTAATAATTCTTAGCTAGTTACAGGTTTCTGTTATTCATTACTTTAATACTTTAGTGGTAATGTATTCAATCCTATGGTATTCATAAAATGTTTATAAATTCAAAATGCAGATTGTTTTCTTTTCCATTTGGGAAAATTACACTGTTAGTATGTTCATACAAGTTTTTAATTCTTCATGGCAAGTGTGGCAATTTTGGTTTCATAGCATGCATAATTAATGAATAGCAATGACTCAAGGGAAACATTTTCTGCTGGTGGAATTGAGATATTTATATATAAATTAATGATATACAATACAAAGGTGGCAAAGAGGTTATGCTTGAAAATAATTGCTATTTTTATCCTAAATATATAGAAAAACATATATTATTCAATATAGCATTTTGCTTTCTATCCATATGTGCACTGCTCAAAGTAAACCAGAGTAGACTTCTTGCCTGTTGTAGTTCACTTTCAGTACCGCAAGAAATACTTGAATTATTTCTTACTAATGGTATTTGTTGAAAGTTTAACACTTTTTCTGGTAATTAGCTATTCACAAACTGATCCTGATTTCTAAAAACGTTTGTTATTCTGAATTATTTGCCAAATACTTTAGGCAAATAAATGCCAGCAATAGGCAGTTTGTGACCTGTACATTTCAACCAATTTCCTGTTTGTGGTGTCTGAGTGGGGTCACTCAATCACACAGGAGTGTTTCTGCTTCATCACGAGGATGAATTAAAGTTAATAAACAGAGGGAAATTATTATTTATTATTTGTATTATTGTAGCACCTAGGAGGACCCTGTTGTGCTAGGTGCTAAGTGTAATCAAAACAAAAAGACAGTCCTAGCCTCAGTAAGCTTACAATCCAAATCTAAGGGTATGTCTACACTACGAAATTAGGTCGAATTTATAGAAGTCGGTTTTGTAGAAATCGGTTTTATACAGTTGATTGTGTGTGTCCCCACACAAGTGCTCTAAGTGCATGTAGTCGGCAGAGTGTGTCCACAGTACCAAGGCAACCGTCGACTTCCGGAGCGTTGCACTGTGAGTGGCTATCCCACAGTTCCCGCAGTCTCCGCCGCCCATTTGAATTCTGGGTAGAAATCCCAGTGCCTGATGGGGTTAAAATATTGTTGCGGGTGGTTCTGGATACATATCGTCAGGCCCCCGTTCCCTCCCTCCCTCCGTGAAAGCAAGGGCAGACAATCGTTTTGCACCTTTCTTCTTGAGTTACCTGTGCAGATGCCATACCACGGCAAGCATGGAGCCCGCTCAGCTAACTGTCACCGTATGTCTCCTGGGTGCTGGCAGACGTGGTACTGCATTGCTACACAGCAGCAGTTAATTGCCTTTTGGCAGCAGACAGTGCAGTGTGACTGGTAGCCGTCATCGACGTAGTCCTGGGTGCTCTTTTAATCAGGAGCCTGGGCAAACATGGGAGTGACTCAGCCAGGTCATTTCCCTTGTTTCGTCTTGTGGCGATTCAGTCCTACCGGCAATGCGCTGTCTTTTAACCTCCAGCCAGCAGAAGATGATGGCTAGTCGTCATACTGCACCGTCTTCTGCCGAGCACCCAGGAGATGATGACGGCTAGAGGTCGTACTGCACAGTCTGCTGCCAGCAAGATGTATAAAGATAGATGAAGTGGCTCAAAACAAGAAATAGACCAGATTTGTTTTGTATTCATTTTCTCCTCCCTCTCTCCTTCCCTCTGTGAAATCAACGGCCTGCTAAACCCAGTTTTGAGTTCTATACTTGAGGTTTTGAGTTCTGTCCTTGAGGGGGCCATTCAGTTTCTCACAAAGCCACCCCCTTTGTTGATTTTAATTCCCTGTAAGCCAACCCCTTAAGCCATGTCGTCAGTCGTCCCTCCCTCCATCAGGGCAACAGCAGACAATCGTTCCGCGCCTTTTTTCTGTGCAGACGCCATACCACGGTAAGCATGGAGCCCGCTCAGATCACTTTGGCAATTAGGAGCACATTAAACACCACATGCATTATCCAGCAGTATATGCAGCACCAGAACCTGGCAAAGCAAAACAGGGCGAGTAGGCGACATCAGCGCGGTGACGAGAGTGATGAGGACATGGACACAGACTTCTCTCAAAGCAGGGGCCCTGGCAATGTGGGCATCATGGTGCTAATGGGGCAGGTTCATGCGGTGGAACGCCGACTCTGGGCTCGGGAAACAAGCACAGACTGGTGGGACTGCATAGTGTTCCAGGTCTGGGACAATTCCCAGTGGTTGTGAAACTTTCGCATGTGTAAGGGCACTTTCATGGAACTTTGTGACTTACTTTCCCCTGCCCTGAGATGCAAGAATACCAAGGTGAGAGCAGCCCTCACAGTTGAGAAGCGAGTGGCAATAGCCCTGTGGAAGCTTGCAACGCCAGACAGCTACCGGTCAGTCGGGAATCAATTTGGAGTGGGCAAATCTACTGTGGGGGCTGCTGTGATGCAAGTAGCCCACGCAATCAAAGATCTGCTGATATCAAGGTAGTGACCCTGGGAAATGTGCAGGTCATAGTGGATGGCTTTGCTGCAATGGGATTCCCTAACTGTGGTGGGGCCATAGACGGAACCCATATCCCTATCTTGGCACCGGAGCACCAAGCCGGCGAGTACATAAACCACAAGGGGTACTTTTCAATAGTGCTGCAAGCACTGGTGGATCACAAGGGACGTTTCACCAACATCAACGTGGGATGGCCAGGAAAGGTACATGACGCTCGCACCTTCAGAAACTCTGGTCTGTTTCAAAAGCTGCAAGAAGGGACTTTATTCCCAGACCAGAAAATAACCGTTGGGGACATTGAAATGCCTATATGTATCCTTGGGGACCCAGCCTACCCCTTAATGCCGTGGCTCATGAAGCCATACACAGGCAGCCTGGACAGTAGTCAGGAGCTGTTCAACTAAGGCTGAGCAAGTGCAGAATGGTGGTAGACTGTGCATTTGGATGTTTAAAAGTGCGCTGGCGCAGTTTACTGACTCAGTTAGACCTCAGCGAAAGCAATATTCCCACTGTTATTACTGCTCTCTGTGCGCTTCACAATATCTGTGAGAGTAAGGGGGAGATGTTTATGGCGGGGTGAGAGGTTGAGGCAAATTGCCTGGCTGCTCGTTTCGCACAGCCCGACACCAGAGCAGTTAGAAGAGCACAGGAGGGCGCGGTCCGCATTAGAGAAGCTTTGAAAACCAGTTTCATGACTGGACAGGCTATGGTGTGAAAGTTCTGTTTGTTTCTCCACCGCCCCTTGGTTCACTCTACTTCCCTGTAAGGTAACCATCCTCCCCTCCTCCCTTCGATCACCGCTGGCAGAGGCAATAAAGTCATTGTTGCTTCACATTCATGCATTCTTTATTCATTCATCACACAAATAGGGGGATAACTACCAAGGTAGCCCAGGAGGGGTGGTGGAGGAGAGAAGCACCGGGAGGGGTGGTGGAGGAGGGAAGGACAAGGCCACACAGCACTTTAAAAGTTTAAAACTTATTGAATGCCAGCCTTCTGTTGCTTGGGCAATCCTCTGGGGTAGAGTGGCTGGAGGCCCCCCCCACTGCGTTCTTGGGCGTCTGGGTGAGGAGGCCTTGGAACTTGGGGAGGAGGGTGGTTGGTTACACAGGGGCTGTAGTGGCGGTCTGTGCTCCAGCTGCCTTTCCTGCAGCTCAACCATACTCTGGAGCATATTGGTTTGATCCTCCAGCAGCCTCAGCATTGAATCCTGCCTCCTCTCATCACGCTGCCGCCACGTTTGAGCTTCAGCCCTCTCTTCAGCCCGCCACTTACTCTCTTCAGCCCACCACCTCTCCTCCTGGTCATATTGTGCTTTCCTGCACTCTGACATTGTCTGCCTCCATGCATTCATCTGTGCTATGTCAGTGTGGGAGGACAGCATGAGCTCAGAGAACATTTCATCATGAGTGCGTTTTTTTCGCCTTCTAATCTTCACTAGCCTCTGGGAAGGAGAAGACCCTGTGATCATTGAAACACATGCAGCTGGTGGAGAAAAAAAAAAGAGGCAGCGGTATTTAAAAAGACACATTTTCTAGAACAATGGCTACACTCTTTCACGGTAAACCTTGCTGTTAACATTACATACACAGCACATGTGCTTTCGTTCCAAGGTCGCATTTTGCCTCCCCCCACCACGTGGCTAGCCCCTCCCCCCCCCCCATGACTAACAGCGGGGAACATTTCTGTTCAGCCACAGGCAAACAGCCCAGCAGGAACGGGCACCTCTGAATGTCCCCTTAAGAAAAACACCCTATTTCAACCAGGTGACCATGAATGATATCACTCTCCTGAGGATAACACAGAGAGATAAAGAACAGATGTTGTTTGAACGCCAGCAAACATACACTGCAATGCTTTGTTCTACATTGATTACCGAGTATGTGCTACTGGCCTGGTGTGGTAAAGTGTCCTACCATGGTGAGTGGAATAAGGCTGCCCTCCCCAGAAACCTTTTGCAAAGGCTTTGGGAGTACATCCAGGAGAGCCACGAATGCCAGGGCAAATTAATCATTAAACATGCTTGCTTTTAAACCATGTATAGTATTTCAAAAGGTACACTCACTAGAGGTCCCTTCTCCACCTGGCGGGTCCGGGAGGCAGCCTTGGGTGAGTTTGGGGGGATTGCCTCCAGATCCAGGGTGAGAAACAGTTCCTGGCTGTCGGGAAAACCGGTTTGTCCGCTTGCTTGCTGTGAGCTATCTACAACTTCATCATCATCATCTTCCTCATCCCCAAAACCTGCTTCTGTGTTGCCTCCATCTCCATTGAAGGAGTCAAACAACACGGCTGGGGTAGTGGTGGCTGAACCCCCTAAAATGGCATGCAGCTCATCATAGAAGCGGCATGTTTGGGTCTCTGACCCGGAGCAGCTGTTTGCCTCTCTGGTTTTCTGGTAGGCTTGCCTCAGCTCCTTAAGTTTCACGCAGCATTGCTTCGGGTCCCTGTTATGGCCTCTGTCCTTCATGCCCTGGGAGATTTTGACAAATGTTTTGGCATTTTGAAAACTGGAAGAGTTCTGATAGCATGGATTCCTCTCCCCATACAGCGATCAGATCCCGTACCTCCCGTTCGGTCCATGCTGGAGCTCTTTTGCGATTCTGGGACTCCATCATGGTCACCTCTGCTGATGAGCTCTGCATGGTCACCTTTGCCGATGAGCTCTGGCCAGCGTGGCAAGCTGCAGGTGACCATGCAAACAGGAAATTGAAATTCAAAAGTTTGTGGGCCTTTTCCTGTTTACCTGGCCAATGCATCTGAGTTGAGAGTGCTGTCCAGAGCGGTCACAATAGAGCACTCTGGGATAGCTCCCGGAGGCCAATACCGTCTAATTGAGTCCAAATTCCCCGAAATTCAACCCGGCAAGGCCGATTTAAGCACTAATCCACTTGTCAGAGGTGGATTAAGGAAATCGATTTTAAGAGCCCTTTAAGTAGAAAAAAAGGGCTTCATCATGTGGACGGGTGCAGGTTTACATCGATTTAACGCTGCTAAATTCGACCTAAACTCCTACTGTAGACCAGGGCTAAGACAGGAGACAAGATAGATGCAGACAGACTGATGAGGGAGTACAAGGAAACAATGAGACAGTATTGGTCAGCATGATTGGAAGTGGTCTCAACACACCAACAGCCTAACATTGTCAAGATTTCTCTAGGCCTCACAGAAAACAAATAGGGGTTGGTCTGAGACTGTGGAATAAACTCTCACAGAAACTAATGACCATCACAAACCTCCCCACTTTCTGCTCCAAGTACAAAGCACATTTCTGTGACCTTGCCTTATATAATGTAAATACAGAGCAACATGCACACAAATGCCCAAAACAACCTAAAAAACCAAAACACTCTGCTGCACACACAACTTTCCTTCTGGGGAGATGATGAAAGGAAAAAACAAACCATATTTGACAGCTATTAGTCATGTTACTTTAATGCACCACTAGAAAGTGTTCAGATACTGTAACTGTGTTATATGAACATGTACATACTAGTATAGAAATAATGAATAACAAATAACCAAAAAACTCTGGATGAATAATTTGAAAGACAGATACATTCAGTGTTTACTATATAGCTAAATCAGCTATACTTCCATGCACAGCACAGCCAAATTCACTGTGAAAAGAAGTTGGTTAAAAAAACCTTTTTAAAAAATTGCAAATTAAATGTCAGAGTCAAGACTGCAACCAGGTTTCTAAATTCATGTCTAACACTTGGTCAGAAGGCTTCCCAGCCAAGCCAGTAAATATCTCTGTCTAGTTACCCCAAGTGAAAAAATGTCTGCTGACGACAAAGCTTTTCATTCATATAGTGCTTTTACTTCCATCAATCTCAAAGCACTTTATATAGATGGATGAGAGCATCTTTAGCCCAATTTCATACTTGGCCTAAGTACACATATTTAAAGCTCAGTGGGTGACAAGGTGGCCTAACAGATACAATTTGGTCTGTCACCTCGAAGATTCTGTTCTTGGCTCATGCACTAACTTCCTATGTCATCTTTTGGCAAGTCACTGAAAGCCTTTGTTCTTCAGCTACGCTATCTGGAAAATGGTCATATGCACATTACATTCCCTTCAGGCCAATGTGGTGTTAAAAGTGAAGTCATTTTTACCAGATCCTAGCCTTTCATTTCACTTTTAAAAAGTGTCTCTGATTGGTTTGGAGGTCAATGATGAAAATATTCTCCATTATCAGGATTTCATTTGATCTGCCAGATATATGACAGAAAGAATTGTGTCTAATTTGGAATAATAGCAATTTTTAAAACAGTTCGCAATTAGTTTCCTTGAAAACTGCTTCTTGCATAAGTCAACGCCAAAATCTACCTATATTTAAATGTTGCAATTAGGTAGATGGAGGTACACAAAGACACGTTATATGCTTTGCAAGCATTCAAAAAGGAAACATTTTATAATTGTTTAATCTCAATAAATCCATAAACAATTTAATCCAAATGCTCCAGATAACTACAGTGGAGCATTTAACTGTAAAGACTTGAAAGCTTGAGGATTTTTCTATTTATTTTCTCTTTTGGAATTACATGGAAGATCAAAGTCAACCTTCTAATGAAACTGCCATTGCAATCTTATCTACATTAAGTCACATAAACCTGCAGAGGCTGGGTAAGAACCTAGATCCCCCCACTTGAGCTAAATGTGGTTCTGTTAGCTGTCAGCAAAACAAGGACTCTCATATTCTTTCCAAACTGCAACCAACCAAAGAAGAGCAACATGCCACACACAGGTGTAATGCCTGTTCCTCCTCCCACTAAAGTCAATGTAAAAAAACATTGCTGAAAAAAAATTCCTTTGCTTTCAGAGTAAATCTGACAATTTTGAGGCCAAACCAATTATCCAAGCCAAAGATATCATGCAAAAATATTACTTAATTATAGGAGATAGTAGCTTCTCCATAAATTAAGGTTACAGCTGTCTCTCCATAGTAAATATGCCTACACTATTAAAACAGGCTGGAATTTGAAATTTCCAGTTCATGGGAAATTTTCAATGCTCCTTGAGCCAGATCTCAATCAGAACTGAGCCAGACCCCAGCCTTCCAGAGCCAGACCCCAACCAGAGGGCCAGAGCTTCCCCGATCCAGACCCCACCCAAAACCACGCTACAGCCTTAGATGGACCACAACCAGAACTACGCCACAGTCTCCATGACTCAAAACTGAGCTACAGGCTCCTGGAACTGAGCCCCGAACCAATACCAATCCCTAAAGTTAGCCAGGCTCCCAACAGAACTAACCCAGAGCTTCCCTGAACCAGAACTGGGACGAGAGCCAACCCAGCACCAGGACCTGAACCTAGGCAGAACTTTCCCAACCAGAACCAAGCCCCAGCTGGAATGAGCTTAAGCTTCCCGGAACCAAACCCTAAGCCAGAACTAACCCCCAAACCCAACCACACCCTCCCCAAATCAGAACTAGGCAACAACCCTTCCCAAACCAGAACTGGGTCATAACCTGAACTGAGGCCCAACCCAGCCCTCTCTACCCCTTACAATTAAACAAAAATCTGGGTTTAGCCCCAGCCTCCCCCAAACACAACTCAGGATAGGGGAATGTGGGAGGCAGGAGCGGCTGAAAGTTGCAGGGGAACGTGGAGAACTGAGGAAGGTTGAGGGGGCTTTCAGTGGAAACGGTAAGTATGAGGGTAAGAAAAATGAGGAGTACTTGTGGCACCTTAGAGACCAAATAAATTTGTTAGTCTCTAAGGTGCTACAAGTACTTCTTGGTTTTTTTGCTGATACAGACTAACACAGCTTCCACTCTGAAACCTATGAGGGTAAGGATACTGTAACGGGAAAGGGAGAAAATGTCCAGGCAGGTGAATCGAGCGGGTAAGATAGGGACAGGTACCTGTGAGGGACCATGGAGGGAGAATGTGAGTGGGCGAGGAGACTGGTTGGGGATGGGAGGGGAGAAAAGATAGCCCTAGAAGAGCAGGTCCTGCATTCCAGGAGAGTAAGTTGAGCCCCTCTCTGAGCAGCCAGCAGGGTGGCTCATATTTTTGAATGTGCGTTGTAGATTAAATTTTGAACTTGAAATGATTACATGGACTTTGGGGTGTGAGTTGGCTTCCTCTCAAGACTGAAAAATAAAGCAAACAAAACTCAGCATTTATTATTTTGGAAAACTCATGATTTTTAGGCTGATCTCATCATTTTGATGGCCTGACTCATGATTTTTGAATGCTTAGCGTTCGCAATACTGTGATTTATATTCTGAACTGTTGCAGTTTCACTGTCCTCCTGGGCCTAGCTCACACTTTCTGGCACAGCTCCCAGAAGAAAGGTTTCTGCTGAAGCTTTTGAAAAGTCATCAGGAGGCAGCTGCAATGAAGCAGTGCAAGTAGTGCAGAGATCGAGGCAAGCAGCCTGCAGAGCTCTCTCGGGAACAGGCAAGCACCCACCACCACTGTCACAGACTAAGGGGAATGAGTTGTTCATGAGGCCTGGGAAAACCAGTTGTGGGTGCAGAACTACAGAATGAGGAAGGCACTTTGGAACACTGATCTGTGCTTGCCTTTATATTAGCACCATTAAAGGAGAGTGAGAACTTCCCCTTCACTGTGGAAATGAACTTGATCACTCTGTGGAAGGTAACAGCTGCCTGCCAGCAGGGAACTAGCTTGAGATCAGAAAATTCATTATGAGAGCTATTGTGGTGGTGGTGGGGGGGGTTGACCAATAGAAACAAGAACTAATTCAGGGATGGCCTGTGCTATATAGGAGGTCAGACTAGATGATCACAATAGCCCCTCTGGTTTTATAATCTATGAAAGCATAATTTTAATTTTCTGAAAATTTACCCGAATAACCATACCTATTAATAGTTGTTCTCCTTGATTATGCAGACATTAATTCTATCCACTTACGTCCCTAATCACAAAATCCCTACACCACAGAAACTGTCAAAATGTGTCACTGAGTCACCCCTCTCAGTTTTTGTGCTAGGGAAGGAATGAGCATGTGCTAGCACTGGGAACTCCCCCTCTTTGGGAGTGGGAAGAAAGAATGTACAGGCTCCCAGACACTGGCAGTTTCAACCTACAAGGAAACACTATACCTGCATGCCCACCCACCCCCCTCCCTCCTCTGCATAGTCTCCATATGGACTGTGTTTCTGCTTTGCCTCCAACAAATCCAGAAACTAGTAGGCAAAGGCAGAGCAACAGCAGATTTGTAAGAATGGTGCTTCCTTGCTGGAGAAGTACAACAGGAACGGTATACAGGGATGAGATAAGCAACTGAGATACAGAAGTGGGTGTGAGTGGCAACTTTGTATTTGTTGGTTTGTCTTCCAAAATGATGTACATACAGTTGCCTGCTGCAGAATCTGACTGTTTATCACAGAATTTTGATTTTCAGTTATAGGCCTTACTAATATTGACTACATTAATGCACTTTTAGCAGACATACAAAAACTTACAGCTGTATGGAGGTGAATGTTTTGGAGATGTTAAATCAACAATCTGCTTTTTATATATGTCTAAAGGAATCAGTTACTGGATATATTTTGCTATTGGGAATTGAACCCATGGTCTCCTCTTTCATTTCTTACTAGTTATTTTGTTCAGGCAAAGAATTTGAGTTATGGGAAGAAGATACTTACACACTGGCATCTTGTGACCAAAGATGACTCCTTATGGTTTAAGTCCAGGGCACTCTTCCCAGGACATTTTTTCTAAAGCAGAAACCAAAGTGTCATTACATTCTTCTTTCTCAGGTGCTTGAGCCTCTCTTATCCCACAAAGCTCCTACACTTCGGAATGTATGAATTGGCTTAATTAATGCTTCTTATATTGTTTCTTTCATTTTGACTTTTTTCTTGTTTTTCTCTTCCACCTGTTTTCTGGGGGATTTTTTCCTCCTAATTTTCTCTTCTTTTCCCTCCACCATCCTAGTTCTTTTGTTCCTCTCATCTTGTCTATAAGTACTTCTTAACGCATGATTTCTCTTCTCCCTTTATCCTGTTATCTTTCAGTTTGTCTTCTTCATGTTGTTTAGCTCCTTTCTTTTCAGCTACCCATTATTTCTCTATTTTCCTTTTCTTTTTCCCTATTTTATGTCTTTTCTTTTCTTTTCTCCTTTGCTCCATTTGTCCTCCCTGTGTCTGGATAAGGCAAGTGGAAATTGTTGTTAATATGCCCCTTCACCAGGAATCATCACCCCACAGCTCTCTCCTTTTGTTGGGTCAGGTCTTCATCCCTGTGCAATTCACTTGACTCTAAGCACTGGCAATAAAATGATGCAAACAGTGTGAACAAGTGCTGTGAAGGTGAGCACAGGGGAGTGTTCTAGTCACTAATGTTGTAGATAGCTTTGCAGAATTGATGGGTTTTCAGAAGTTTCTAAAATGAATGGTTTAATAGACATACGAATATACCTTGCAGCTAAAGTACTAAATTCACCAACCCAAAGCTAGAGGGCTGCCAGATATGGAAATGATGTCTGTATACTCTGCTAGGACTGGAATCTGATGCTTGTATGTTTTAGTGGCAGTCCCACAAGGTTTTCTCAGACTACACTGTTAGGAAGGAATGGCATAGTTTAGTACTTCTTCAGATGGGCCAACTCTATTCCTGTTTGCTATTATTTACTTATTGGATAACAGTGTGCTCAGTGCTGTTTAGAAGAAGAAAGTCTCTGCTCTGAGGAATATAGACTGTAACACAATACAGTATAATACAGATACATAAAAGCTTTAAGCTCCTGCTTAATAGTTGACAGTCATTGAAGAGTTGCATGAATATAAAAATGAAGAGAAGTTCAAAACTGCACCAATAGCCACCCTAACCCCCTCCCATATGCCAAAACCTTTTTGAATCACCTCCTCTTTCTCCACTCCTAATCTCACCCCCTCTCACTCCACTAGCCCAACATCTGCTTTATTTCTCCCCTTCTTATGTCCAAACCTCCCCATTTCACTTTTTCCCTGTCCAAAACACTCCAGGATCACATCCCTACCCACTCCCTAACCAACCCTCTGTTGCATCTTCTCCCCCATCCGTTTGGTGCTTCCTTCATTTTGACCCAAACCTTCCTTCAGTACTTCCCCCTTTACTCCACTCTCCCAAGTAAAACCATCTTGTATCTGTGACACTTCCCTCAGGGAACCCAGAACTGTACGGCAACAGTGTTACCCCTGGGCCTCAGCTGCTGTTAATCTCTATGTCTGCACCATGCCACTCCAATTTGTCTGCCTTGCCAGCAAGCTCCTCAAGACTCTGCCAGTCAAAACCTTGCCTTGCAGGTAACAACCAGTGAACCCGAGTTCCGCAGAGACCTTTCCTTGCAGTGCCCAGTTCTTCAGCGAAATTATAAAATTTGCTGCCTACAAAGAGACAGAGGACACACCAAGCTGTTAATTTGGCAGAGGGCTCCTACCTCAACAACATAATAGCACTGAGATGGTTTTGTAATAAAACAAGAATAGATGTTTTAATAAAGAACACAGATTTAAGTGATACCAGGCAAGAGTAAAATGAAAAAGGCTGGACAAAGGCAGACAAAACAAAAATAATACACTGTGATGGAGTTTGTAGGTAAAGCCCTGCAAATCCTTTATATCCGCAGATATCTGCATCCATGGATGCGATCGTATTGTTTACCATCCTTGTGGATTGGATGCAGATTCAAATTTTTGTATCCTTGCAGAGCTTTAGAGCAACGGTTCTCAACTGGGGGTCCACGGCCCCCTTGGTGGCGCCAGGACTCCGAGCTTTAGCCCTGCCGGGGCACCAGGCTCAGGGCTCGAGGCTTCAGCCCTGTGGAGGGTGCTGGGGCTCAGGGCTTCAGCCACGCAGTGCCTTGCGGACCCCCTGAAACCGGGGAGGCTGCGGACTCCCACTTGAGAACTGCTGCTCTCGGATGCTGGTGTGGATATATATAAAGTTCTAGTGCTGAGAACTTAATCCTAGCAAGCTATGTGCCTAAAACAGTTTGTCACTTATGGGAAAGTATCAACAGCTCCTGCCCTTCAGGCTAAGAGGATCCACTGTTCCTAAACTCAGAAATGGCTGTTCCCTGTGTCCCCTAAATGATGGATAGGTAAGAGATCCTCTCCCTTTCTTTTATAATCCAGTGAACATTTGACGTGTATTGCCAGATAAAGTTTTTCTCCCCTCCTGGTTGTACTGATGCTATGGTGTCTCCCTCCTACTCTGGTCAATTGGCTACTCCTGGTGGAATTCTATGCCCTGTGTATATGCAGAATTTATGACCCCAGCAGATTTCTTTGCTTCCCTGCAGAAAAATGACTTTCTGATGGGGACGCAAAAGAAAGCCACAAGAGCAGTCATGCGACCCTTCCCAGCAGTATGTTTCGGGTGCCCAGGGCAGTCAACAGAGAGGTAAATCACTGTGGGGCAGGAGGTGGGACTGGGGAAGACCTAACTGGTGGCTCCTATCCTGCACCAGGCTCAGATCCTTGTCCCGGATGGGCTAGGGAGGACGGGACTTTCTTTTCCGTTGCATGGGATCCGGTGCTGTATACTCCTAGATTTCTTCCCCAGCTGCAGAAAGCTCTGCAAACTCCCCCCACCCGCTTCCAGCACGCATCACTCAGCTGCAGGAGGAGGGATCCCTATATAGGGAGCTGCTCCCCGATCTGCCCAACCCCCATGCATCCAGACCCCCTCATACTCAGACCCTCCCACTGAACCTCACCCCCCTGCACTCAAAGCCCCCCTCCTTAATGAGCCCCATTCCCCCTATGCCTTGACCACCTTAACAAGCCACCTGCACCCTAATCCCCATCCCACTGAGCCCCAACCAGCTGCACCTGGATCCCCACCCCACTGAGCCCCACTTCCCCAGCATCTGGAGTCCCCACTGAACCTCCCCCCATCCAAACAACCCCTCACCCCGCTGAGCCCCAACCACCTTCACCTGGACCCTCCTGCAGAGTCCCATTACAGTTGCACTCAGAACCCCCCAACAAAACCCTGTGCATCCAGACTCCCCCCGCACCTGGATCTTCCACTGAGCTGTCTGCATGCAGATTACCCCACATAGAACCCTCTCAACCCACATCTGGATCCCCTCACAATAAGCTCCTCCACACTTGGATCCTGCCTTGCTGAGCCTTCCTGCCTACACCTGGCACTGAGGGGCAGGACCCTGGGGTGTTTCTGGGGCAGGCCCAGACCCTGAGCTCTGTCAGGGTTGGGTGCAGCCTCACTGCTGAGTTCGTGTCCCGCGGGGGTAGCTGCACAGTGATCTCCCATCTCTGTGCAGCCAGTGGCCTGTGCTCCCCACTGCCATGCTGGGGCCTCCACATTTATTTGACAAATAAAATTTGCAGAATTTTTAAATATTGTTTGCAGAATTTTTATTTTTTGGCGCAGAATACCCTCAGGAGTAATTTGCTTCTCTGGTTGGAAGATATAAATGAACTTCCATTGTCTCTGGGCTCACTTTGCTCAGTCTGCATGTGAGACACAGGTAAAAGAACATTCCTTTGTTGAGCACATATTTGTGATTCCACTGCCTCCAAAACATATTTCTCGCACACATCCATAATTCTTCATACACAACCCACACGTACCCTACCCAAGGATATTCATGACTAGTTTTCAATTTTTATGTTATCTTAGAAGACAGCGTTTGGCTAAGTATTCTGACAGCAGTGTGTGTATGTGCCCTTTGCTAGTTTGTCTAAAGGGGCTGTTAGGGTGACGGTGGCAACTCTCACCCCTACCTCGAAGTCGCCTCTTGAAATCTGTGTCCAAACCTTCCCATACAACAGCACAAAATCACGTCTGCCTAGGCCGTGCCTAGGTGAGCCCCAGCCCCAGGAGAAGGTAGCCCGAGGAGAGAGGTATATTGTGAGCGGAGAGGCGTGGATTCTTTCGGGACGGTCGCAGGCTTGGTGTGGTTTGGGTTTTGCCCCGCTGAAAGCCAGTTTCATTGGAAAACGCCAGTTCATCCTGCCTGAAATTTCTCATGACATTCCGTCAGCTCTGACAAATGAAAAATTTCAGAAACAAGTGGCTTCAGTCTGAACTGAACCAAACCCGCTGACGGGGACGGGGGGTCGCTGGGCGGCGGGGATCAGCCAAAGACACAATAGCTTCCACCTCCCCCAGCCGAAGAGCGCGCGGCCGGAGCGCCGCCCCCTCTCCATTGGCTGCTGGCTTAGCTACGAACAACTCCCGCCACTAGGAGCGCTACGTTTGTGCGCCGGGAGGTTGTTTAGCGGTTTCCATAGTAACCAAGCAGGTCCCGCCCCTTTAAATAGCTCCTCCCCGGGCAAGGGGGTGACGCTGCCGCTGATGCCGGAAGTGAAGATGGCGGCGGCCTCTTCGGAGCTGCTTACGGGCTGGTGCCTTTTCGGCCTCTCGCTGCTGGTAGGAGGGGGGCAGCGCGGCTCCGCTGGAGCTTCTTCCCCTTTCCTGGACTGGCCGCCCTAGGCTCTGTGAGGCCGCAGGCTCTTAGCTCCCCTATAGTCCTTGGGGATAACGGGTTACCACACGGTGCCCCCTCCCCGGGTGCTTGGTGCCCGGGGTGACGAGCGCTCCCCACCCCCGCCCTCTTATGGACCTTGGCTGCACGTGCTTCTCAACCACGCCCCCTAGTGTCCGGGGTAACGGGCTCCCGCGGGCCTTTCCCTCCTTGCTCTCTCTGGGGTTAACTGACTGGCCCTCACGCTTCCTTCCCCGCTGAGGCGGGTTCCAGAGCTCTCCGCCCATCCCCTTCTCCTTGGGGTCTGGAGCTACCGGCTGTGCTTCCGCACACCCGTCCATGGGGTGTCTGGCTCCTCTGGGGTAGCTAGCAGAGACAGGCTGTGCAGGGGTCCTGTGGTAAAGCCGCATATGGCCACGTAATTGCAGACTGTACCCTAAAGCACTGAACTGAGGTTTCACAGTAGCCCTGATTCCCGCAAGTCCTAACTTCCAAATGCCTGACTTTGCAGTCTTATTGCTGGTCCTCTTGGGTGTAATTTCATATCTTTAAAAAAGAAAAAGAGAGAGAGAAACTGGAGCCATAGTGGCCATCAGTTTGGGTCATCGGCAGGATCTGGGTTTTTAGATTCTCAGTACAGGCCTTTGCCACTTGAACTAATGCAGCAAATGGTAGCAGCTGTAGTGGACTATCCTCTTTTGGCGGAGAGAGAACAAACTACCCATGGTGTGGGCTAGCAGTTCACTGGTCTGGCTGGTATTTTTATGGATTTGTCAGTTGCCAGAAAAATAATTTAATCTGCAAGGGTTTTTTTTGCATGGGTCTAAAGATTAGCATTATTATCACGGTACACTGGGATATCTAATGTTAAAAGTTTTTCTGTCCAGCTAAAGATGCTGCAGTGTTCCCACTTGTGCATTTTAAGTCATAATAGATCAAAGCTATTGAAAATCCAGCAGCTGTTTGCCCACTGTGTGTGAGAGAGAGAGAGGGTTTGAGCCATGCAAGAGTGAGGCGTGTGATGTTATCAATCTTTCTTATGTGTTTTTTCTCTAAATGCTATAAGTGGCTGTTGAAGGGGGGCTGTTGAGTTGTTGTGCTTGGGGTTGCATTGGGCTTGTCTTGTGGGGTACGTGATGTGATTTTTGCATTTCAAAGGTGGTAATCCTACCCCTAGCAGATGTTAGTAATGTTTAATGTACAGCCAGAAGATGCTCTGATGTCATGGTGATGAGAGCAGTTTAAGTATCTCTATAGAATAGAAATACAGTTTAACCTGAGTGATATTTCTGATATTCTTCTGCTGTGCTGTGATATGGTATCTATCTTTTCTTATTTCAGGCTATTCTGGCTTTCTCCTGGGTTTATGTGCGCAAGTACCAGAGTCGACGAGAAAGTGAAGTAATTTCTACCATAACAGCTATTTTTGCACTGGCAATTGCACTTATCACATCAGCACTTCTGCCAGTGGACATTTTTCTGGTTTCATATATGAAAAATCAAAATGGCACATTTAAGGTATGAACTACTTAGATATTGGCATTCAGTAAAATATATGTTGCCAAAATTGCTTTACCATATGTCTTCCCTCTCCCTTTTTGTTATCTCTTCATTCTGAGTTATCAAACTAAATCATATTTTAGTGTCTTATTACATTGCTGGAATTTTTGTCTTGGAAGAAGAACACTAGCATTGCAAACTAATGTCATTTACTTCTAAAATAGATTCCATCCTCATAACTTTGTAATGTAAACCTGCTATTCTCTCATTAAAATATTAATATTACCAACTTTTATAACCTACACGAGAATAGTCTTGTTTAGGTGCTGGAGGGTTTATTCATTTAACACTGCATAAATAGAAATGATGAGAGACTCCTAAATATTTTCTGTAGTTCATACTATAAAATTTATATTTTTGTATTGTATTATAAATATACCCGAAGAACAGAACAATATGTATATGTCTGAATGAGCTCTCAGTCGAAGTCCTGCTCTACACTTAAAAATTAGATCGACTTTGTTACCTCTTTCAGGTCTGTGAAAAACTTTGCTCCGTGAGCATTGTCGTTAGTTTGAACTAACCCTTGGTATAAACGTGGTTAGGTTGATGGAAGAATTCTTCTGTTGACCTAGCTATGGTCTCTCTGAGAGATGAATTAACTACCTCAACAGAAACTCCTATTGATGGAAGAAAAGTCTTCCTTATGGCACTACAGCCGCACACATTTAGGAAATCAACATGTTTTAATGGTTATCAACCAGTTCTTAGGAAAATAACCAAATGATACGAATAAAAACATGGTTAAAATCAGTTATTTAAATCATGGTCTCTTGCTTGCTGATTTAGTAATTTAAAGTGCCAGTTTATATTATGACTTAAATAATTTCCCCCCTGCTACAAAGTTTGCTTTTGTACACTGCCATATTTGTCTACCATTTCTTTTTAATCTCAAAACACACGCTCTTGCATACATTCATATGAGTGTTATGTTTAATCACTTCAAAGGTTAAGTCAGATGCTCCACACATTTACAGGGTGGACAACTTGCATCCATGCTACTGTTTCTTTAGTGAATCAAGTAACTTATCCGCACAAAAAATGTATACTGTTGAGAATTTAAAAGGACATGAAAATTTTCAGTTAAGGTTCTCCCAGTGTGAAAAATCTTCCACCTTTGTGCATATGGATTCTAATAAAGAATAGACAAAACAGTTTTCTTCTGCTTTGCTTCTTCCTTCAGACATGTTCTTGTAGCCCTTATCTTGAGAAGGGAAAATGCTTCCTTAGATTCTCCTTGCCTCGCTACCCATCATCCTATTTCTAACTAACTATTAATCTTCAAAAGTCTAGAACAAAACATGTAAAAATGTGGCCTTAATACAGTTATAGCATCTGAAATTATGGCTTGATTATATGAAAATCAGATTTTCATATAAAATGCAAGTAATTCTGGAATAAAACTTAAACCAGTTGAAGGTGTTTCTGACCCCAGTGTTGCTCTTTAAGATCATTTTATTGTAAAACTGGCTTTTTTTTTCCTGGAATTGGTAGCTCATAAGCTATCCCATGTCATGTCCTCAGTTTTCCATAATTTTTGGTTTAGAAAAACTAGTTGGTATTTTTCTGTGTCCAATACCTTGTCTTCATAATACTCCTTTGCAATTTTGGTAGTTTGAGGAAATAGGTATTATGGATATGGATTTAGTTCAATATCCCTTGATCCCAAACCATCTGCATTCCAAAAATAAAAAGCTTTTTATGTTTATAAAAATACGTTTAGTTTGATATGTATTACCCCCACCCCAAACATGTTAACTATACCAAAACTAGATTTGCACCATCCCCTAAAACAAAAGCCTTTATAGCCTCAACCTGCTTTGGTTTGAAGTTGCTGCCTGTTTTGCCATAGAAGCCAATGGGAGTGGAAATGGTTCCATCTTGAATAAATGAACCTTTTCGCTGTGTCTTGAAAGTTAAGAGATTCTGGCATTAATAGACAATGGGATAAGTAGCTGGGTGAAGGGAATGTTAAATGACTGACAATTTCTTAAAATCCAAGTATAACTTTTAGCTGCTTTTTTTCTTCACGAAAACATTCTTTGTAAATGGAAGAGGGACTGGTAAATTGTATTACTTTATCACAGGACAATGGGATTTTAAAGGAAATGGAAATACACAATTTTTAATTACTAATAACTTGCATTGTACTGTACATGTAATCTTCCCTATAGAATATACCTTTGTTCCTGTACATAACTTGCATTTTAAAAACAATTAAAAATTGACAAAGCAAACTTTTTTTATTGCCTCCAGCTGTTATTGGTACACCTCAAGTTGCTGCTATCCTCCCTGTTGCTCTCGTTTAGCAGAGAACTCAGCTATTACATATGGAGGTTATCTGGTAGAACGTAGATGCCAAACTGGAATATCTTTCTAACAGTGTCATATTATTCTGTTGCTGTCATCTTAATTCCTGGTTACCTCCCCTTCAGGATTTTTGAATACTGTTAACTGATGGCTAAAATTGCAGGCTGATCTGGGGCTGGCTATTGTGACCTTATTTCATATTTTCTTTTGACATATGTTTGCATTACTTTTGACAAGACCTTTTCATATCATCTTTTAAGACTTTCATGAGAGCAAAGAAGTGCTTCACTGTGACCAAATGTTTAACTTAAACTCTTCATTTCCAATAAGAACACATAATTAAAAGGAGTGCATTCATTTTTAATACGTGCTATTTAAAAAAAGCAAACTCTGCATGAGAACTTTTCTGTCAAAATTAAGTACTTTCTTATTCTCTTTATATAATCAGTCCCAAAATCTTACCTCTGCCATGATGCTTAGAAACTGCTACTCTAGCATTGGTTGGGCATGTTAGGATTTTTTCCACACTAAACTCCCCATTTTATTACCTCCATGAGAAGCACTTAACTCAGGAATGTGCTCTCCTTATTTGATCTGCCAGAAACCATATCTGTTAAGCTTTTTGGCATGTGTGAAAGGTTCTTATTCTCTGGCATCTGGGGAGGAGAATGGGTAAGAGTATAAAGGGTCATTGGCTGGCATGTGGTAATTGGATCCTTCCCCAAACTTGGTTATGATTGTGAGATAATGAACTTAATGTGAAGTTTGTTTTTACTTACTGTGAACCTTAAGATTTATAAGAGGTATACAATGTGGGATAGATGCTTCTATTTGACAAATAGGTGTCGGGACTATCTTTGCTTAGAGAGACTAATACTCATGTTATAGGTTAGTGGTTATAAAAAAAAAATCATGAAGACAGTCTGTGTAAGGTCTCAGTAAATGATAAAACCTTACTGAGGAAAACCAAAATTTAATAAACAAGCCTAACTGAAACTCAATTTTTGGAACATTGATTGTTTTTGTGCAGGGGTTGATGATCTTGATCTTTATTCCCAGATGTGTGGGTGACATCTTAGGTCTATCTTCTTAGGGCTTGCCTAAACACACAAGGTGTACCACTTTGCCTATACTAGTAGTAGTTAAAGCAGTATAATCCCTAGTATGGATGTAGTTTTATGGGTATAAATGTGTTTATACCAATACATATTATTCCTTAAGGAAAGAGGAATAAAGCTGTTAATAAAAGGCATCTTTATAGTCATAACTGGATCCACACTAGGTGTTCTACCTGTATAACTATTGTGATGGAAAAAAATCACAACCCCTAACAAATATCTATACAGATATAAAACCTGTGTAGACCAGGCCTTAGCCGCTGGCATGGATCTCTAAATGTATCTTAGCCTTTCTTGAATAGGAAATACTATTGGTAACATGCACAGTTAGGCAGTGGTCATATGCATATGTTTAGGAGTGAGGGAAGAGTCTAAGGGCATGTCTACACTATAGCCCTAAGTCAACATATGTTTGGCTAACTTATAGCCCCCACAGTAATTATTGTGGTGGCTGATGTCCGTACTATCTTCCTTCTGTCTGTGGTGCATGTCCTCACCAGGAGTGCTTCCACTGACTGAAGAGGGGCAGTGTGGGGGCTCTCAGGTCCACACAGCTCCCTGTTGGGAGCCCAACTGCTCCCCAGGCTTCTCGCCTCCCTGCTCCCAGCTGGAGGTGCAGGGGTAGCTGCCACCCAGGTTTCTTGGCTCCCTGAGCAGGGAGTCTCCAGACAGCCCAGCTAGGAGTGGGGAACCTGGAGGAGCTGTGCTTTAGTTGCCTGGATTTCTTGTCAATTTCACGGCTCCAGCATGGAGCTGTGAAATGGACAAGACCACCAACAGCCAGGGTAAGTAAGGCAGTGTCAATAGACACCTCCTCGCCCTAACTACACTTGCGTAACTCCTCCACCTTCATGAGAGGCACTTACATCAGTGGGATAAGACTGTAGTGTGTACACTGACATAACTAGGGCTATGTAAGCTGCCTTACATCAACCTAACTGTGTAGGGTAGACCAAGCTGGAATGTGAGAAGTTAGCCTACTCTGCCTACATGGTCAACATACTGGGGCTTCTTAAGCAGGTTTTGAGTCAGTTCTGATACCTAGTTTCTACATTCAGCGTCTTATTTTGAAAGTTTTTAAAATGTAGAGGACTTACCACATATTTGGACATATTTTTCTGAACATTCAACAAAAATAGTAAACCCCACTCTCCCATTTGCCTTTTAAATTGGAGATTAGGTAGCCAGTGCAGTTGGTCTGTCTATTTATATGCATTTCCTGCAAAATGACTCATTATACATCTGTCATGTATGTACCATAGAACCCTTTTATAGTCATATTTATATGGTAATAATATCAATTATCAATAATAATTTGATATCAAGTTTTCAATCATAAGTATCTTTTTATATTGATTTTGTTTAATTGAGTCCAGTTGTTCTGTGGTGTCTAATAGATGTGGTATTTACATGCAAGAATATTATGTAACTCAATGATCAAAGCAAATATTAATAACTAGGGGCTTGTATAAATGCCTCAGTAATGCAGAATGGTAACTGCACAGCCTTTTTACCGTGCCCATACTTTTTGTATTCAGAATTGTAAGTCTGAGTCTGTTCAAATTGTTCTTCCAGAGCTATAAGAATTCAACTGATTGAATTCCTGTAAGCCACCAAGAACAAAATTTCATGCTTCCCAGTTTATACAGTTGACAATAGCAAAATATTTAGGATTTTGAAAATGAGTTATATGGATTGAAAGTGTTGCTTTTGTGAAATAAGTGTTACGTAATTTTCCCCCTTCATTCTTCCTAGGAGTGGGCTGATACTAATGTCACAAGACAAATTGAGGACACAGTACTATACGGATATTACAGTGAGTATTTTTAAAACAGCTTCTAAAAATAGGATTTTCTGCAGTGACTGGATCATGTGTTGATACCTTCTAATTAAAATCTTGTATTATAAGCTACTTTTCAAGGGGCTATAACTAAACTGAAAAATCATGCTGAGATAAACCTTAGTTCTGTCTACAGTCAAAGCTTTTGTAGGCTTTTTCCCTTTTTGTAAACTAAAATTTAAGTTTGCTTGTTAAAGTGCAATCTTGGGGGCTTCTGCATATGGGCTTATCGTTCCGGTCACAGTCCCAATGACAGTGCTTAAAACTTGACTAATGAGTTTTGGCGTATGGACCTATAATCTACAATGTGGACTATTGTTAATACACATTCATAGGATAGACATTAATGAGTTCCTTAGATTTTTTTTTGGCCCTACTCTTGTCACTTTTTTAGCATGGTATGTCAAGGTTTCTTACAATTAAGGTAATGTGACGTTTTTCTACTGTACGTAACTCACTGCAATTTTGTTTTTATATTGTAATGCCTATGGTATGCAAGACCATTCACTGTTCAGACAGTGCCTGAGGACTGTATCTGCTTCCATAAATGAATATAATGGAGTACAAGGGTGATGAGCCTAAACAAAATGAAAGCAAGAAAACCATATTAGATCAACATCTAAACTTATTTTAAAATGTGGTTTCTGTTGCTTTTAAAATCTAATTTTTTATAGAAAGTGTTGGACCCATCTCTGCAATCTGTCCTTTATAAATTATTTATTTATTGCAATAGTGGATAATGTTATCTAGTACAAAGTTTTAGTGAAAATAACTATCATAGCATTGTGTTGAACTCACCATTCAAAACCAAAGAAACAAACACCTGTCAGGGATGGTTTAGATAATACTTAGCGCCCCCCCCCCCCCCCATGAGTGCAGGGGACTGAACTAGAAGGCCTCTCTAGGTCCCTTCCAGTCCTATGACTCTATGAAATGATCATGTGCTGGGAGGAGAATATGTTCAGTAGCTTAATACATTTTAAGGATTAATAATACATATTAAAGACTAAACACGTGAAAGAATAGTGAAACTCAGATTTGTTTTCTGTGGTCTGGGCAAAGTGTGTGGTCACTTTTTAAAAGACCAATATTAAAACTAATTTTAAGACTGAATTTCTTCTTTTGCGGGAGAGAATACTCTGGAAGATATGTTGCAATGAATTGTGCTAAATTTTCATTGACTTGTAAGTCTTTCTGCTGGGCTATGACACTAGTACAAATATACCTGGTAAATGTATAATCGCACTTTGCATTAAAGTGGAACCTAACGACTGAAAGCAACAATATTTCAAAATGTGAAAGTCACTATATACATACTAACGTACAAACATTCACTAATGTTTTGCAACAAGAGGCCTGTTTTACAATGAAGATGCCACAGAAAATGCCACTTTTGGGTAATTTCAAGCTGCAGTCATAGAATTAATCTGATTTATCAGAAAGCTGTCTTTGTTGTGGCTTGTACTGATAGTACTGCTACAAAAGCGGCAATCAACGTTTAGTTAAAAAAAACTTCAGATCCCCACCAAGAAAGGGAACTCCTTTCCTCTCTTGCCATGGTTTATAAACTTCTTGTTCCCCTCAAAACAATACTGCTTCTCTAAATGAGAAATATCGGATGGTTTCGCTTGAGAAATAAACTTGATGCAGAATACCACATAAGAACTTTGAATACTTTACCAGACTAAATAGTGCTTTCTGGCTTTTTTGTATAAAAGATATATCTGACTCCTTAGGGCTTTCCTTATCAGTTCTATCCAGTGATATTTTATTGTTTTGATAAGCTATACAAATATGGCTACTTGTGTTTAATAAAATACAAAAAAGACAGACTTCTTGGATACCTTTTTGTGGCAGAAGGGTATGGCTCACCCAGGTTGGGTTACATACTTTGTGCGTTTTTGTCATTACTGTCTGTTCCTGGTCCAGTGTCAAGGTTGATCTGTAGTTTGCTTTCTTGGGCGTGTCTTTCTACCAGGTTCAGGAATTATATTTTCTCTACAAAAACAGTGATAGGTTTTGATTCCTGAGGGAATAAAAAGGAATATGAGGAAATATCTTTACTGCATATCCTTGCATTTTGGTCTATTAATTCTCTGTAACAGGAGCTCTAGTCATTTAGAGTCTGGTTTTTTAATACAAAGTTCTTCAACTAACTGGAAACTATTCAGTGTCCTTTAGGGAAAAGCCCTCCAGGTGGATCTTTAATAAATACTCTGGGCTAACAGTTATCAAAACCCATAGATGGAAAATAAAGTAGGGCTGCCAAGCGATTAAAAAAATTAATCATGATTAATTGCATGAATAAACAATAATATCACTTATTTAAATTTTTTGGATGTTTTCTTCATTTTCAAATATATTTCAATTAAAACACAGAATACAAAGTGTACAGTGCTCACTTTATATTTTTGTTTACAAGTATTTGCACTGTAAAAAAAAAAAAAAGAAATAGGTGAATTGAAAGATACTAATACAAGTACTTTAGTGCAATCTCTATCATGAAAGTTGAACTTGTAAATCTAGATTGGCGTACAAAAAATACTGCGTTCAAAAATAAAACGGTGTAAAGTTTTAGAGCCTGCAAGTCCACGTAGTCCTATTTTTGTTCAGCCAATCGCTCAGACAAACCAGTTTGTTTACATTTACAAGAGATAATGGTGCCCTCTTCTTGTTTACAGTGTCACTTGAAAGTGAGAACAGGCATTCACATGGCACTGTTGTAGCTGGTGTCGCAAGATATTTACGTGCCATATGCACTAAAGATTCACGTCCCTTCATGTTTCAACCACCATTCCAGGGGACATGTATCCATGCTGATGACTGGTTCTGCTCGATAACAATCCAAAGCAGTGCAGGCGGATGCATGTTCATTTTCATTATTTGAGTCAGGTGCCACCAGCAGAAAGTTGATTTTTTTTTTTTTTCTTTTTTGGTGGTTTGGGTTATGTAGTTTCTGCATCGGAGTGTTGGTTTTTTAAGACTTCTGAAAGCATGCTCCACACCTCTTCCCTCTCAGATTTTGGAAGGCACTTCAGATTCTTAAACTGTGGGTCGAGTGCTGTAGCTGTCTTTAGAAATCTTACATTGGTACCTTCTTTGTGTTTTGTCAAATGTGCTTTTAAGAAGACTTTCACTGCAGATGTGCTGTGTCATCATCATCTGAGACTGTTATAATATGGAAGAATGCAGGTAAAACAGAGCCGGGTTAATACAATTCTCCCCCAGGGAGTTCAATCACAAATTTATTTAACACATCAGCAAGGAAGCATGTCCTCTGGAATGGTGGCAAAAGCATGAAGGGGCATATGAATCTTTAGTACATCTGGCAAGTAAATACCTTTCTGGTGGCATTGTAAATAAGAAGGCAGCATTATCTCCTATAAATGTAAACGAACTTGTTTGTCTTAGCAATTAGCTGAACAAGAAGTAGGATTGAGTGGACTTGTAGGCTCTGAAGTTTTTACATGGTTTTGTTTTTGAGTACAGTTATGTAAATTTACTACATTTGTAAGTTGTACTTACACAGCAAAGATTGCACTTGTATGAGGTGAATTGAAAAATACTATTTGCCATTTTTACAGTGCAAATATTTTTAATAAAAATATACTTTGTATTCTGTGTTGTAACTGAATACAATGTATATGAAAATGTAGAAAACTATCCAAAAATTTATATTTCAATTGGTATTCCATTGTTTAACAGTGCAATTAACTCAAATTAATTGTGATTAATCATGTGAATTAACGGATTGACAGCCCTAATATAAAGACACTAACTTGGCTCCACTCAGATACAGACCTACCCGCTATCAAATCTTCCAATTCTAGGTCTACCTTTGAGTGCCTGTTTGAAATTTCTAGTACTAAATTTTGGTGGTACTGCTGTTTAGGAGAACGATAGGTGCAGACTAATACGTCAAGGTCACTGATTGCATGCCTCTTCTTAGGCGAGTTATGTGGACTTCATCTCCAGTTTAAAACTAACAATCTTCTCTTTAGATCTGAATTTCTAGTAGACTAATTCCACAGTACTTCTAAGGTGATCTGAAAAACTGAATCCAATATCTGAGGAATTCACCAGATAATCATGGTAATGGGCCACTTGAGAATGTAACTTAATGTGTTACAAAACTTCAGGGTTTTTGTTTTAAAAGAAGGAACTTGACTTGTTCCTGTGAACTATGTATATTTTTGAGTTGTTGTATTATGAATTATTTTCAGTGATAGATAAAAATACGGGAAGTAGAAGGTCAGATAAATAGATGAAATTAACTTTTTTTTATTTTTAAACTGTAAGAAAACTGTGTGGCTTGGAAGAAAGTTGTCACTGCTTTTTTGATATTACCATTAGATTCTGGAAAACAAGAACTCTGTTCTGCACAAAATTTTAGCATTTTGGTTTTATTCCACGCAGGGATGAAACAGACCTTCCGAAACTTTTCACAAAAATTACGCACAGACTAGCCAATAGCCCAGTGCCCTATCTGATTCAAAGCAGGGACTTGAATGTGGGTCTCCCACATCCCAGATGAGTGCCCTAACCACTGGAATATTTGCTGTTTGCTTTTTGACTAGAAATTCCCTCCTGGAGCTGAGAAATCTTGTCAAAGTTTTGGTTTTAACCAATTGGCATCTTCCAACAAAAAAAAGTAGTTGAAAATTTCCCAACGAGTTCTAGAACATGCACAGTTGAAATCAAAGGCAGTAGGGCTCAGCAAAAGTTACCTGAAAAATTCCATTAGGATGGTAGCTTTGGCTATCCATGCAGGATGGATTGTCAAGAGCAGCAGTTCTCAAACTTTAGCAACCTGAGGACTCCCAATTTTGATTTAAGAATGTTTTCCCTGGGGGTGCTCAACCCCCACTTAGCACTCAGGCCCTGTCCTTCCTTTTCTCTGCCTCTTTCTGCCCCCTGTCCCCGCTCTTGCTCTTCCTCCCCTCCCCTCCCCTCCCAGCAGCCCCTGCATGTTGCCAAACAGCTATTATGTGGCATGAAGGAGGCACTGAGGGGGAGGAGTTGATCATCAAGGCTGGAGGCCCTGGACATGACCTGGTTAGATTAAAGTAGTATAATTTCAGGTACTGTAGCTGTGCCTTAGTCCCCCTACCAATTTTTGTGATCTTCATTGTTTTCCTTAAATTCTCTGGACAAATACATGTTGTGGCAAATTGCCAGCACTACTTTGATGGGTCTCGCGCTTTCTCTTCTTGGGGAGGGTTCAGGGCACTATTTCTCACCTCTACTGGGGTATTAGCTGCCCTACTAGTGTCCTAGAGGAGGGGAGTGGAGAGGGAGGGACCCGGGCCCACCCTCTACTCCAGGTCCCAGCCCAGGAGCCCTAGGGATAATGGTAAACCGCTTGAACTAGCGGTTCCTTCCTTCTTCTGGGCTACTTCCCTCTCCTGCCCTTCAGCTTGTGGGGCTTCCTGCCCTCCCTCTGCACAAACCAGGTGTCCCTTTACCTAGGGTCTTGGTCTTCTTAGCCCACCACAGCACTTCTCCAAACTCTCCTCTGCTTCCCTCCAAACTGTTCTCTGCTCCAACACCAATCCACTCTGCTTCAACTCCTTCCCTTCTCTGATTGAAGCTGGGGGGGTTTATCAGGTGCTTTAATTAATCTCTGGCAAACTTTCTTCCCTCTACAGGGAATAAGGCTCCCTTCTAACACTCTTCTTTCCTGCTGCCCTCTCAACATGCTATATCACAATGTTGAGGAAGAGATTAGTGATTTGCTAAACAGGAGAAATGATTTGATTGTATACAGCTGTTGGATGCTCTAAATCAGTGATTTTCAAACTTATTTAATTGCCCCCCCCTTCCTGGAGTACCCCCCCCCTGTACGTATACCACCACCCAGCTCTGAAGGTAGAGCAGAGAGCGGAAGCGGCTGCTGGCCAGGCACCCAGCTCTGAAGGCAGAACCGAGCTAGTAGCAACAAAGAAGTACATGTGGCAATGTGAAAAGTGATATTTGTTATCACTTAACGGCAGACTTAGTGCCCCATTGCCACCCTTACTTCTGCGCTGCTGCCACCCCGGGGCTCACAGCTGGAGCCCAGACTGCCTCTTGGTGGAGTTGGGGGAGAGGAAGGAGAGCTTGAGCCCAGATGGTGGGGCTCCAGCTGTCCTCTTTATCCCTGCCTCCTGGGTGTGCACGGCCCTTCTACGTGAGCCCCAGCCACCCAGGGCTGACCACCAGAGCTCCCAAAAAAAAGCACACATTTGTGCTTCCATTAGGAGGCCCGCCCCATAGTTTGAGAAATGCTGTTCTAAATAAACTGTAAAAATAGTGTTTTCTCATCTGTCAGTTGTTATCTTACTGGATAGTCTACATAGTAGACCTACAAATTTCAGTGATTAAATTGGGTGCACTTTAATTTCACAAGGAAACAATATTGTGTAGGATACTGTTTTTACTCTTGGTTTCATTGATCAATTTTTTCAGATTTAGCAAAGCAGAAATTCCTGTTGACCACACATGAATGCCAAAGTCTTCAGAGCTAGAGCTATTGAACTGCAATAATGGCATATAAAACCCTACTTTGTGAATTTAACAGAATACCTAGCACATAGGATTGTACAAATATTTAATTTTAAGTGTTGAGATTTCAAACTGCATAACAGACTTTCATTTATTAGTAGTTTTGAAGAACTAAGTCTTCTCACAAAGAATAAGTATAAGAAACAACATTAAGTGAAAAGAAAAGGAGTACTTGTGGCACCTCAGACACTTAACAAATCTATTTGAGCATAAGCTTTCGTGAGCTACAGCTCACTTCATCGGATTAAGTGCTAATTTCTGGGGAAAGTTCAGCACTACTGAAAATGGAGGCTTAGAGCTACCTTTTCAAACATTGCTACATGATAGCATTAGCCTATAGGTATTATCTGCTTTGAAGTGTAATAAAGTTGATACTACCTCAATTTAATGTACAAATTTTTAATGCCATACCACAGTTTTTCCTCCAGATGGTGGTAGAGATTTACATATTGAATTAGCAGTATTGTTTTTCTTTTGCTATTTTGTTGGATTGATAAGAATATAATGCCTATACCGAATTCAACAGTAATATATAACTTCTAGGTAATTTCTAGCAAAAATATATGCACGTAGTATAAAAACATAGATGGTCAAATCACATTTGCCCATTGTCATAGTGTGCTCTGAATACAAGAAAATGTAATAGCCTTCATAAGACTCATAACATTCTTCAGCAAATTTTCATGAAATATGATTTAACAAATGAGTTTATGCATCTTGTAAAATAGCAGGTACTTAAGGTCTAGGCTCCAAAATGAAAAACTTGAAGTTTCTTCCAAATTAGAAAGTATGTCATAACATGCAATGCATATAAAGTCTGGTAAACAGTGCAATGACAGCAAAGTTCTATGTTAATGCAACAGTCAAATGCTGCTGATGCATAACCGCCTCATTCTTGTTCATGAAGAGTGATTCATGGTTTGAAGGCCTGGTTGTGAGACTTTGCAAGAAATTGTGAGCAAAGACACGAGTGAAATTAATGAAATTCCTCACTTTTAATCTCATGTTTGTTAACTTAATGTATTGATCTCCATGGGCTCTTTATATCCTCCTGAGGAAGGAAAACCAAGCAATCCTTAAGGCTTCCAGTGCCTACTATAATACAAATTTAACGTGGATGAGTAGTAATTGGGAAAAGCTTGCAAAGAGAATTTTAAAAATTCATGAGGGGAAAAGAATCACTTTCCTTGAATCATATACAACAGCACTCTCCTCAAATAACCAAAATGGAAATATACCTTCAAGTTCTCCTGCCAGGATGTTATAGGCATACTACAATGTATATCCTGGAAAAGAGCATTTTATAGTTGCAATGCTGTCTCCAAGAAGATCCTACTCTACTAGATCACTATATAATCTCAAGATTATATAAACACCTTTGCCCCCAAGTGGGGACAACAGGGAGTAACTCCATATTGGTCCAGTAGTTAAAGTATTAACAAAAATACATGGTAACAAGCAGTGGAGTATGGTTCAGTGACTTAAGGCCCTTCAGTGACTCTGTTTTGCATTACCTCTAAATTACAAGAGGCCTTTCAAAGGAAGGCCCCTGTGTGACCTACTGGGATACAAGTTAAGCTGAGTAGCTGTCACCCTGCACTCTAACTTGGGGTGCCCTTTACAGTGCCTTGCTACTGTAGCCTCCAATCTGGACTGCTCATAAACAGCCTCCAGCTATGTCTGTGTGCTTCAGCCAGCCACACCTTGGTTCTTACTAGCCTTGGTTATGCTGCAGGATGACCCCAGCACACCCCCAGTGCTGGATTTCCCCCCCAGAAATGTATGTTGTGTACTACCCAGCCCTCTCCTGGACAGTGCAAATATATTAATTTTGTTATTCCTTTAATGGGATAATATGCCATCTTATTTTAAATAATTATTCATACACTTCAGTTTAAACACACTGGATTAGATTAAAAAAAATCCACCCAGGTTTATTATTAATTACAAAGATTTTTTTAAGTGAGTACAAGTAATGAGGTATAAAAGTCAGAAATGTTTAGTGCCTAACTTAACAATCTATATCCGATTCAAATCAAAATTTTCTCATCACATGCTTTCAGCAGTCTTACTAACCAAAGTCTTTAGGTCAGGACTCCTCCCCCAGAATCAGACAGCTTCTTCCTTTGTTTCTCCAGGTGCAGCAAATGCAATGGCTGGGGTGTGTCTGTCTTGTGGTGTCTGCCCCCCTTTTTTATAGCCCTGCCCCCCCTTGAGAAGCATTTCCAGCTGGGAGAAAGTGACAGGCAGTCTGTGTGGAAGAAGACTCCATGCTGTTTCTTTGCAAAGAAACAGCATTTTTGCCCCTGCCCTGCCTTTCCTGCCAAAGAAAGGCCACTTAGCTGGTAATGGTGCATCAGTCATGTTTACACCTAGCTGAGGTGTCAGCTTGCTCTTTGTCTCTGAGGAACTGAGGAATCTCAGTTTGTTTAACTTCACATATAATGCTGCTATGTACATTTTGCCATGATAATAGTGATCAGCAAATTGAGTCTTTAAATCTCACATGGCATACTTTGTACAAACATTATTACAATAGCATGTAGGATGTGAACACAGAGGTATATTCTATCATACCCTGCTAAAATGTATGCCAGTAACACAGTCTAGAGGTTACAAGAGCATAGATCTGTGCCAAAATTTATCACCTGAAGAGGTTGTAACCTTCAAATGCTCAGCAGATGAGAAACCACTTGACAGCTACTAAAGGTTGGGATATATTTAGCTCGTGACCAAAACTCAGAGTTCTATCTGACCCATTTGGGTTATACACTATCAATTGGTAAGGCTGCCACCAAGCAATTGGGACCTAGCTCTTTTCTTATCACGTAACCCTGCAAATCTTGGGCCCCATCAATACTTTTGTCCTTCACTATTTAAAACTCAAATTTCTTGTACTTGCTTGGCTAGACTGGCCAGGCAGTGATGCTGAAATGGAGTTGTTGTGAACTGAAGGCACAATACAGATCTAAGGTAAAATTTTCAGAACTAACCATGTGTCTAGGTCCATCTTGAAAATAGAACTTAAGCATTCTCAAATGGTACCCCTGGGTGTTAGTGTGCTGATCATACTAAAGGTCCTGTTACCTTATCAAACCTCATAATGGCTTCTTTTACATATCCAAACGTATGATGAAACCAGTGCTGGGAGAATGCTTGGTTACCTGTATTCAGCTGTGATAGTTTTGAAATGTTCACTGGGCATCATAAGTCAACTTATTAATGTATGTTCTAAAATAGCTTGCTTATTAATAATGTCTCACTTTGAGACTGGAAAGCAAACTGAGACTGCTTATCCTGTTTTGAAAGTGTTATACCTTCATGGTTTGCTCTGAGTCACTGAAGGTGGTGGAGAGGAAAAAGGTGAAATACCTATATAGTTCACATGTTTTTTTTCTCATTCCTTATTTCTAGAAGAACAGAAATTGTAACTGAATCTCTTAAGACTGTTGCTAACTTTGAGGCAAATAATTTTTTATTAAAGCTACTTTTGTATTTGTCTTGTTGGCTTACACAAATAGAAGACCCTGATTCTCTTGTGCTATATCTAAATAGCCATAATATGTACACTTATGAATGAACTGTCACTTTGTCTTTGACTTGTGTGACCTGGCTAGTCTAAACGAGTAAGTAGACAAGGAAAACCTCTAGTATGATGTGACAATGTTGAGGCATCTGTCAGTACAATTTATGAATTCTGGTTATGAAACTACTGTATCATGGAAAGCCATTATGAAGTGTATACACAGTTGCTTGACAGGTCTTGCAACAAGTACGTACCAGATAGAACAATCAGGAGTTTGTAACTTTAATAACTGTGCTTTGACATGACAAGAGATATCCTAAGAGGTTGTGTTTAAGCTGTGAGAAGATACTTCCTCATCTTGTTTGAACAGAGGTCGGGGGAAGTGAAGAGTGTAGAAATCCTCCAAGCAGGACAAAGACAAAGGTGATAGAGCAGGGGCAGTTTTTTAAAAAAAACAAAAAACTCTTATGGGAGGACTGGGGAGGGAGGGAAATGGAAAGTTAGGTAGAAGAAGGGAAGAGAACAGACTGACCAAGGTCAAAGTAGGCAAACTGCAGGAGAAGACTCCTGTTTCAGAACCCAAGCTGTGCACTGAAATAGAAGGGCCCTGGATGATCCCGACTCTAGCCCAAAAGATGCTCTGGAGTGATGGGGAAACTGTCAGGGAAATGTGTGTAGTGTTGTGCTGTTAGAGAGCAATGACGTGTAAAAGTCCCCTACAAAGACTCTATTGCATGTAGTAGTGTTCACGCCTACCATGTTTTCCCCCCTTGAGGAGGTAAACCCAGAAGGCTCTCACCTTTCGGGTGGAGTTCTGAGAGAGGGTTTGTTAAAGCTATGGGAGGAGTTTGAGGGGTCAGCATTGGTTTCAATGAGTAGATAGTGGGTCAAATGACCACAGCTCTCTGGAGGGGTGCAGATCCTTTATCTAGCATCCCAAAGGATGTACCTAGAGACTCAAGGCAGGGATGGTACCTGGTCACTGTTTAGACTCCGGAGGCTTAAAACACATGGGATCCAGCAACTGCATCCAAGTTGTCTGATTTATGGTGGCCACCAGTTCTAGAACTAGTCTTCGGGGTGGGGAAAAATGAAACCAGTTTACTGCTAGTGTATTTGATAGAATTCCATTTTAGTCAATCTGTTTATGCCAGTAGTGGGTGAATTTAATAGTAAAAAGTTCTAGGTCTCTTTCCTGTTAGGAATTACTAGGCAGCAAAGGAGATGCACAGAGATCAGATTTTATGGTCTTCCCATATGTAGTAGTTTAAAAAAAAAGTTGGAGGTAGGAGGTTTCAGAATCTAACAATTACGCTGCACAGATATTGCAGAAGTTTAATCAGTTATAGTTTCTTTTAAAAATCGGCTTGTGAATAGCACTGTTTATGCAGCAGTCTTATAATTAACAGGAGTAATGAGCCAAAGTGACAGTAGAATAAGGCAGACTCCCCCCTATCCCCCTTCACATATGAAAATCAGCAGTTAGTGTTGTATCCTACATGAAGTCCATTTTAGTTCTTAAAATGCTTTCAAGTGGAGATATAGTTTCTTTGTCATTTTCAATAGGAAAATCTAATACACATAAAGAGTGGAATATTTAATCCTAGCAGTGACTCTAATTTATAACTGTCTAGTGTTCCTACTATAGGTATCTTTTTCTTATGTGGCATCTCCATTACTGGATGGTTGCAACCATAGTAGCCCATTCTATATAGTCCTGTACTAATCTCTTTGTGGATGAATAGTCCTTTTGATCCACCCAGGATATTGCATTGTCTATCCAAAATCTTCTTTTTCTGCCTCCTGTTCATTGGCCATCAACTTTTGCTTCCAGTGCCTGTAAAAATGCATTGCATGCTGAATCACTTAAAAATGTGCCCTGCAGATCAAATCTTTTCATAGGATCTTGTAATGTTTTCTGAGTTAAGTCCTCCCTAATACTCTTTAGTTGGTTAAGTGATCTATCCATGATATTTTCAGAGTTCTTCTGAATACCATAATTCAAAGGATTGTTTCTTTATCGACTGTTTGAATGTCCATATTTCACAGCCATAATTTAACATAGACCAAATTTAAGTTGGAGTCAGAATTTTTAATGTTAATATTTATATCCCTTCTTTATCCGATGTTCTTCCAGAACATCTTTTGCTGTTGCTTGCAGTCTCTGATCATTTGTAATGATTTCTAGGTAGCAGTAATTCTCATTTGCTGTATGGCTGTGTCATTCACTGGAATCTTGCATGTTTCCTCAGGATCCTTGTATACCATCAGTGGTTTTTGTCTTGTCCACATTCGACTGTAAACCATATTCTTTACCATGTTCATAATCTCCACTAATTTATCACATCTTCTAAATCGGCCAACAGCACTGTATCTACTGCGAAGTGAATGTTATTCCTAATACGAGGTGGTAATTGTAACATGTCTATGGATTAATATATTTCTGATGCATTATTCTGGATTAAGGCATATATAATAGATAATAGACAGAAAGGAAGAAGAAAAAGCTGGTTGGCACACATTCAACTCTATCAAAATCAACAAGGTAACATATGCCAACCTCTTCAACTCAATAGTACTGCTGGCAATGTTGTACAGTAGCAAAACCTGGGCACTGACAAAGACAGAAGAGCAACAACCCTCCCTCACAGAGAGAGGGATGGAAAGAAGAATTCTCAGGATTTCAATCTACCGAGTCGCCAATGAAGTGAACAGACTGCAGAGTGAAGTGCAGGATGTCTTTGTTGAAAGCAGGTACAGTAAAATGTGATGTGATGGGCCAGGCATATGACTAGGCTTACAGACAATTGATGGACTGTAGCTGTTGCCGAGTGGTACCCACAGGAACAGAAATGACCATTCTACCAACCTCCAAAGATAGAGGAAGATTTTTTTGTGAAAAAGCATGGCCACACGTGGAGAAGGAAGGCCAGAATAAGAGAAGACTGGAAGACTTGTTGTGATCAACACAATCTATATGAGAGCTGAAAGACCAATCAGTTAAGGTGATCAAAAAATAGGCATTTCTCTTAAGTACATATCTACTTATATGGCCTCCACTGCTTGGTAATCCTGGCTGTCTGACTAAAGCGAGCTATACTAACAACTCCTTGCTGCTGTTAGATACCGACTTCCTGTGCAAGAAAGTTCTGCATTGCATCACAAAACCCAGTTCAGTGCCTCTGTCAAGGTTCCTTCCCCACTCTGAACTCTAGGGTACAGATGTGGGGACCTGCATGAAAACCTCCTAAGCATACTTTTACCAGCTTAGGTTAAAACTTCCCCAAGGTACAAACTATTTTACCTTTTTGCCCTTGGACTTTTGCTACTACCACCAAATGTGTAACTGGGTTTATTATTGGGAAAGCGCCATTTGGAAATGTCTTTTCCCCCAAAAATCCTCACCAAAGCCTTGCACCTCACTTCCTGGGGAGGGCTTGACAAAAATCCTCACCAATTTGCATAGGTGACCACAGACCCAAACCCTTGGGTCTTAAGAACAATGAAAAAGCAATCTGTTTCTTAAATGAAGAATTTTAATAGAAGAAAAAGTAAAAGAATCACCTCTGTAAAATCAGGATGATAAATACCTTACAGGGTAATTGGATTCAAAACATAGAGAATCCCTCTAGGCAAAACCTTAAGTTACAAAAAGATACAAAGACAGGAATATCCATTCCTTTCAGCACAGGTTATTTCCTCAGCCATTTAAAGAAATCATAATCTAACGCATATCTAGCTAGATTACTTACTAAATTCTAAGACTCCATTCCTGTTTTGACCCTGGCAAAAGCATCACCCAGACAGGCAGACACCCTTTGTTCTCCTTCCTCCCAGCTTCTGAAAGAACCTTGTCTCCTCATTGTGGTCAGGTGCCAGTGAGATTATCCTAGCTTCTTAACCCTTTACAGGTGAAAGGGTTTTTCCTCTGGCCAGGAGGGATTTTAAAGGTGTTTACCCTTCCCTTTATATTTGATAGCCTCCTTTGGGGAGTGCAGCAGCTTCTTGTTCACACTTCTGGGCTTCCATCTTCTTCCTTCACCATATGTGGGAAATTCCTACTCCCCTTCTCCCCCACCCAAAAAATGCAAAGTAGGAATTTCTCAGCTTGGGCTGTACCTGAGAGAGGAGGAACTGCCTGTTAGGTGGTTCTGTTCTACTTTGTACTACTTTGCTGACCTTTTCCTCAGGCCGTTGATGCCTGAGTTCAGATGCACCAAGAAGCTTGAGAAATGTTGAAGCAACAGTGTTCTTGATACTTGAAAATGTCATGGTATCTAGACGTATCAGGTCTGTACTGGGCCCAGTCCTATTCAACATATTCATAAATGATCTGGAAAAAGAGAAAGTGAGGTGGCAAAATTTACAGATACAAAACTATTCAAGATCGTTAAGT
This sequence comes from Caretta caretta, assembly GCF_965140235.1. Taxonomy (NCBI): domain Eukaryota; kingdom Metazoa; phylum Chordata; order Testudines; family Cheloniidae; genus Caretta; species Caretta caretta. Next base: position 55,995,053 of record NC_134208.1, on the reverse strand, counting down.
CCCAGGCAGACTGTGAAGAGCTACAAAAGGATTTCTCAAAACTGGGTGACTGGGCAACAGAATGGCAGATGAAATTCAATGTTGATAAATGCAAAGTAATGCACATTGGAAAACTATACATATAAAATGATGGGGTCTAAATTAGCTGTTACCGCTCAAGAAAGAGATCTTGGAGTCATTGTGGATAGCTGTCTGAAAACATCCACTCAGTGTGCAGTGGCAGTCAAAAAAGCGAGCAGAAAGTTGGGAATCATTAAGAAAAGAATAGATAAGGTCCCTTCCAACCCTGATATTCTATGAAGACCGAAAATACCGTGTTGCCTCTGTATAAATCCATGGTATGCCCACATCTTGAATGCTGTGTGCAGATGTGGTTGCCCCATCTCAAAGATATATTGGAACTGGAAAAAGTGATTACGGGTATGGAATGGCTTCCATATGAGGAGAGATTAATAAGACTGGGACTTTTCAGCTTGGAAAAGAGATGACTGGTGGGAGGGGGGGAGATATGACTGAGGTCTATAAAATCATGAGTGTTCTGGAGACAGTAAATAAGGAAGTGTTATTTACTCCTTCTCATAACACAAGAACTAGGTCACCAAATGAAATTAATAGGTTGCAGATTTAAAACAATATTTTTTCACAATGTACAGTCAACCTGTGGAACTCTTTGCCAGAGGATGTTGTGAAGGCCAAGATTATAATAGGGTTCAAAAAAGAACTAGATAAATTCATGGAGGATAGGTCCATCAATAGCTATTAACCAGGATGAGCAGGAATGGTATCCCTAGTTTACCAGAAGCTGGGAATGGGTGATGGGATGGATGGATCACTTGATTACCTGTTTTGTTCATTCCCTCTGGGGCATCTTGCATTGGCCACTGTCAGAAGATAGAATACTGGGCTAGATGGACCTTTGGTCTGACCCAGTATGCCCATTCTTATGATGTTGCTTAGGGACTCTTTCAGTGCTCTACTACTTGATCTTTCAGGTAGATATGTATTTGAAGAAGGAAGGAAGGCTGCTGCGTGACACCCTGCCCCCACCATGGCAATGGGACAAATATATTCAGGACAGATGACCATGTTGGTTGTTCTCTGAGTAGGCAAACTAGCCTGAAGATATTATGATCGGCACTGAAGAAACAGTGGTGGGCTTCCAAGCCTCCCTTGAAGAATGCGGGGGAGAACTATAAGACTAACTGTAGTGCTTTGAAGGATAAACCATCAAAATTAAAGTATGTGTGAGCCAAGCATGCTGAGCACTAATACTGTGCTTACCCCTAGAGCAGATCCAAGTGTCCTCCACTAAGGATTAGTGCCAATGCCATGAAAACTGAGAGATCCACCAATAACTACTTGATGCCATCAGGGCTTCGACACTTGAAACCAATGTACCTTGACCTTTAGTTCCTTAGATTTGGTGGAATCTCTGCGGGGAAAAAACCTAGGCAGGATGTACCAAGAAAGAGCTCCTTGATGTGGGCCCATGGACGGCATCCCTAACCACAGCCATAAAAAAACTCTGGGCAGATCTATATTGAAGCCTCTCTGGATTTTGTCCTCTGCAATTATGTGCTTAAAGTGGAAAGTGTGACTCGTTCTAAGTTCCTTCTCATACTTGGTGGCCTGGTGCTCAAAGTCCTGGAGACAACTAAATATTGAATGATGAAAGTTGAGGTCTACTTCAGAATAGAATTATACTTTACATATTAAGCATCTCTTATAAAAGTTTGTATGTTCAAAAACATTTTGTAGCTCCTTCAGTGGATTTAAATTTTTTGTAAAGTACTGTTGGATTTGTTTAGTCTTTCACATCTATTTTCTGTCTAATCTGCCTGTGGTTTTTTTTTTTTCACTGTAGGTGGAATGACGAAGAGAAGCTTTTTGCTTCTTATAGATCATCAATATTACCCCAGTCTTATGTGATAATTTTTATGAATGACATTTATTTTTCTGTTGGGTATTCTGGACTCAGTCTTGATTGAGCTTGTAATAAACCTCAAGTTCATCTGCTTCTTTGACATAGATTAACTTTGAAATACCTTTCTGATTTGCACGGAGATGTTAATGGAGTTATGTTTCAAATCGTTGTTATCCTTCAAAACAGCAGTCACTGCATTCCTTCTTGAGAACAGGAATGCTAAGCACACCCAGAAAGTGATCTTCTGCAGCAACACTTGTGCAACCTGATCCCTCTCTGACCTATCTGAGTGAGGCTGGATTGCATGCTAATCTTCCCTTCTATGACCATTTGATTTAGTTGGGGATTGGACTAGATGACCTCCTGAGGTCCCTTCCAGTCCTGATATTCTATGATCAGAAGAAGGTAGCTGCCAAGAGGAAGACAAGTGTCAACCTGGTCCAGAAACTGGCAAGAACATGTAAGGGAGCATCAGTGTTAGACATTAGTGATGGCCCATGTGTATTCTGTAGCAGGGCAGTGTGCACCAGTAGGGACCAGAAATAGTCATACTTGACTTGATATCCAACTGAATACTGCTATCTGGTGCATCACTGGAACCCTTAAGTCAACCCGAACACCTTGGCTGCCACTGCTGTTGCACATTGCTCCCTCATCCATTTGCCGCAATACCACAACCCTTGAGGAATTCCAAAGGATTGTGGGAAGCTGTTTTCCCACCCACCAAGACCTTAACATCCCTCACCACTGCTTCAAGTCGGTAAGCCCTTTTGGACCAATGCATTTAACCTTTAACAATGCCACTTCAATCTTGATGAAGCTTGGAAAGCTCACAAGAAGTCACACTGACCATGCACAGGTCAGCTGCTTTCATTAACTTTTAGGAGGCTGACGTGATCAGATCCTAACTTTAGTAATAGCCAACATAAAGGTCAGATTGCAAAGCAAGAAATAAGCAGCAAGTACCTTCACAGTCCATTAGAATTTTGACAAACTGAAGGTCCATGAAACAAATCCTTTATGGAAACTGCAGTAACTGATGGGGTTTCTAAAAATAGGGTTGTCTTGGTACATGTGGGTTAAGCCCCATTGTGTTCTATACTAATAAGTTTACTAATGCTCTGTGCTTGCTGGTCATCACTTCATTGCACTTACCTTGCTTAGTCCAGCAGTATGAAATTTCACAAAGTAGAAAGCAGTTTATTGATGATTATCTTAACTTTAATGTTTCCATAACTCTAATTGTATGTAACAATTTTGTGTATATATTTTAACCTAGTTACCTTACATATTTCAGTAGCAATGTCAGGCAGTTGAAAGTTAGACTAATGTAATCAAACAGCATGTATTCAAAAGGGTAGAGTTAAGGTTGAAGAGGCAACCTAAACTTGCATTTCCTAATGTTTTGAATGCTTAACTTGACTCTTAGGAATTAAGTAGATCGCTCCAATCTGATAGTCAGTGAGAAAATATGGATCTCCAGTACTACATTTTTCGTTTGCAGTCTCAAGCACTAAACTTAAGAAATGCCTGTATGACTTTAATGTAAACCTCTTGTACATAGTTGCTAATTACACTATCAGTGCATATCTTATTACTATGAATTCCTGCCATGTAAGTAGTCAGTTCTCCTATGGAATTGCCAAAAAATTTCTCCCAGAAGCAGAAGGTCACAAATGCCTTTGTGCATCTCCCAGATGCAAAGAAAAATGGAAAACACATTTTGTCCAATCATTGTTTTTCTTTTCTCAATAGATTCAAAGATTCTAAGGCCAGAAGAGACCATTGTAATATTTAGTCTCATCTCCTGTATAACACAGGCAACAGAACATCCCCAAAATAATTCAAGCATACATTTTACAACTTTAAAAAAAAAAACAAAACCGTGAGGGTAATTAACTACTGGAACATTTATCAAGGGCAGTGGTAGATTCTCCATCATTGGCAATTTTTAAAGACCTTATTTCCAGTCTGAATTTATCAAGCTTCAACTTTTGGCCATTAGATCATGTTATACCTTTCTTAGCTACATGAAAGAGCCCACTGTGATGGACTGGACCCCCTGGGATGTCACCTGGTATGCTGGGATGCCACTGTAAGACTATTCTGCCAGCCTGGGCCTCCTTTTTATCTGGTATTGCTGGGCTTGCTCCCCAGCCTTTTCCAGCCAAGCACACAGGCAGGGCCACACCCAGCTACACAGATCCACTCTGGGAAGGCTCAGCTTAATGGGCTTCCAGAGCACCCAGATGTCCACCCCCCTCCCCCGCCCTTGGAGTACAAAATTATATGAAATTTGCCTCTTCCCTCATTGTGGAGGGAGGGTATACACAACTTCTTGCCCCCTCGGTTAGTAATAACACAAACTGGGTTATATTATAAACCAGAAATTTATTAACAGGTGTATTTTAAGTAGCTAAGGAGGTAGGAGACAGAACAAGACAGATTACTAAGAAAATAGAGCACGCGAACTAAGCTTACTACACTAAAGAAACTGGTTACATGCAAATTCTCACCCTAAATGTGGTTCTAATAATCTTCTTCACAGGCCAGACACCGTTCCAGCCTGTGTTCAGTTCTTTCCCCCAGTTCAGTCTTAGTAGTTTCCAGTAGCCATCTTTGGGTTGGGTAGCAGGGGAGAACTGAGGATCTTGGATTACCTCATTTGCCCACCCTTAAATAGGAATTGCATAAGGGCAGGAGTCCTTTGTCTGCCTAGTTTGACCCTTCTTCCCTTACAGTAGAAAGTTAGAAGCAGTCCCAGGTAATGTTTTAGTATCAGGTGCCAAGACCACCTGACTCTGTAGGATTACAGCATTCCTCAATCTAAGGCAGTATGGGTTATCCACAGGAAGGCCAAGCTTTGGACAGTCCATTGTCCTTGCAGTTGGGCTATTCACCCTGTCTGGCTTTTCCATTGTTGTACCTGAAGTGTTAGCAGTGGGCATCACCCAAAGTAGCGTAGTTGAAATACGGATACATAATCAATATTCCTAACTTCAGATACAGAAATGATACAGGCATGCAAATTGGATAATCACATTCAGTAAATCATAATCTTTCCAATGATACCGCACGTGAGCCATCTGGCATAAAGGGTATCTGTTGTGTCATATTCATTTAATAAAGAATATGGAATAACACATCACACTGATTATCAAATATTTGTTCCCCATAAGTACATACTTATAGACTACAATCAAGACTACATTCCTTAACCTTCTCTTCATTAAGCTAAGTGGGCTGAGCTCTGAGTCTGTTGCTAGAAATCAGTTTTTTCTAACCTTTTAATCATTTCTCCAACTTAACATCCTTCTTGAATTGTGGGCACCACAACTGGACATCCGATGAAGTGAGCTGTAGCTCACGAAAGCTTATGCTCAAATAAATTGGTTAGTCTCTAAGGTGCCAGAAGTCCTCCTTTTCTTTTTGCGAATAGACTAACACGGCTGCTACTCTGAAAACTGAACACAGTATTCAGCAGCAGTTGTACCAGTACCAAATACACAAGTCCCTGCTGCTACTCGAGATTCCCCTGTTTATACATCTAAGGCAATGGTCCCCAAACTTTTCAGGCTCGTGCCCCCGCTCCCCCCCCCCCCCTGAGCTGGGGCCACGAGCAGGGCTGTGGCTCGGGGGGAGGGGAACGACACAGACTGGGGTAATGGGGCCAAAGCTAGGGCTGGCAGCCAGGGCCCTGGGTGCTCCCTCCCAGTCCCCTGTGAGGGCTGGTCAAGGCCCCAGCTGCGCCTTACTCTGTGCCACCTTAGGGGGTCGCCCGCAGTTTGGGGACCTCTGATCTAAAGATTGCATTAGCCCTTTTGGCCATAGAGTTGCGCTGGAAATGCGTGTTCAGCTGATTGTCTGCCATGATCCCCAAATCTTTTTTCAGAGTTCCTGCTTCCGTGACTAGCCCCCGTCCTGTAAGCATGGCCTACATTGTTAGATTTATGGTTTGTCGTATTGAAACGTGTATAGTTTGCTTGCATGTAGCTTTTAGAGCAATCTGGATCGCTCTGTATCAGTGACCTGTCCTGTTTATTTCCCACTTCTCTTACAGACTTTCAACTGATTTTCTTCCAGGTCACTGAAAAACGTTAAATTCTGCAGGGCCAAGATCTCACTAGAAACACACCCTTTTTTGACTGCAGTATGTGGTGGACCTGAAACTAGGCACAGGATGACTAAGTTTAAGGCAGCTATTTTGTGAGGCAGAGAGCAGCACAGCTGTTGACTCAGTTGGCTGATGGGTGAGGTGGCCGCAGAGGTAGTTTGAGCTGGGTCTTCCCTCTGTCACCATAGTGAGTGGTCTGTACTCTCCCAACTCTTCCTGTGTTTTTATTTTTCATGCAAAATGAAATATTTCTGGAAAGAAAAAAGGAATTTAAGTGATTGTGTGTTGAAGATTTCTTTTAGGATACTAAAGAGCTGTACCAGTGGTATTGTAGTGATGGGAATTTTCCTGAGAAACTTATGTAAAGAGTACTAGTCACAGATTGCTTTCTGAAATACCAAAGTGGCCAATGCACTAGTATTACGAACTACTACTTCTGCAGAAGGCCATGCTTCTTCCATAAATGTCAGTTTTTTAAAACCTTTTGATATATTCTTTTGGGGGCACAGCAGACTTGCTATTGTGATTTGCCAGTAGATCTGCTTATCTGGTTTCTGCATGCAAGTTCTGGGTGTGATGTTCCCCTCTGGTGTTGTCTGGACCAGTGATTTGTTAGGCCACTCCAATCCTGGACTCTGGGAGCCTGCCTTACCCTTCCTTACTCTGCTCTGCTGTGAGAACCTCCACTCCTGGGCTGTTCACACACAGCCTCTAGCATGTAAGCTGTTCCTAGCTACTTGCAAGCGACCGACACTAGCCAATATCTCTGGATCCCAGAAACAACCCTAGGAACCTCAGTCTTGCATTGTCCAGTTATGGCTGCTGGCTGCTACAAGCTTATGTAAGTTTGTCAATTTAACTAAGAAATTTTATGTACCAGGCTTGTTATCCTAAGGGGAGCCTCTGACACGCTGCAAACCAAACGCACTGCTTCAGGTAGAATAAACAGATTTATTAACTATATAAAGATCGATTTTAAGTGATAAGTCAAAACATAAGTCAGATTTGGTCAAATGAAATAAAAGCAAAACACTTTCTAAGCTGCTGTTAATATCCGATGTATGCATCCGCTGAAGTTAGCTGTAGCTCACGAAAGCTTATGCTCAAATAAATTTGTTAGTCTCTAAGGTGACACAAGTACTCCTTTTCTTTTTGCGAATACAGACTAACACAGCTGTTACTCTGAAACCTTACAAACTTAGATACTTCTCACCACAGGCTGGCTCTTCAGCCAGGCTGTCCCCTTTGATCAGTGGTTCGGTTGCGTGGTGGTGGTGATGCTCTCTGTAGCTGTTGGTGGAAGAGAGAGAGCATAGCAAAATGTCTTCCTTTTATCATGTCCTTTCTTTCCTCCAGGCTTTGCCTCCTCCCCCCACCCCCTTCAGTGTCAGCTGAGCATTAACTCATTGTAATCCCAAACTGCCCAAAGGAAGGGGGTGACTCCCTTGAGAGTCTAACAGATTCTTTTGCTGCTGCTTAAGCAAGTGTCCATTGTTCCTTTGAGGCTGGGGTGGTTTTGTCACATCCATGCCCTCCTGAGGTGTGAACTATTCTTGGAAAGTTTTTGCATAGGCTTGCTTTAAGCCATGAGGATACATTTTCAGCCTCATAACTATGTACATGAAATTATAATCTTACTATAACATTACTGTAACAATTACTATAACATCACTATAACAACCATGCTCAGTGCATTATGAGCCTTGCAAAGACACCCAACATGACACTTTGCATTGGATACCACACAATCATTTTATAAAGATGAAGATGGGGCATGCTGGCTGTTCCCCCAAGGTACAGAGCATCATACCTGGACACATCAATAACCACAAAATAGATACCATAGAGTGAATTTGGAAGATGGATGAAATGATTAAGACCAATGAGAAAAAAGTACAGTCTGAATAGCTATAGCTCAATAAAGCTTCTAAAGTGCGGCATAATTGCCTACAAATATCTGAAGGATGCAACTGACAAGGGAAGGAGAGTTAGTGTAGTACAAGATAATGTTTCAAGAGTAATTAGATGAAGTGAGCATAGGAGAAACTAAGTTTAATATCAGAAATACTACCTAATACTGTTACTTAAAGGCTCGGATTCAGGGTTAGGGACCTCACTGTGTCAAGTAATGTAGAAATAAAACGGTTCGTCCCTACCCTTTGTAAACTCTTTGAGGCAGTGAAGGATTGAAACGTAACTTGTGCATGCGGGAATAGGACACTAAGGAGAGAGAAGTGGGAACAACATTATTATTAGACTATGCAAATTAATTTTCTAATCTGTTACCAGCAAATCCACATTTATTTTTGTCTTGTACTCCCTTAGAAATTACAGTAACTCCTCGCTTAAGGTTGTAGTTATGTTCCTGAAAAGCGACTTTAAGCAAAACGATGTTAAGCGAATCCAATTTCCCCATAAGAATTAATGTAAATGGGGGGTGGGTTAGGTTCCAGGGAAACTTTTTTTCACCAGAAAAAAGACTCTCACACAATGCCTTACTGCTAAATGATCTAGCAATTGGCTGAGCCCTCAAGGGTTAACTTGTTGTTAATGTAGCCTCAGGCTCTACAACACTGCACAAATGGAGGAAGGGGCGACAGCATGGCAGATGGAGACAGAGAGACGCACCCTGTGTGTGTGTGAGAGAGAGATGCACATTGCTCCTTTGAATACGATGACCCCACTCTTAAGTATACTGCCTTTTTAAGTTAATCAGCAAGCTGAGATGGCAGCTGCTGCCAGGAAGCTCCCTCCGTCCTGAGCCCTATCGTGTCCCCCCCCTGCTCTATGGAAGATGGGTTAAGTGGGGTGCAGGAGCAGGGGGGAGGGGGACACCCTGACATTAGCCTCTCTCTTCCCCCTGCACAGCAAGCAGGAGGCTCTGGAGAGCAGCTCCAAGGCGTAGAGGACAGGAGCAGCACATGGCAGTGGGGGGGAGGGACAGCTGAACTGCCGGCAATTGATAGCCTGCTGGGCGGCTGTTGCACAGGGAATTTATGGGAATGGGGAGCTGATTTGTGGGGGGGGGGGGCTGCTAGTCCACCCTGGTTCCAAGCCCCCACCAGCTAGCTGCAGCAGGCTGCTCTTCCTCCAAGCAGTGGACAAAGCAGGAAGCTGCCAAACGACTTTTATAAGGGAGCATTGCACAACTTTAAATGAGTATGCTCTCTAATTGATCAGCAATGTAACGACGTTAACCAGGGCGACTTTAAGTGAGGAGTTACTGTACAGCAAAAAATTAAGTTGTTGGTAATACATTCAACTTTAGTGTTCCAGTATGGGATCTTGAAATTGACCAAACACTGAATAAAAATGGCTTCTAAAAACCACTTAAATATTGCAGTGGAGTAAAGAGGAGTTTTATTACATACCTTGTGCATATGTACATCTAGAAAGACTACTGAATAATTCAGAGTTTAGCAGTGTGCAATAAAGGTATTTCATCTTTCTGGAACAGTCAGGTTAGACTACTGTAATACAGAGTTGCTTATTTAACATACTTTACTAGTGTGAAGTGTACATTGGCTTTCTTAAAAATAATTTAGTTGGCCTTGACTATTTCACTGTTAGAATCCTTCATATATGAATAAGAACCTGTTTGGAGGGAGTAAGGTAACCTGTGCAGTAAAGATGCTAGTCCAGTTGCTTAATGTGCTACTGGTGAATCCAGGTGATAGGCCTGGTTTAATAACCTCAATGGAAAAGACTAGAAGGACTTTTTGTTCTTTAACTGTGCCTTGAGCTGTAGATTGCATTAGATTTTCAACTCTTGTCTGCTTGTATTTATATGGTGCGCAGTAGAATGGGTTCCCAGTCCTAAGGGGTGCTCCGTTTAATACATCTGGATTATGATTTCTTTAATATAATAGTTGGTTTTACGGCATGGTGGCATTGGTTGTGGGTTTCCTGCCTAAATAAGGTTCAGAATTTAACTTTTTACAATTCTAAAATGAAAGAGTATGGCTTAGACTTTTTTGGCTGGGAGGTACTGTTGCTGTTTCAGATGGTGTTTGTACTTTACAAACTGTCTTATTAAAAGGAGAGTTTGAATTTTGCTGTTGGGGAGGGGGGATCTATATCTGTGAAACTTAAGTTTGTGAACAATGAGTACCCACCAATTAACTAGTAACTGATGTATGGGGGGGGATTAGAACTCTCTTCTCCCTGGGTTCTACTACATTTTTAACTAAGAATTCATGCCCCTACCACTTAGAACTGTTTGTTTTTCTTCTGGGGAGAAAAAAAAAAATCTGCAATTGTCATGTGGGATAGCCCTTAGCATTCTTGTCCATGTTTAGCTTCTATTTCTGTTGAGGAAGAAATTGGTATGAACTTCCATTTGCATTTTTACAGACAGTATTTTGCAGATGGGATGAGCTACTTTTTCAGAGCTCAGAGTAGCAGCCATGTTAGTCTGTATCCGCAAAAAGAAAAGGAGTACTTGTGGCACCTTAGAGACTAGCAAATTTATTTGAGCATAAGCTTTTGTGAGCTAGTTCACAAAAGCTTATGCTCAAATAAATTTGCTAGTCTCTAAGGTGCCACAAGTACTCCTTTTCTTTTTTTCAGAGCTGTTATCCTGAAAGAAAAGTGGTACTCCTCTTTAACTGTGCTTTCTTCAGAAGACCATAACTATCTAAGTACCATCTTTGCTTCAGAATACATTGTTTGGAATGCCACTGAGTTGACTTAGGAAGGACATAGATCAATATGTAGACTATTTTGTTAAAGAAAAATCGGTGTTCAAGTGATAGAAACAAAATGGATTAGAATGTCTAATCTTCTCCTATGAAGATCAATAGTATGCATTTAAAAACTCACATCTTTCAAAGGTAACGGCCTTGCCTTTTCTAATTTCTTCACACGCTCAAGAGCTTTCTTCCTACTGGGCAGAGCAAGATATTGTCAGTTTGTGATATTCAGACTGCTTTCTGGACCTACAGATTATTATAAATCATTACTGAGATATTTGAAAAATGAAGTTTGTAAAATCTTTTTTCACAATCTGGAAAGCTAATGTTCATAATCTTCAGAATCTTGCTTGGTATAACAACCTTCTGAAAAACATAACCTGTTTTTGTGAGTTTAGCTTTCATAGAGCAGCATAGGGGAGCAATATGATATTTAATTCATATGTAAATACAATGTTTTGTTTACTCTGTCTTCAGTATCTTTTCTCCCTGCTTTCTCTTCCTGAACAGAATTACAGGTACTTTGTTACTAATAATCCTAATGCAGTGTTATTAGGAAGAGAACTTTCCTTATAAATGACCCTTTTCAAGGTTCAGTTGGACTACACGCTTTCAAAATGTATCCTTTTATGTTTCCTAGTAGGCCTCTGTTGTACTTTACTGAATTTCTGTAATTAATTTGTACACTTGCGTTTTCAACAATTATAATATTTTCCCACAAACTGTCCTACTTCAGCAGAGGTAATCAAAATCTTTAGTATATGTTTATCTTTTTATAGCCATGTAATGCATCTGATTCTGAATGATCCACTGATTGAAATATGCCTCAAAAATGGTCATATTGCATATTGTAGGCAAACTGATTGTATAAAAACATTTCCTTCAGTGTAGAATCTCTGTCCTCCAGGCTATTGCTCTCAAAAGCCAAATGAAAGAGCATCAACAATTTCTGAAACCTTAGTTGTTCCTGAAAGATTAAATAAAGTTTTCAGCATCTGAATTCTCTACAGTTTGGCCAGTAGTGAGGCCGGAAAGAAAAATGGCCTTCAGGCATCAGGAGGAGGAAAAAGACAATCCAGTTAACCACTCAAGAAATCAGTAGTCCCTATTAAACCAGACTGTTGGCTGCTAAGTTGTTGCTTTAAAATCCTAACCCCTGTTCACTACCGTGTTAAACAGAAATGTTTGAGGACCCTTTCTTATCTTTAAAGAAACAGGAGGGCACTCTTGACTCCAGGTTAAAAATTTGTCATAGCTTTTAAGTGTCTTTCAAGTGCATTCTTAATTCAAGAAAAATGTTTTCTGAATGTCATTTTGTTGTAACATTTCACTTTCAATCTTACCAAGTGAAGTCAAGGATTCTTTGTTCAGCCAGTGTTGATGTATTCCATTACTTTGGTGTTAGCATAAATTTAATGAGAGGAAAAAAATGTTCATGGTCAACATGGCAAATTAATAGCATTTACAAAGGAGGCTGTTGATCAACATGTTACGCTAATTGGCTGCCATTTATGTGTGTGTTGGATAAGTGGTGGTGTAAAAATCATTGTTGTCCTGTCTTACATTACAAAACAAATAAACCTCCTAAATTTAAAAAATATACAGGACCAAAAAAATGCTGCTGTGGCTAAACAATAAAGTAAAAAGCAGTGTGAGGCAAAAAATCATCCTTTAAACAGTTGAAGTTAAATCCTATTGAGGAAAATACAAAGAAGCCTAAACTCTAGTAAATGAAGTATAAAAATATAATTAGGAAGGCAAAAAAATTTGAAGAACAGCTAGGCAAAGTAAGAGCAAAATTTTTTAAACACTTCAGAAGTAAGAAGCCTGCCAAACAACCAGTGGGGCCACTCGGTGATTGAGATGCTAAAAGAGCACTCAAGGAAGATAAGGCCATTGCAGAGAAATTAAAAACTCTTTGCATCATTCCTCACAGCAGAGCATGTGAGGGAGATTCCCAAACTTGAGCCATTCTTTTTAGAATCATCTGAAGAACTGTCCTAGATTGAGGTGTCAGAGGAGACTTTGGAACAAATTGATAAATTAAGCAGTAATATGTCACCAGGATTTCATCCAAGAGTTCAGAAGGAACTCAACTATGAAATTGCATAGCTACTAACTGCAGTACGTCACCTATTGCTTAAATCCGCTTCTGTACCAGATAACTAAAGAATAGCTAATGTGACGTCCTTTTTTTTTTTTTTTAAAAAAGGCTCCAGAGGCGATCCTAGCAATTACAGATCAGTAAGCCTAACTTCAGTACTCGGCAAATTGGTTGAAACTATAGTAAAGACCAGTATTATCAGACACATAGATGAACAATGTGTTGCGGAAAAATCACATGCTTTTTTTTTTAAAGGGAAATCATGCCTCACCAATCTACTAGAATTCTTTGAGGGGGTCAACAAGCATGTGGACGAGGGGGTTCCAGTGGATATAGTTGTTTAGATTTTCAGAAAACCTTTGACAAAATCCTTCACCAAAGGCTCTTAAGCAAAGTAAGATGTCTTGGGGTAAGAGGGAAAGTCCTCTCCCGGATTAGGAACTGGTTAAAAGATAGGACACACAGGGTAGGAATAAATGGTCAGTTCTCAGAATGGAGAGAGGTAAATAGTGGTGTCCCCCAGGGGTCTGTGCTAGGATCAGTACTGTTAAACATATTCCTAAATGTAGAGAAAGGGGTAAGCAGTGAGGTGGCACAGTTTGCAGATGATAGAAAAGTACTCAAGATGGTTAAATCCAAAGCACTGTGAAGAATTACAAAGGAAAAATCACAAAACTGGGTGACTTTGTAACAAAATGGCAGATGAAATTCAATGTTGATAAATGCAAAGTAATGCACATCAGAAAACAATCTCAACTATACATATTAAATGATGGGGTCTAAATGAACTGTTACCACTCAAGAAAGAGATCTTGAAGTTGTTGTGGATAGTTCTCAAACCATCCACTCAGTGTGCAGCAGCAGTCAAAAAAGCTAACAATGTTGGGAATTGTTAGGAAAGGGATAAGAAGACAGAAAATATCATTGCCTCTCTATAAATCCATGGTACACCTCCATCTTGAATATGGCATGTAGAGCTGGTTGCCCCATTTCAAAAAAGATATATTGGAAAAGGTAGAAAAAGGGGGCAATCAAAATGATTAGGGGTTTGAGAGAGTTATCCTATGAGGAGACATTAATAAGATTGGGACTATTCATCTTGGAAAAGAGATGATGGGGGAGGGGGAAAGGGGGGAATATGATTGAGGTCTATAAAATAATGACTGGTGTGGAGAAAGTAAATAGTTATTTATGCCTTCTCATAACACAAGAACTAGGAGTCACCAAATGAAATTAATAGGCAGCAGGTTTAAAACAAACAAAAGGAAGTATTTCTTCACACAACGCACAGTCAACCTGTTGAACTCGTCTTGGTAGAGGATGTTGTGAAGGCCAGGACTATAACAGGGTTCCAAAAAGAAGTTCATGGAGAATAGGTCCATCAATGGCTATTAGCCAGGATGGGCAGGGATGCAACACCTTACTCCGAGTATCCCTAACCTCTGTTTGCCAGAAGCTGGGAATGGGCAACAGGGGATGGGATCACTTGATAATGACCTGTTCTGCTCATTTCCTCTGAAGCAGCTGACATTGGTCACGATCGGAAGACAAGATACTGGGCCGGATGGTCCATTGCTTTGAGCTAGCATGGCCATTCTTAAATTGAGTCAAACTAGAGAAGTGGGAATTTCAGACTTTGTGCTTTCTATTAAGAAACAGTTGTCTCTAGTACTTAGCTGGAGGTAATCTAGGTTTAGTATTAAGCTAACTTCTTTTGCCTAGCTTGATATCAAAGCTTGTTAACTCAATCACCACACTTTTACTTATTCAACTAACGAAGTAGGATTATTGTGATTAAATTGTTGATTATTGAAATAGTATGTATGATGGGTATTGTTTTCTCATTAAATGTAGGCAGTAACAGGAGATTGACATGGCTATGGTGTAGCTGTTTCGGCACATAGAATGGACATCCATCTTGAATGGTCCCTTGCAAGTCATCTTGCTTCTGCAAGATTTAATATGAGAGTGTTTAGGCTCTTAAATCCCTCAATTGAATCTTCCAACCTCCTTCATATTTAGTTTTGACCTCAGCTCTGTAAACCTATAAAAGTGTACCTTCTTTGTGCTTTGGACATGACCCCTCCATTACACTCACCTTTTTCTCTGCTGGTGCAATACTGCAGCTTGCCAGAATGGTCTAAGTATTTCCTCAATCAAACCAACAGATGTTAAGAATGTGCCATAAGTTTTGACACTGAAAAGTTTAGTTGTGCAAGGGCCACGTTTCTGAACCATCTAGCAATCATGATTACTGCACTGGTCACATTTTATTTCAGTTGTCATAAAGATATCCTGACCCTGCCCAGCAGAGGCCTTTGAAGACGCTGAATTGTCATTGATGAAAGTCTGATCCAATGTGTGATTTCTTCAGATAGAGAACCTCCTGTTCTCTGACTACCCAGATAGATAGGCAGGTTTTGTTTCCATTATATAAGAGGTGCACATGCTTTGGTTTTAACACCCTTGATCTTGAATCTCATAGATTCTGCAGCTTTTTGCAGTTCTTGCAACATTTTTTTTAATAAGTGTTGCTTAAGGTAGCTATGTTCAGCCTTCTACACTTTGCACTAAATTTAAGCATACCTTTGTTAAGTGGCATGCAACTTTTTTTTCTGCTGAAAGGTGCTTTGTCTCCTCAGTCCCAGCTCATTTTTAGTGAAGTAAAAGATCTAGTATCACAATAGTATGTGTCAAGAGAAATTCAGTATACAGCAGTAATCAGTATTTTAAAATATTGAATACACCACCGGAATTAATTACGTTGTATCATCCATTATTCTAAAAATACAATAAAAGCACAGCAGAAATTCTTTGACCTCACAGATTTATTTAAATCCCTTGGTCAAAGATGTAAAATTAAAAATGCTGATGATTGATTTTTACTTAGTGCAAAGGACTTGTTAGTGAACTAAGTCTTTTGCAGATATTTATATTACAACCAATAAGATGTAAGTAGTTTCACAGAATGTAAGTTCTAAGGATCACATTCTGCCTTCACTAGAGTAGATATGAGACAAGTGATCAATAATATTATTGCCTTTCATATCGTAATGTCAAACCTAGGCCCTGACCTTGAATGTCTAGTTAAAATCTGGCTTGACAGCATAGGACCCATGCTGGCTCACCTCAGCTTTCCTCTTTTTAGGTTACTGTATATCCCAGAGTGGAGCAAAATGAGGGACTGAATAACCTTATTTCTTATCTAGCCTCAAGTGCAAGAAGGGTTTTCTCACACTAAATCCACCCATCCTCTTAGTCTGTGGAATTCAAGATCAAGGCCCTTTTGAACATTTTACTAATCTCTAGACCTCCAACCTAGCTTTCTGGCAATACTAGCAGAGATACATAAGTAGAATCCAAGACTTAGTTGCTTAAATTTGGAAACATAATTTTGGGTGACTGAATTGATACACCTTTAAAGGAACTTGTTATATCAGAAGTGCTTAATGCCCAGCACTTACCTGGATAATTTATGTAGAAGAAGAATTGCCTATTGCTTTCTGAGGAGTACTCATACATAGGGGCTTACTTCAGCATGTCTGGAGAAAAGCCTACCTCTCTGATACAAGGACTGGCAAAATCAAAGATCTGTTGTTGACCATCATTAAGGGGAATGTGTCAACTTGTTGCTCAAGAGTCACTGATGGCCTGCCTGGAAATTAGTCCTTAGGCTTGCTTTTACATGTGGCTGTCCAGTACTACCATAACCACCAGACCCCATGGTTTTAGGACTATTCAGATTTAACTTGTTTTCCTCCAGCTTTTGAAGAAGGGAATGGTCTAGTGATTGTGAGCTGTACCTAGTTAGCTAATAAGTGTTTTTATGAATTTAGAAAACGTTATATAAATAAACTGCAAGTTAATTTATATTAAGTGGTGTTTTTAAGATGAACAGCCAAAACATTCTTCAGTAACCAAACAGCCTATTTCTGTTGTCGCAGACAAAGCATTTTCTTGAGACTAATTTCTGTTTTTTTCATGTTAATTGGATTTAAATTTCTTAGAATGTATAGGAATAATATGAGTGATTTATGAGCCTAAATGACCTGTGAGCCTAAATATGAGCCTAAATGACCTATCTTTAATTTTTTGTCATTTTATATTCAGATGTGCTAATATGCTAAGATTTACTCTAATCAAGGTGCTGGTCATTACTTCATTAAGATAGCATTGAGGATTTTGTGCATACAGGATTTGCGTGTTGAATTCTTAAGTTATTTTTCATTTTCTTTTAATAAGAACAAGCATCCTCCCCTAAGTTTATAGCATGTAATCTGAGGAAAGACAACTTTCTGAAGACTTTAAGTAAATATGTTAATTAGTTCATGAACTTAATATTGTTTCCTGTCACTTTGTAAAAGAACTGACTAATCTGTTCCCCCTCTCCTCCTCTTATGCATATTGTGTGCTTCTTCCTTCACATGTCCGTTCATTCTTGCTGTCACTATGGCTACTGGAAGTATGTGGGTGTCAGCTATTCAGAACTGTGAAGTATGAGGCAGAATGGAGAGGAGAGGGTATCATTTGATTCTTTCCCAGCAATGAGAGGAGGGCCACACTCACACTTGTCTCCAAGTGTCAAAGGAGTGATCCAGCAACTAATTTCAGTTTTTTGGCTATTGGTGGCTTTTCTTTTCTTCCTCTTCTCATCCCTCTGTGATGGAAGGGCTCAGTCTCAGTTGCAGAATTATATTTTTGTGGTCTGAAGTTTTGAGGAAGGAAAGGTCCTGGCTATTGCCGTTTTCTGTCCTATATCCCCTCCCTCCCTAATAACTCCTGAGAGCATATTGGCAATAGGATACTAGTTTTCAAAAGCACTGATGGTTGGAGTCTGATTTATTTGTACGTGAAACATATTCAGTAACTGATGTTTTGGGTTTTTTCTACAAAAAAACAGTCTTGGGACGTAATAGCTCTAAAGATCACATGACTGACAACATATGTAGGAATAATTGCAGATATTTTGATCATATAATTGCATGCCATTTGAAAACCTGCATTACCAGTTATTATGACTTGTTGAGACCTGACAGGTTCATCTTAATGGTTGATGTGTAATAAATGTCTTATGTGGCTAGCAAATGACTAGACTCACTACAATTTCAACCCACTTTTTCTAGAGGTAAATTATCAGAATGACCTTTTTTTTTTTTTAGTTGGGATGAGAGGAAATGGTGACATTCTAAGACATTTTGATTACTTTACCAGTTAATTTTTAGCTGTTGTGGTGTAACAATGTAAGCCAACACAACTTGGATTTAATTTTTTTCTCTGCTTTTTTTCTCTCCTCAGCTTTGTATTCCATCATATTGTTCTCTGTGTTTTTGTGGATTCCTTTTGTCTATTTCTATTATGAGGAGAAGGATGAAGATGATACCAGCACATGCTCAGTAAGCTGATTTATGCCACACCTAGTGCGGACTTGTTTCTTAAGGTCTGAATACAGTAGCCAAATAATGAAGTCTAACAGCTGTTCTGCTTCAACTGTTCAGAGTAGCCTTTTGTTGAACCGTTGTCTCTGATCTTAATTTTAAACAAAATAAATAGGGCTGTCAAGCGATTAAAAACGTAATCGCAATTAATCGCGCCATTAAAGAACAGAATATCATTTATTTAAAAATTTGTTTTCTACATTTTCAAATATATTGATTTCAATTAAAACACAGAATACAGTGTACAGTGCTCACTTTCTGTTTATTTTTTGTTACTAATATTAGCACTGTAAAAAAAAAGATGGTATTTTTCAATTCCCCCATTATAAATAGTGTAATCTCTTTTTATCATGACAGTTGAATTTACAAATGTAGAATTGTGTACAAAAAATTACTTCATTTAAAAACAAAACAGTGTAAAACTTTAGCGCCTACAAGTCCACTCAGTCCTACTTCAGCCAGTTGCTCAGACAAACAAGTTTGGTTATAACTGGCAGAAGATAATGCTGCCCGCTTTTTGTTTACATCACCTGAAAGCGAGAACAAGCATTCGGATGGCATTGTCATAGCCGGCGTCACAAGATATTTACGTGCCAGATGTGCAAAAGATTGGTATGTCCCTTCATGCTTCAACACCATTCCAGAGGATGTAAGTCCGTGGTGATGATGGGTTCTGCTCGATTATGATCCAAAGCAGAGTGGACTGATGTGTGTTCATTTTCATCAACTGAGTCAGGTGACACCAGTAGAAGGTTGATTTTCTTTTTTTGGTGATTCAGGTTCTGTAGTTTCCGCATCAGAGTGTTGCTCTTCTTTAAGACTGCTGAAAGCATGCTATATGCCTCGTCCCACTCAGATTTTGGACGGCACTTCAGATTCTTAAACCTTGGGTTGAGTGCAGTAGCTATTTTTAGAAATCTCACATGGTACCTTCTTTCAATTTTGTCAAATCTGCTGTGAAAGTGTTCTTAAAACAAACAAGTGCTAGATCATCATCCAAGACTGCTGTAACATGAAACATATGGCAGAATGCAGGTAAAACAGAGCAGGAGACATACTGAACTCCTTGGAGAACTGTCACAAATTTATTAATGCATTTTTTTTTAACGAGCATCAGCATGGAAGCATGTCCTCTGGAATGGTGGCTGAAGCATGAAGGGGCATACGAATGTTTAGCATAGCTGGCATGTAAATACCTTAAAGTGCTGGCTACAAAAGTGCCATGCGAATGCCTGTTCTGACTTTCAGGTGACACTGTAAATAAGAAGCAGGCAACAGTATCTCCCATAAGTGTAAACAAACTTGTTTGTCTTAGCGATTGGCTGAACAAGAAGTAGGACTGAGTGGACTTGTAGGCTAAAGTTTTACACTGTTTTGTTTTTGAGTGCAGTTATGTACCAACAAAAATCTACGTTTATAAGTTACTTCGACAACAATACAATCTCTGTATCGTACTTGCATGAGGTGTGTTGAAAAATACTATTATCATTTTTACAGTGCACATTTGTCATAACAAATAATATAAAGTGAGCACTGTACACTGTATCCTGCGTTATAATAGAAATCAATATATTTGAAAATGTGGGAAAACATCCAAAAATATTTAATAAATTTCAATTGATATTGTGGTATTTAACAGTGCAATTAATCACCATTAATTTTTTTGAGTTAATTACGTGAGTTAATTGCTATTAATTGACAGCCCTAAAAATAAAACTTACACTGACATTGTTCTAAACTTTCAAGTCTTTAATTTGAAGAAGTTGATGGTTACTTCTGTTTTAATTCACATAGTAGACTTCTTTAAAAATATGCTAAATTAAGGAGTCCATTTGAGTTGCAATATTAAACATAGAATATCAGGGTTGGAAGGGACCTCAGGAGGTCCTCTAGTCCAACCCCCTGCTCAAAGCGGGGATCAATCCCCAACTAAAGCATCCCAGCCAGGGCTTTGTCAAGCCTGACCTCAAAAACGTCTAAGGAAGGAGATTCCACCACCTTCCTAGGTAACCCATTCCAGTGCTTCACCACCCTCCTACTGAAAAAGTTTTTCCTAATATCCAACCTAAACCTTCCCGACTGAAACTTGAGACCATTACTCCTTGTTCTGTGATCCGGTACCATTGAGAACAGTCTAGATCCATCCTCTTTGGAACCCCCTTTCAGGTAGTTGAAAGCAGCTGTCAAATTCCCCCTCGTTCTTCTATTCTGCAGACTAAACAATCCCAGTTCCCTCAGCCTCTCCTCATAAATCATGTGCTCCAGCCCCCTAATGCCCTCCACTGGACACTTCCCAATTTTTCTACATCCTTCTTGTAGCGTGGGGCCCAAAACTGTACACAGTACAGTAAGGCCTCACCAATGCTGAATAGAAGGGAAGGATCATGTCCCTCGATCTGCTGGCAATGCTCCTACTTATACAGCCCGAACTGCCATTGGCCTTCATGGCAACAAGGGCACACTGTTGACTTACAGTGGACGAGAAGCTGGATGTAACACCTAGGTCCTTTTCTGCAGAACTGCTGCCTAGCCACTCGGTCCCTAGTCTGTAGCAGTGCATGAGGTTCTTCCATCCTAAATGCAGGACTCTGCACTTGTCCTTGATGAACGTCACGAGATTTCTTTTGGCCCAATCCTCTGATTTGTCTAGGTCCCTTTGTATCTTATCCCTACCCTCCAGCGTATCTACCACTCCTCCCAGTTTAGTGTCCTCTGCTAACTTGCTGAGGGTGCAATCCATGCCATCCTTCAGATCATTAATGAAGATATTGAACAAAACTGGCCCCAGGACCAACCCTTTGGGCACTCCGCTTGTTACCAGCTGCCAACTAGACATGGAGCCCTTGATAACTAATACTTAGCTTAATGTTAATTATCCATGATATGCTCAATTGTAGGAGTCACATTTTAGCAGAATGTCAGGCAGAAGGAACAAGTCTCTTGATCCCAACCTTCCTTACACCCAGGGTATAAATACTGCACCCTGTAACAGTCAGGTATTCTTTCCTGAAGCGCTGATCGTAACTGGGCTCTGAAGTAAAAGAAGAATGGCAAAAATGGCTTTGAGGTCATATAGTCAGAAAACCTGCTCCTCCTTAGGAGGAGTAACTAGTCTCTGGGGTGGCCATGTTACAAAAGAGTGCCATTAAATGAAAATAAGCCGCAGTGGTCTCCTGAAACTAGAATTTATTCCAAATGCCACATTAAGAGAATAGTTCATTCTAATGAAAATGTCACTCAAACTCACCATAGCAGTACTACAGAGTTCAGATTAGGGCATGTTCCAGATACATGCTTGTATTTGTCACTCTACCTCATAGTACCAGCAGCATAGTTCTTATTAGTCTATTAGTATAGTGCCTTTTTCTCTATTGAATAACACACCCAAGACAGATGTTCAAGAGGATTTAAAGGAGTGACATCTGGCCAGAGCAGGTTGCCCAAGCTTATACTGTGTAATAGATCTTAATTTCATATGGTTATTACCTCTTAACATCAAACTATACAACTTTTTAGATCTAAGGCAGAAATTTGCATTCTTGAAACAAAATCCGTTTTAGTTAAACAGTAATATTTTTATAGACCGCATGTCCCACTAAATATTCTATCCTGTGATTTATTGATTAAAATATGCAGATGTTCTAAAAAAATCAAATATTAAATATATTACAACTTTGTTTAATTTAAAATACAGCATGTTCAAACTGCACTCAAGTATACTCTGGGATTCCTCATGGTTTGCGCAGTTCTTCTTCTAATTGGGTAAGTATATACATGCGTTTGTACTGAAGTGAAGGTAAAGGAAAAAATTAGATTAATAAATAACTGAAAAGGTAAAGTGAAAAATAGCATCATAAGAAAAAATCCCTATAAAGATTCTAATATCCTGAATCACCAGAGCAAAGCTAGGGTAGGTTATGGTAACATCAGACCCACAATGGATCTTTTATTTTATTTTTTATTTTTTTCTGTTCATTTTTTTTAAAATTCTTCATAATATACAGATCTAAGTGGGGGAGAGACTCTCATACTGAAGATTTTCAGGGATGTATCTTAAATATTTGAATCCATTTTTATAGTTGAGGAAAACTATCCAGCTTTTTCATGTTGCCTATTGTATTTTGTTGCATACACTTAGGAGGCAGAATTGAAGTTATGCATGCAGCTTTAACTTGGATTTTTCTGACTTTGTGCAATCTTGAATCTTAATATAGTTGTCTGAAATATGCTTATAATTAGTCATAAGTTTACATCATAATATACACCACAGGCCATATAATGAGAATAGCTAAACTTTGATTTCCTTTTTAAACCTGTGAAATTAATTTGTACATTAAGACCCTAATTCAGGAAGTCGTGTGCATGGTGGGCTAAGAGTTATGCCTGTGCATAAATGCTTTCTGAATTGGGATCTAATAGTTCAGTGTGGGCTCATGCTTATGTACATATATACTTGTCTTCGGTGTAAAGGCTTTATTGGCTTTAGTTTGAGAGAGATATAATACATTACTCAAGTAAGGGAATAAGAAATTCTTTTCTTTCCCATAAATAATAGTGTTCTGCAGAAGTTAAAACATTATTCCATGTCCTGTTTTTCATCTTTAATAATTAGTTGCCATAAATATAAAGGGAAGGGTAAACACCTTTAAAATCCCTCCTGGCCAGAGGAAAAACCCTTTCACCTGTAAAGGGTTAAGAAGCTAGGATAACCTCGCTGGCACCTGACCAAAATGACCAATGAGGAGAGAAGATACTTTCAAAGCTGGAGGGGGGGGGGAAACAAAGGGTCTGTCTGTCTGGGTGTTGCTTTTGCGGGGACACAACAGGAATGGAGTCTTAGAACTTAGTAAGTAATCTAGCTAGATATGTGTTAGATTATGATTTCTTTAAATGGCTGAGGAAATAGCCTGTGCTGAAAGGAATGGATATTCCTGTCTGTGTCTTTTTGTAACTTAAGGTTTTGCCTAGAGGGATTCTCTGTTTTGAATCTAATTACCCTGTAAGATATTTATCATCCTGATTTTACAGAGGTGATTTCTTTTTTACTTTTTACTTCTATTAAAATCCTACTTTTCAGAAACGGATTGCTTTTTCATTGTTCTTAAGATCCAAGGGTTTGGGTCTGTGGTCACCTATGCAAATTGGTGAGGATTTTTACGAAACCTTCCCCAGGAAGTGGGGTGCAAGGGTTGGGAGGATTTTGGGTGAAAAGACGTTTCCAAACAACACTTCCCTAATAAATAAACACAGATAAACGTTTCGTGGTGGCAGTGGAAGTCCAAGGGCAAAGGATAAAATAGTTTGTACCTTGGGGAAGTTTTAACCTAAACTGGTAAAAGTAAGCTTAGGAGGTTTTCATGCAGGTCCCCACATCTGTACCCTAGAGTTCAGAGTGGGGAAGGAACCTTGACCGGAATATATACAGTACTTAGTTTATGTGCCATGGCAGGTTCTTTCACTAAGTAGTATTTAAATGTTTCTAAAGTATGATGGAGCATTCAGTTTCTTTAACTCTGTGTATGGTATCTTCACAGGATGAACCCTAAAAAGTGATCCTTGGATGGATAGACAGAATATCAAGTAGATGTAGATATTACCACTGTATACAGACCTAGTGAGAAATATCACTGAAGTACTGAGTCCAGTTCTGATGTGTGTACACCAAAAACGATAGTGACCAATTGGAACAAATGCAGAAAAGAGCTACAATCATAATTTGGAGTTTGGAAAACCTGCTTGAGCTTAATTAGTTTCACTGTAAATCTATTTAGCTGATTTAAGAGACTGCGAAGAGGTGACAAATTCAGGCTAGAAATAAGATGGAAAATGTTTGTGTGGGTAACTAGCCATTGAAATAACTTAACTAACTTAGCTTTCAGTCTCCTTGAAGTCTGCAAGTCAAGAGTGAATCATAGAATATCAGAGTTAGAAGGGACCTCAGGAGGTCATCTAGTCCAACCCCCTGCTCAAAGCCGGACCAATCCCCAACTAAAGCATCCCAGCCAGGGCTTTGTCAAGCCTGACCTTAAAAACTTTTAAGGAAGGAGATTCAACCACCTCCCTAGGTAACGCATTCCAGTGTTTCACCACCCTCCTAGTGAAAAAGTTTTTCCTAATATCCAACCTAAACCTCCCCCACTGCAACTTGAGACCATTACTCCTTGTCCTGTCCTCTTCTACCACTGAGAACAGTCTAGATCCATCCTCTTTGGAATTCCCTTTCAGGTAGTTGAAAGCAGCTATCAAATCCCGCCTCATTCTTCTCTTCCGCAGACTAAACGATCCCAGTGCCCTCAGCCTCTCCTCATAAGTCATGTGTTCCAGTCCTCTAATCATTTTTGTTGCCCTTCACTGGACTCTCTCCAATTTATCCACATCCTTCTTGTAGTGTGGGGCCCAAAACTGGACACAGTACTCCAGATGAGGCCTCACCAATGTCGAATAGAGGGGAATGATCACGTCCCTCGATCTGCTCGCTATGCCCCTACTTATACATCCCAAAATGCCATTGGCCTTCTTGGCAACAAGGGCACACTGCTGACTCATATCCAGCTTCTCGTCCACTGTCACCCCTAGGTCCTTTTCCGCAGAACTGCTGCCTAGCCATTCGGTCCCTAGTCTGTAGCTGTGCATTGGGTTCTTCCGTCCTAAGTGCAGGACCCTACACTTATCCTTATTGAACCTCATCAGATTTCTTTTGGCCCAATCCTCCAATTTGTCTAGGTCCCTCTGTATCCTATCCCTGCCCTCCAGCGTATCTACCACTCCTCCCAGTTTAGTATCAGCAAATTTGCTGAGAGTGCAATCCATACCATCCTCCAGATCATTTATGAAGATATTGAACAAAACCGGCCCCAGGACTTGCCCTTGGTGAATCCATGCGGACTGTTTCTGATCACTTTCCTCTCCTCTAAGTGCTTCAGAATTCCTTGAGGACCTGCTCCATGATTTTTCCAGGGACTGAGGTGAGGCTGACTGGCCTGTAGTTCCCAGGATCCTCCTCCTTCCCTTTTTTTAAAAATGGGCACTACATTAGCCTTTTTGCAGTTGTCCAGGACTTCCCCCAATCGCCATGAGTTTTCAAAGATAATGGCCAATGGCTCTGCAATCACATCCGCCAACTCCTTTAGCGCTCTCAGATGCAGCGCATCCGGCCCCATGGAGTTGTGCTCGTCCAACTTTTCTAAATAGTCCCGAACGACTTCTTTCTCCACAGAGGGCTGGTCACCTCCTCCCCTTGCTGTGCTGCCCAGTGCAGTAGCCGGGGAGCTGACCTTGTTCTTGAAGACAGAGGCAAACAAAAGCATTGAGTACATTAGCTTTTTCCACATCCTCTGTCATTAGGTTGCCTCCCTCATTCAGCAAGGAGCCCACACTTTCCTTGACTTTCTTCTTGTTGCTAACATACCTGAAGAAACCCTTCTTGTTATTCTTAACATCTCTTGCTAGCTGCAACTCCATGTGTGATTTGGCCTTCCTGATTTCACTCCTGCATGCCCAAGCAATATGTTTATACTCTTCCCTGGTCATTTGTCCAATCTTCCACTTCTTGTAAGCTTCCTTTTTGTGCTTAAGATCAGCAAGGATTTCACTGTTAAGCCAAGCTGGTTGCCTGCCATATTTACTATGCTTTCTACACATCGGGATGGTTTGTCCCTGTAACCTCCATAAGGATTCTTTAAAATACAGCCAGCTCTCCTGGACTCCTTTCCCCCCCATGTTATTCTCCCAAGGGATCCTGCCCATCAGTTCCCTGAGGGAGTCAAAGTCTGGTTTTCTGAAGTCCAGGGTCTGTGAAGCTTGAACTCCTCTAGAGTTTATGGGTTTGATGCAGGAAGTATTTGATTAAATTCTGTGGCCTTTTAGTAGGGGTGGCAGAAAGGAGAGGTTATAACTACTGTAGGCACAGTGTAGCTTACACTGGCCAGAGCTTAGTTCTGTTATGTCCAGTTAAGTTTGCTCTTCTGCTGTGTGGTCTTCCTTGTGCAACCCGCTTTCAAGCTGCTCCCACAGTCTGTTGTATATGCTCCTATGTAATCTTCTGGATATCTGTCTGATCCCCTGTACCCTTTTGGGGGGGGGGGGGGGAGAGAAGTGTCTTCCAGGTTTACTAAATATCTGTTGGCTAGATTCTGAACTAGATGTCTACCTTTCTAAAATGACCTGTGGCTCAATCTTTTCCCTCCAGTTAAATATGGGGGTTATGCAGTAATGAGCCAGCGGGTTCACTGTAGTGTTGGTAAAACAAAACTGTTCCCAGTGAGCTATGGCCATAATCCATTTTTTTTTAAATTGTGGCTAATAACCAAATATTTTAAGAAAATGATTTTTAATTTAAGTCAGTATTTACTCAGTTATTGATTAGTATCTGATGCAATCAGGGATTAAAGTTGCTTGAAACATTGGCTGTGGCAATGAGAGTTTCCTCCTAGGAGGAGCTGAAACTGGTGGGGATGGCTACTTACCTAAGACAGAGAGGAGCAAGTCTGGCATTTCTCCCTTATGCCCCCTAACCTTTTAACCTCTGCAGAGAATGAGGGTAGTAGGTATACATGTCCTTATTCCTAGAAAAAGAAGTAGAAAGATCTCCCACACCATAGCTATGTGTGTAAATATGGATAAATGTTGCTTTTTAATGGCAACACAAAAATGAAATGTTGATAATCTTAGCTCATAACTACTTTTCCTTTCTAAAAGCCTTCTGTCACCAGAAGACAACATTTTTAAGGAGTGTTGAATTTTTCTAGATACTATGGAAATATCACTGTTAAACTGTTCATGTGTACCTTATTTATATTGATATGTATATGTTGATTTGATTTTTTTTTAAACGGCTTGTTTACCTGTTTGGCCTAGTCATGTTTTCTTGTGCATATGGTTTGCTTATGACTACTCCATGAGTCACTTTAGCTGCGTGCCTAAAACTTAAAGCATATTCCTAGATGACTCTTAATATGATTAGTTGAGGCATCTCTACACAAGGATATCTCAGCAGTCCATAGTGTAAAAAATAATTCAAGGCTGTAACGTAATGCCTGTAACTAAAAATAATCGTTTGAGTACCACACGTAAAGTGTTTGAATTACAGAAATTGTACTCTGAGTATCCTAAATTTCCTTGTTGCAGTATAATTTTTAAAAATCCTATGAATGTAGTTGTACCATAATTAGTCTATAAATAAAGATGACGGAGATGAATTTCAATAGCTTCTAGAATTAAGTCACCAAAGACTACAATTATTATCCCTCATGTTTGAGGATCAAAATTTAAAATACCTCTTTATATAAACTTGGAGTTAAAACTGGTTACAGGAACTTGCAACATATGCTTCAGTTCTCTTCTACCCTCTCTCTACTTCCCGTGTGCATTTATACTTTCCCTTGTTCTGGGTAGACCAATTGTTATGAGTGACTAATAGATTTCCAGAGAAGGAATATAACTCAACAGCCAAAAACAGGTGAGAAGACATGGAGAGAGTCTACTCTGAAAAGCGACTGTGGAGTTTGGCATTGTCGGGTTTCTTGGTCGTGGCAATGACTTCAGATAAAATGAGCAGCCCAATTCTGATGTGCAATTCAAATAAAAAGTTAGTTTTAACTGCAGTCCATAAATGTCAATCTTGTTTGTGTCAAGTTGGTTCTTTCCTTATCTCACGTCACTTGTATGAAAATTATACCCCCAGTTGTAAACCTGTACAACCTTAATGTCTGCCACTTATCTCCTCACTGCTGACAGTCCTGCTGCCTTCAGTGGATTTGTGCACTTCTGTATGATTAGAATTTAGTTAAGAAGTTTGTAGATCCACAAGGAGATATAGAATACATTTGCTTTGCTGTAGCTGTTTTGGTTCTGGTTTTGCATTATCTGAGTCAAAGCTAGAGTTGAGAGAGAAACTATTGCTACTGCTAAAAAGGATGGACTACTATCCTAAACAAAGTGAGTTTTCATGGCAGGTGTACAGCTGGAACTGACTGTCAGTTTTATTGGGAGTCTCATTTGTGAGCCATCCTCAGAAAGCAATTGGTGCCCCACATTCTGGAAGGCACAGTGACAGACTTCCTATTGTTCTAAGCATAGAAGTGTCTCCCCAGAAGTTGCTGACCCTCTGAGAACTAAGGAAGTTCCTCTCTCTTTTGCATTACAAATAAAACATAATAATATGGTAATAATAATATGGCTAATATACAGTATCTTGAGAACAACTTCCCATGGCTTTGTTTTTATAGCTTTGCTAATTTGTTGGGGATGTTGCAGCAGTTCAGTAGTTCAAACCAGGTCTAAATGCCTTACACACATTCTGTGTGATCTTTGGTTGGCTTGATCTTCAGTTGGCTGTACAGTTACTACTCTTCCATTGCACACCCCTGTGGAGCAGACTGGTGGGGGCTTGTGAGGATTTTTCCCCGGCTTCTCCTGCCTGATGACATTAGTGAGAATTGGAGGGTAGTGAGAGATTATGGCAAAGAATGTCTGCTTATAGGCTCTTAACCAGAAGAGGGTTGAATTATGTTGCAATGCTAGGGTCTTGGTAGTACAGTGGAGACCCATTTTTTAAATCTCCGTATAACAAATTGCAGTTTTTCTAATAGAAAAAAGCATGGGTGGGGACAGCCAAGACAGAGGTAATTGAGAATCTTAGTGACTTAATTGGGCCCAATCCTCTTTCCTCCTCCTCGTCAATGATGCTGTATCTTCTTACCTACTTTCCTTGTTTAACCCATTTTTGTGCCCCAATGACCACATTATATCAGTCATCTTTTTCCTTGGTCTCTTGTTACATTAGTTGCTTCCTTTATAGTAAAACATGGCTTTTCTCAATCCTAAAAAAGTTCATTCCCCTCACGTCTCTCTCCACTACTGATTATCCCTTTTTTCGACTTCATTTCTCTTAACTAACTTTGTACCACTTACAACTTAGCCATCAGTTCCTTTTGTCAGTCTGTCCTGACTTTTGCCGTATGCATTTCACTGAGTAAACTGCTTTCCCTGAGGTCTTGAATGACATAGTCTTGGCCAAATCTCATGGTTCTGCTTTATCCTTCCCTGACATGTAGGCTGCTTTTGACACTGCTGATAATGCTGTGATCATTGAAATATTGTCCTCCACTTAGCTCTTGCAACTACATCCTCCTCTGGTGGCTCTCCTCTTACTTTGATATCTTCTGTGCCTTCTCTTTCCAAGAGGGTCTTAAAGGACTTTGTCATTGACCCATTCTTCTTTTCCTTTTACTATTTCATTCAGAAACATTCAGCTTCTCCAGCCAACATAGCTCCTGTCTCTTGTGGAGGTGGAATTATTAAGCACCCGTTAGCTTAGAGCATCTTCACCAGATGTGCTACAGCGGCGCAACTGCATTGGTACAAATTTTTTAGAGTAGACCTGCCTTTACCATTGTACTCATTCAAGTAGGTGTCAAACAACTTTCCTGGGTAACACAGCTG
This sequence comes from Caretta caretta, assembly GCF_965140235.1. Taxonomy (NCBI): domain Eukaryota; kingdom Metazoa; phylum Chordata; order Testudines; family Cheloniidae; genus Caretta; species Caretta caretta. Next base: position 55,965,343 of record NC_134208.1, on the reverse strand, counting down.
ACTGGAATACATCATAATATACTTACTTTGGGTAGGGTTAGGCATGTGCTCAACACACTGTACAAAATGAAGGTTACAATAAAAAATTAAGGTGGCAATACAAACTGACATTCAGGTTTTGACCCTGCTGTAGCCCACTTTGTCACAATCTGGCTATTTTCTGCCTCCCCTCGAGGTTCTGCCTCGGCAAAATTGAACTCCTAGTCTTCCTCCCTAGTTTTCTTACCCTCCACTCCCTCATTCACTATGGACAACAACATTAATCTTTCCTGTTGCTTAGATACGTAGCATGGGTGTCCTCTTTGGCTCCACCTTTTCTCTAGCTAGCCTTACATATCTGGGCCACTTCAACATCATTCTGCTGCTGCTTCCTCTGCAGCATCTGAAATTCAGTTTCTCTCTTAGCGCAGAGTTCGAAAACTCTCATTAAGGCCTGTATAGTTTTCTGTCTACTACTGCAACCTCCTTCTGTTTGGCTTTAACTAGCACCCACATTACGGCTCCAGGGGCACATTCAAAATACTGCTTTTAAGATATTTTCATCTATTCTGATCATGTTACCACTTTGTCTTTCCACTGGCTTTTCCTTTATACACCACAACAAATACAAGTTTCATTTTTACGGACCTTCAGACACTAACCGTCTGTACGTGTGTGCTCTTGTACTTTACCATGAAATACCTCCTTACCTCTGCCACAGTCCCAATGCACCAGCTATTTCAGTTTTGATCACCTATTAGTCCATGTGTCCCACCAGCACTTTCAAACCATCTTCCATGCTACCGGTAGCCTTTGATTAATTTGGGGGGGCATTAATTTGACTAATTCAGATTCTTTACTCAGGCGGTTAGGTAGAACTTACAAGAAGTGAGACTGGTGAGTGTCACACAGACATGAAGACTTTTTTATTCAATTCTTAAATACAGACCAGTAGAATTGCAATTGTAGAAGAGTAAGGTAGGCATAGCCAAATGACTTCCTGTATTGTGCATACTTCATCTTATGGAGTTCATCAGAAGTGAAGAAGGAAAACCCAGTGAGTGAAGAAGCATCATAAGTGGGAATGATGTTGCACGTTTCTATCATCTTGTCATTCTGGTATCCCAACTGAGCATTGGCCATGCACCTTTCTTTTTTTATACAGTTTCTGTACATATCAAGTCTGGGACCATATTTAATTTAGTCTCAGCCCTCTACACGTTTGGCATTCCAGGGGACCATAATTAGAGTTCTGACTGCTGTCATAAGCAGTTCGCATCAATACATTTCCCAGTGGATTTGATATATAAATGTGGGTTTGCTTTATGGTTACATGTACCCAAAAGTTCCTAAAAGTATGCTAAATCAAGCTCATTTTGTGAATTGTCTAGCTTAATCCTGTGTTTCAGGCCATCTACCAAATGGGGAATTGAATACTGAAAACATTTTCCAGTGTAACTGGAATTATAGAATAAAAGTTAAGGTTCAAAAGGCTACTGTGGATGATAAGTGTTCTCCCAGAAATGTTTGACAGCAGCAGTTGGGGGATAGTAAGTTGTGTTTTTTTTTTTTTTTTTGGTCATATGAAGTTTTCTACATTGTTGCTTTAAACAGTCTGTTTTCTGATCATATAACCTCAGTCCTTTCTATAGTGTCTTATTCAGCTGCTGAGGTAGATCACCAACTCGAGTCTGCATTTTCTGCTCCTGATACTTTTTGCTTGTCAGTTACTAGGTGTGCATGTTACTTATGTCAACACATGGCCGCTATCGGTAGCACTCTTGATGCTTTCAAAAAGCACAGTACCAGCATCTTCCTTCATTCTCAGGTTGCCAGCTACCTTGTTTTGGAATCTAACATTATTGTGGTAGTGGTGACTGTGGTGGTCAGCACTCCATAGGATGTAGGAGCCCCAGTCATATACCAGGACACCATTGCAGTAGGTGCTGTACAAGAAGAGAACAGATTGTTTCTGCTTCAGAGACATAAGAATGGCAGTACTGGGTCAGACCAAAGGTCCATCCAGCCCAGTATCCTGTCTACTGACAGTGGCCAATGCCAGGTGCCCCAGAAGGCGTGAACCCAACAGGTAATGATCAAGTGATCTCTCTCCAACCATCCATCTCCACCCTCTGACAGAGGCTAGGGACACCATTCCTTACCCATCCTGGCTAATAGCCATTAATGGACTTAACCTATCCATGAATTTATCTAGTTCTCTTTTAAACCCTCTTATAGTCCTAGCCTTCACAACCTCCTCAGGCAAGGAGTTCCACAGGTTGACTGTGCGCTGAGTGAAGAACTTCCTTTTATTTATTTTAAACCTGCTGCCCATTAATTTCATTTGGTGGCCCCTAGTTCTTATATTATGGGAACAAGTAAATAACTTTTCCTTATTCACTTTCTCCACACCACTCATGATTTTCATAGAATATCAGGGTTGGAAGGGACCTCAGGAGGTCATCTAGTCCAACCCCCTGCTCAAAGCAGGACCAATCCCCAACTAAAGCATCCCAGCCAGGGCTTTGTCAAGCCTGACCTTAACTTCTAAGGAAGGAGATTCCACCACCTCCCTAGGTAATGCATTCCAATGTTTCACCACCCTCCTAGTGAAAAAGTTTTTCCTAATATCCAACCTAAACCTCCCCCACTGCAACTTGAGACCATTACTCCTTGTTCTGTCATCTGTTACCACTGAGAACAGTCCAGATCCATCCTCTTTGGAACCCCCTTTCAGGTAGTTGAAAGCAGCTATCAAATCCCCCCTCATTCCTCTCTTCCACAGACTAGACAATCCCAGTTCCCTCAGCCTCTCCTCATAACTCGTGTGTTCCAGTCCCCTAATCATTTTTGTTGCCCTCTGCTGGACATTGCCAATTTTTCCACATCCTTCTTGTAGTGTGGGGCCCAAAACTGGACACAGTACTCCAGATGAGGCCTCACCAATGTGGAATAGAGGGGAACGATCACATCCCTCAATCTGCTGGCAAAGTCCTAGCCTCTTTAATCTCTCCTCATATGGGACCGATTCCAAACCCTTAGTCATTTTAGTAGCCCTTTTCTGAACCCTTTCTAATGCCAGCATATCTTTTTCTGAGATGAGGGGACCACATCTGTACGCCGTATTCAAGATGTGGGCATACCATGGATTTATATAAAGGCAATAAGATATTCTCAGTCTTATTCTCTATCCCTTTCTTAATGATCCTAACATCCCGTTTGTTTTTTTTTTTTGACTGCTGCTGCACACTCTGTGGATGTTTTCAGAGAACTATCCACAATGACTCCAAGATCTTTCTCTTCATTAGTTGTAGCTAAATTAGCCCCCATCATATTGTATGTGTAGTTGGGGTTATTTTTCCAATGTGCATTACTTTACATTTATCCACATTAAATTTCATTTGCCATTTTGTTGCCCAATCACTTAGTTTTGTGAGATCTTTTTTGAAGTTCTTCACAGTCTGCTTTGGTCTTAACTATCTTGAGCAGTTTAGTATCATCTGCAAACTTTGCCACCTCACTGTTTACCCCTTTCCCCAGATCATTTATGAATAAGTTGAATAGGATTGGTCCTAGGACTGACCCTTGGGGAATACCACTAGTTACCCCTCTCCATTCTGAAAATTTACCATTTATTCCTACCCTTTGTTCCCTATCTTTTATCCAGTTCTCAATCCATGAAAGGATCTTTCCTCTTATCCCATGACCACTTAATTTACGTAAGAGCCTTTGGTGAGGCACCTTGTCTGGAAATCCAAGTACACTATGTCCACTGGATCCCCCTTGTCCACATGTTTGTTGACCCCCCCCCAAAGAACTCTATTAGATTAGTAATAAGACATGATTTCCCTTTACAGAAACCATGCGGACTTTTGCACAACAACTTATGTTCTATGTGTCTTACAATTTTTATTCTTTACTATTGTTTCAACTAATTTTCCCAGTACTGACGTTAGACTTACCCATCTGTAATTGCCAGGATCAGATCTAGAGCCCTTCTTAAATATTGGCATTACATTCGCTATCTTCCAGTCATTGGGTACAGAAACTGATATAAAGGACAGGTTACAAACCGTAGTTAATAGTTCCGCAATTTCACATTTGAGTTCTTTCAGAACTCTTGAGTGAATACCATCTGATCCCGGTGACTTGTTACTGTTAAGTTTCTCAATTAATTCCAAAACCTCCTTTAGTGATACTTCAATCTGTGACAATTCCTCAGATTTGTCGCCTACAAAAGACGGCTCAGGTTTGGGAATCTCCCTAACATCCTCAGCCATGAAGTCTAAAGCAAAGAATTCATTTAGTTTCTCCGCGATGACTTTATCATCTTTAAGTGTTCCTTTTGTATCTTGATCGTCCAGGGGGTCCCCACTGGTTGTTTAGCAGGCTTCCTGCTTCTGATGTACTTAAACATTTTGTTGTTACCTTTTGAGTTATTGGCTAGCTGTTCTTCAAACTCCTTTTTGGCTTTTCTTATTACATTTTTTACATTTAATTTGGCAAAGTTTACGCGCCTTTCTATTTACCTCAGTAGGATTTGACTTCCACTTTTTAAAAGATGCCTTTATCTCTCTCTGTTTCTTTTCTCTTGTTAAGCCATGGTGGCTCTTACTGTGTTTTAAATTTGGGGATATAGAGTTAAGTTGAGCCTCTATTATGGTGTCTTTGCAAGCTGCATGGACACTTTTCAGGGATTTCACTCTAGTTACTGTACCTTTTTAATTTCTGTTTAACTAACCTCATTTTTACATAGTTCCCCTTTCTGAAATTTTAATGTCCCACCACAAGAATGTTAAATATTCTATTATGGTCACTATTTCCAAGCAGTCCTCTTATAGTTACCTCTTGGACCAGAACCTGCGCTCCACTCAGGACTAAATTGAGTTGCCTCTCCCCTTGTGGGTTCCTGTACCAGCTGCTCCAAGAAGCAGTCATTTAAAGTGTCGAGAAATTTTGTCTCTGCATTTCGTCCTGAGGTGACATCTACCCAGTCAATATGGGGATAATTGAAATCCCCCACTGTTATTGAGTTCTTTATTGTCTACATTTTCTTTCACATATAGTGCCACTTCCTCCCCGCCCCCAAACGAGACCTGTTCTGTCCTTTTGATATATTTTGTACCCCGGAATGATTGTGTCCCATTGATTGTCCTCACTCCACCAGGTTTCTGCTATGCCTATTATATCAATATTCTCCTTTAACACGAGTCACTCTAGTTCACCCATCCTATTATTTAGACTTCTAGCATTTGTGTACAAGTACTTTAAAAACTTGTCACTGTTTGTCTGCCCTTTTCTGATGTGTCAGGTTCTTTATGTGAATGTTTCTCGTCTGATCTGGCCGATACTTTATCCTCTTCCATCCTCTCCTCCTGACTAAAACCTAAATAATCTCTATCAATAGACTCTCCTTTAAGAGAAGTGTCTGTCCGATCCATGTGCACCTCTGCAGCAATCGGCTTTCCCCCAGCTCTTAGTTTAAAAACTGCTCTGCAATCTTTTTAATGTTAAGTGCCAGCAGTCTGGATCCACTTTGGTTTAGGTGGAGCCCATCCTTCCTATATAAGCTCCCCCTATGCCAAAAGTTTCCCCAGTTCCTAATAAATCTAAACTCCTCTCTACACTGTCATCTCATCCACGCATTGAGACTCTGAACCTCTGTCTGACTACCTGGCCATGCACATGGAACTGGAAGCATTTCTGAGAATGCCACCATAGAGGTCCTGGATTTGTCTCTTTCCTAGCAGCCTAAATTTGGCCTCCAGGATGTCTCTCCTACCCTTCCCTATTTCATTGGTACCTACATGTACCACGACCACTGGCTCCTCCCCAGCACTATGCATAAGTCTATCTAGATGCCTAGGGAGATCTGCAACCTTCACACCAGGCAGGCAAGTCACTATACAGTTCTCCCGGTCATCATAAACCCAGCTATCTGTTTCTAATAATGGAATCTCCCATTACTAACACCTGCCTTTTCCTGGAGAGGTAACTTCAGTGCAAGAGGATGCCACAACATCATCTGAAAGGAGGGTCCCAACTATAGGAAGGTTTCCCTCTGCTCTTGTTGACTGCTCTCCTTCTCAGGGCCTTTCATCCTCAACAGCGGGATGTCTGACTGGAGGCGGGACATATCTACAGTGTCCCGGAAAACCTCATCAACATATCTCTCTGCCTCCCTTAGCTCCTCCAGTTCTGCCACCCTGGCCTCCATGGCCCGTACAGGGTCTCTGAGGGCCAGGAGCTCCTTGCACTGAGTGCACACGTACACCACCCACCCTCAGGGCAGGTAATTATACATGCTACGCTGAGAGCAATAAGTACAATAACCCCCACTCTGCTGCTGGGCTTCTGCCTGCATTCTCTCCTTCAGCTACCTAGGTTAATGATAGAGTTTTAAATCAAGAAGTTTTGATAGTTTAAAGGTTTTAAAGAATGGCAAGTGTACCTTGCCCCCTTTCCACTCCCCTTCCAAACTCCCTCTTGAAACTCCCTGTTAGCGGTCCCTGTTTGCAAAGCTCCCTGGTCGCTTGCTCACTGCTTTATAAAGCCCTGGTCTTCTTGATAGCCCTGACTAAGCCAATGAACAGAGGCTTCTAGATTTCAAACCTTGTTTAGAAGCTCACAGTTTCTAACTGCTGGCCACAGCACACGGTCCTTCAAACAGACAGACAAACACAAGCTCCGCATACAGTAAGTAACCCCCAAACACACTACAGACAACCACTTACCCCAAGGGTCTCATATTTGCTTCTCCTTCATCTGGAGAACTCCCTGATAGCGGTCCCTGTTTGCCAGACAATAGAGGGATACAGACAGATGTGACTATGAGGAAACAATGTGACTACTATGTTAGTCAAGATGATAGTGATATCAGTGTACCAGTAACCTATTACTTTTTTGTAGGCATCACAGCAAAGGAGAATTTTAAGGAGAGACTTGGAGGATAATGTTTGTATGAATATTTAATAAGTAGGTGATGGAGGCCAGTGTCATTATCCAATCATAGTTGACACTGGCATCCATGACCCACTTTTTAAATCTTTATACAAACACCTTCTCTAGTGCTTTCTCCCATATTGCCCTTTATGCTCAGGAAGAGCTCCTTATAAACATCCACAAAGTTTACAGTTCTGGAGCAGAGTGGTAGATCTGTGAGTAGTCAACATATAGATAGTTTTGTTTGCAGGTGAATTACCCAGACATAAGATGTAAAGGCAAAACAGAAGGGTATGAAGGACAGAGCCTTTTGGTACCATCACAAAGTCTGAGAGGGAAAGAGGAGAAATTGTCTGACTTCTCATGTTTAAAATTCTTTAAACAAAATCCAAGAATTTCAAGTAATTTTAACTAAAGTTTTGTTTCACAGTCTTGAAACATTAAATTTTTCAGACATTTGCAACCAAAACAATTCAATGAAATAAACATGAATTTACAAAATGCATTAGTGTTGCAGAACTTGCATTTTCTAGAATTGGTTAAATTTCCCTGAGATCTTAGAGATAAAAGGGTGTTCAGCTGTGGGATGTTAGCTTGAGGCAAATAGAGCAAAGGGTGGATATTTTTAAGATGCAAAACTAAAGCATGTTTATGTTGTGAAGGAAGCCAGGGGAGATTGAGGTTAAGGAAAAGAGTAAAAGAGGGGATGAGACTCGCTGCAAGGGACATTAGGGGATGGGATATAATCTCTGGGGCAAGTGAAAGGGCTAGAGAGCAGCCAAGAAACTTCTGAGTCTGACAGGAGAGAAAGAGGAGACAATTACAGAAGTGGAAGGGAAAGCAAGGAGATGGGGACAGTCAGGTCATTTTTTTTTTTTCAATTTTGTTTCGAAAGAAATTGAGTTTTATGCAGAAAGAATTAGAGCCAGGAGGAAGGTTTGAGGAATGAATCAAAGGCGGCAAAAAGTGGCTGGGATTGTGGGCATAGGATTCAATTAAGTTAAAATAGTAAAGTTTAGTAAGAGAGATGGCAGAACCATAGGAGAAGAGAATGAACATGTAGTGGAGAATTCAATCTGGGTATGTGTTAGGTCAGGTTTCAGAGTAGCAGCCATGTTAGTCTGTATCCGCAAAAAGAAAAGGAGTACTTGTGGCACCTTAGAGACTAACAAATTTATTTGAGCATAAGCTTTCATGAGCTGTAGTTCATGAAAGCTTATGCTCAAATAAATGTGTTAGTCTCTAAGGTGCCACAAGTACTCCTTTCCTTGTAGAGTTAGGTCAGGGATGCAATGCAAAAGGAGAGGAGAAAGCAGATTTGAAGTTGAACCAGAGCTGGGGATTCGCAGGGTAGATCCTGCGATGGGAGAGTGCAAAAGAGTTAAGAATGCAGGAGAGTGAAGCATAGAGAGAATAAACCATATTAATGGAAGAGAGGAGAAGGCTGAGTATAGACACAATGTCAGTAATGGTGATGGACTGCAAGTCATGGAAGGAACAAGTTAGAGGGTATGTGGGGTAGAAATAGATGGGTAGGGCTGAATGAGATCAGGTAATGGTCAGATGAGGCTTGGTCACTGAGGGATTAGAGAGAGCAGTACTTGAAGACCAAATCAAGGCTTTTGGTGGGTGGGAGAACTGCACCAGGGCTGCAAGTCAAATGAAGAGATGAGAGCAATAAAATGTGCAGCTAGTGGGTTGGATAGTTATGGGCATGGAGTTGAACTCACTGAGGAGGTTGGGCAGTAAGAGGGAGAGAGAGTCAGAAGTCTAAATTGGTAGAAGGCTGATAGGAGGGAGTTGGATGGTATAAGACAGCAACATGGAGGGGGAGAGGAGAGAGGAGTCGGATGCAGTGCTGCTTAAAAGGCAGAGTGAAAAGTGAGAGGCGGGTGCAATTACGAGTATCAGGAACTGGAGAGAAGCCTAACATGTCCACTACAGTCTGATCAAGAAAAGAGTCGGGGTGAAAGTAACTTAAAGGATTTACCGGTATGCCGCCGGAGTCACGAGTGGGGGAGTGGCCTCAACTGGAAGAGGCGATTTAAAGGCCCCGGGGCTCTGTCTGGGAGCCCTGGGGCCTTTAAATCACCCCGCTGCAGAGGTGGCTGGGAGCCTCAGGGTTCAATTAAAGGGCCTGGGGCTCTGGCTGCCGCAGAATTCCGGGCACTTTAAATCCCTGCTGGAGCCCAGCTGCCAGAGCTCCGGGGCTCTGGCAGCCGGGCTCAGGCGGGGATTTAAAGGGCCCGGTGCTCCAGCCACTGTGGGGAGCCCCCGCCTGAGCCCCGCTGCCGGAGCTCTGGTGGTGCTTTAAAGGGTTCAGGGCTCCCCACTGTGGCAGGAGCACTGGGCTCTTTAAATCACTGCCGGGGAAGCCGGTCCAGTCCAGCATGGCACGGCATACTGGCTCTTGCCAGTATGCCGGACCAGACTGTCTTACTTTCACCTCTGAAAAGAGGAAAGGCTTCCCTAAGAGAGGGCAGCTGCAAAGGCAGTCAGGTGAATGCTCTGATACTTCCGAGTTTGGTTAATTGTTTTGGGCAATAAAAAAAATATACGAACGTGACCCAAAATTGTCAACCATTTTGGTGCTCTCCCATGCATTTTTCTGTTGAAATGACTATTTGAAAAAAATTTCACTCACTTTTACTTCTGACCTTATGCTGTATGGTGTTAAGACACTGTCCTTTTGTGCAGAATCTCAACAGTCCACTATGTTGGATGGTCAATAGAAAAAGCATGGGTACATCTACTGAATTATACTCGAGCTACTAACTGTTATGTCACTGTTTCTCATTTGCGTTTCAGATTTTGTTTTGTAAATGTAATACTGGGCCTTCTACCTCAAATTACCATTCTGCAGCCCCTTGCTTTTGTTCATAGGTGCTCCTTGAAAACCTAACTGCTTTAAGAAGCTTCTTACCTTGTCTTTTTTCAGATTAAAGGAGTACTTCTGCAACTCTTTTTCTGAAGTAAATAGTAGTTTACTTTGTTCCGTGTCTTCTGTAATATGCCTTTCAATTGCTTAGTCTTTCAGCTCTGTTGAATTTTATACATAAAGTGCTTGCAACCAAAACCAATTTCCAGCATTTCTGTTCAGTCTTAACATAATTCTTTTGAGTTTCAGTCAGTGCTCTGAAGGCATATGTCACTGGCCAATTATCTTGCAGAAGGGGAGCCCACAACGAACGTGGGCTTGTATCTGCTGGGATCATAGGCTCTTTGTGTATCTCAGAAACTTTCAGTACATGTGCTTGTGTGACAACTTTAATTTCCTTTGCCAAAAGGTCTTTCTCTTGCAAGAATCATCCAGTGCTTTTTTGTGTTGTCCTCATTCAAAATACTGCTTAGATCTTGTTTTACTAATTCAAGGAGAATTTGCCAATAATAACATACCTATGAATCTTGGTAAGGAGTTTTCACTTGTAGTACTACACCTTCATTTTTCTTGGATCTAGTCAGACTTTTGTCACTAATTACGTGTATTACATAACTAATCTATTTGGCCTGATCTTGCATTTTGGTGTTCAAAATAAAGTTTTCTTCCTTGGCATCCAGACCATTTATTCAGAACTCATTGTGGTTCTTACAACAGTAGACAATTACTTTTACCTCCATAGATTCTTAGTGACCATTTTTGTTTGGCTAGGCTTCTTGATATTCCTGAATAACTTTGTTTACCTGTTTGCACTTCCTTTCCTGTTCCCATTGGAATATATTATAGGTCTCCTAATGTCTCAAGGCTCACTTCATAAAACAAGGTGGAGGATTTCACCTTCTCTGGGTTTCCTGAAATGGCACTTCCATTGTTGCTGGAAGCATTGTAACCTTCTGTCCTGTACTTAGGCTTCTTTCCAGACTGAGGGATTCAGGGTCCATTTCCATTCGTTTGGTCCATTTCCTCAGTTAAATGAGATACAATAGATAGTTGACCCTACCTTTTTCACCAGTTGGATCAAAAAGTTAAAACCCTGCTTAGATCACAGATGAAAAGAACTCTTCTCATTGCTAGGTTTGTGATATGAACTACATAGTTGACCTCTGCAGTAGGTGCCTAGGACTGAAACTCTTTTGGCTGAAGGTCAGGAATTGCTATAGATAAATAGGCAGATGTTTGTCCTCCACTAGCTCTGTTTAATGTAGTTTAACCATGGCCCTTTCTGCCCCATGGCTTATACTAGTTCCATGCCACTGGTTTAGATTCAGCGTTGGAAAACCTAGAGCAGCAGAGTTGCAGCCTCTGCAGTAATTAATACTGTGCCACTAATTCTGCTCAGAGGAAGCCCAATCAACCAAAAAGTAGACTGAAAATGTAGAGACTAATTTCTTAAGCATGAGACCATGATGACAGCTGCAATTTCTGTGGCTGCTTTTGATACTGAGATTTTTTTTTAAGGCCTCTCTAAATACAGATAATGTTTGTTTTTTTCCCAACTAAAAGCACAGAAGTGACTCAATTTGCAGTTTTCAGAATAACAGCCTTGTTAGTCTGTATCCACAAAAAGAAAAGGAGTACTTGTGGCATCTTAGAGACTAACAAATTTATTTGAGCATAAGCTTTCGTGAGCTACAGCTCACTTCATCGGATGCATCCGATGAAGTGAGCTGTAGCTATTTGTTAGTCTCTAAGGTGCCACAAGTATTCCTTTTCAAATTGCAGTGACATTGTGCTTGTGAACACTGGTTCCTGTAGAAGCTGGCATATGTAAAACGTTTCAGTATTTAGCTTAAGAATGTAAAATAGTAAACTGTTAACTGGTAAGCATTAGTCTTACCGGTTAATCCAGCTTAACCATTAACGCCCAGCCTTTGGCGGGGCAGAGCAGCTGCACTGGCCTGCTGACCCAAGTCTGCCAGAGAAGCCCCAGCCCCGTGGGCTGTGCCAGCCGTCCAGAGCAGTATCCCTGGGCTCCACCGGCCGGAGCAGTCCCAGCCCCTCTGTTTAATTGGTGAACTTTTAAAATATTTACATCCCTAATTTAGCTAACATTTTTCAACTTTTATTAGTATTTACATGACTGTCCAGGAGCTGTAATGGGGCCAGGACCCTATTTTCTTTTGGGGGTAAGTGCTCAGATAACATGCTGATATGTAACCTTCTAAAAACCAATTCAGAGTTATACTCTGATGCATAAATACATAGTAAAAAAAATGGTCCCTGCTCTGAATAGCTGACAGTTAATGTGCAGGTTTCAAAAGTTATGGATATGTGCAATTTAAGGACATCTAAATAAATAAGCATTAAATCTCCTACCAATTTTGGTGAAATGTTTTTTGGCAGCGTTTCTTTAAGCCTTAAAGGTAAACTTTAAAGCAAAAAGGCTTCCCATTACTGTTTCTTTGATGTAGAACGATAACTGAAAAAAGGCTTCAAGATTTTCTTGATTTTTTTTCTTTACACCTCAAATAACCTTATTTAGATTATTGAAGTGTCACAGCATGCTGAGTGCTTTCCAAATGCAGATAACAGTTCTGAAGATCTTATTACCTACTTCAGAGACCAGTGAACAGAGGATTGTGAGGACTTAATATTCTTTATTTCAAATGCAAACAACTAGACATTCACGTTTAAGTCAATCTCTTATGTTGTAGAGAGGAGTAAAGAAACACTGAAACTTTTTTCTTCACAGTGCATCTTTAAAACAGTGGCCTTTTTCATACTGTTTGCTAAGTATGTAGGTGTAGTAAAGGGGGATGTAGATGCATCTGCAGTCTACAGTAAGTTAAAGCTTGGATGATACTGACTAGGGGTGAGAGTCAAGTATTCCTGGACCATGGATTGACTTTTTAAAATCATTTTTCTAAAACTAGTGGTAAGAAACACATATTGGTCCTGAAAGTATTATACTATGCCATTAAAGCTTTATAAGGTTGGTAGCTCTAACCTTAAAATTCTTTATTGCCCTTCACATTTTTATTCAGACTTGGCTTTAGCAAATGAGTCTCAAATTGTTAGTCAATCTTGCTAACGCTGAGCTTCCTACTCGCTATCGGATGGTTTAAAGCGGGGTTCAAAATTTACCAGACAAATAGTGATTCAAAGTAGCTATAAAAGATATGGATGGTTGGAGCTCCAACAGCCAATACCAGGGCCCTGCTCTAGAGAGGAGAAGTTGTGCATCTCTGCAGTCAGTTAGTGGAAGGGGGACAGTGCTGAGATTTCTACCAGGATGCATACCTGCTAAAGTGGAACATCTGAAAATGTGAAGAATGTATGAAAATAATGCCATGCCTTTATTGATCTAATTGAGTATGCTTCATTTTGTTTGTATCTTTTTAAGAACATTTTTCCACTGCTAGTGCTAGCTCTTACTACATGATACAAGTATCTGATCTGTTCAATAAACTAGATTTTTTGGTCCTGCTGAGCAGAACTTCTGATCTACAGAAAGCTATCAATTTTGGAAGAGAACCTCTGAATACTTGGTGTACAGTACCTCTGGCATCGAGCTATGGAACTGCCTTCAAAAGCCATGTTTGGGAGGTGCATGAGCACTCCCTCAGCGGTGATGTTCTATATTAGTGCACCTATCAGTTACTGTTCCGCCATTGCAGAGTGATTTGGTCCTAGAGATTTGTTCCTGTGTTCCTAGAGTCTTTTCTAGCTTTATTTGTGGATGGAAAGAATATTAAGGGTTTGCACTTAACCATCCTGCAGCAACTCCATGTCTCGATTTCAGTAAATGCAGTCTCTAACCCCAAAACCTATGTACATGTACCTGCCTTGGAAGAGGTTTGTTCTGCCATTTAAAAAAAAACAAAGTGCAAAGCGGGTGTCCTGCCCATAACTGTAGCATGTTAACTGTTAGGGCATGGACTACTGGGAAGATAACTGAATGTAAGGCAGGGATGATTATCCCATTGTATAGGGGGAAAGGCCCACACACAGAGGGTAGTGTGTGTGTATATATATAGGCCAATAACTCTCTGCTCCCTGTTCCAGAAAAGTCACCACACATGTCCTATTCACCATGTTCCAGCCTCTCCTGTGAAACATTGTCACCAGAGCAATTGGGATTTGCTACTAGGTTTATCTGAGATCCATTGTGAATTCAACTAACCTTTGACAGCAGCATACGTAGACATAAAGACAGCCTTTGATTATGTCAATAGAGCTGCCTTGTGGAAGACCCTACAAGTCATTGGTGTTTCCAACATTCTCCAGAGAACTTGATTCAAGTTCTACTTAATGATTCTGGCACGGGTGTGTCGTGAGACCCATAATTCTGACTGGTTTTACGCTAGATCCAGGATGAAGCAGGGATGTGTCCTGGCCCCAGCCCTATGCTGTTGGAAAATGAATTGTGTCCTTGAGCATGATCTGCAAATATTGGTATAACTGTCAAGTCAACTTCTTTTAGTGACCAGGGCTATGCAGATGATGATTTGTATCTGGACCAAAGAGGACTATTTCAAAGATGCGCTAGAGAGCTTCCAGGTTGAGGCGGATGTTCTTGGGCAAAATCAAAAATCCATGGTGTTGGCACAAAAGTTGTGATACGAGATATCTGTGCTTCTGGACAAATTGTGGAAGTAATGGGTGACTTTATCTGGGTAGTAAACTGTCATCATCAAATGTGTTCAGCTGGCCAGATATCCAAAGTAGAATTGGTTTAGTAGCCTCATCCATGAAGGACCTGCATGAAGTCTTGTCATAAATATAAAGGGAAGGGTAACAACTTTCCTGTATACAGTACTATAAAATCCCTCCTGGCCAGAGGCACAAAATCCTTTTACCTATAAATGGTTAAGAAGCTCATGTAACCTGGCTGGCACCTGACCAAAAGGAACAATAAGGGGACAAGATACTTTCAAATGGGGGGATGGAGAGAAGGTTTTGGTCTGTCTGTTGTGTGTGCTTGCCCGACACAGATCAAGGAAGCAAGCAATCCAACTCCATTAGAATTAGTAAGTACTAGTAAGGAAATGAATTAGCTTATTTTTGTTTTGGTTTGTGATTTTCTCTGTGCAGAGAGGAAGGTGTATTCCTGGTTTTCTTTTTGTAACTTTAAAGTTTGGCCCAGAGGAAAATCCTGTTTTTGAATCTGATTGTCCTGTAAGATTATCTTCTATTCTGATTTTAGAGGTGCTTCTTTTACATTTTTTTCTTTATAATAAAGTTCTGTTTCTTTTAGAATCTTTTTTTTTTTAAGTGTCCTGAAAAAACCCGAAGGTTGGTCTGTGCTCATCTTGTTTATTTTCAAGTCTTCCCAGGAAAGGGGGTGTAGGGGCTTGGGGGGATATTAGGGAGGAGTAGGAACCTAAGCTGGTAGAAATAAGCTTAGGGGGTCTTTCATGCAGGTCCCCACACCTGTACCCTAGAGTTCAGAGTGGGGAGGGAACCCTCACAAGTCTAGAACCAAAAGAAGATGAAAATTATATTCAAAAGTACATATTTATCAAACCTGAATACTTCGGTTCCTTTCCATTTAGAAGTAGAAGTGAGGGCCCACAGAGACAAGACTCATGCCTTGTGCCAGAGCCATATAAGGGGGTGGAACAGAACAAAGGGGGTAATTTACTTTGTTCTGTCTGTTAGTACTTGGAGCCATTTAAATCCTACTTTTTGTATTTAATAAAATCACTTTTGCTTATTAATAAACCCAGAGTAAATGATTAATACCTGGGGAGGAAACAGCTGTGCATCTCTCTATCAGTGTTATAAAGGACAGACAGTTTACAAATTTACCCTGTATAAGAGCTTTATCCAGAATAAAATGGATTTATTTGGGGTTTGGATCCCATTGGGAGCTGGGTTTCTGGGTGCAGGAGACAGGAACACTTCTTAAGCTGTTTTCAGTTAAGCCTGCAGCTTTTAGGGGATGTTGTCCAGACCTGGGTCTGTTCGCAGTGGGCAAGCATGTCTGGCTCAAACCAGGAAGTCGCTGAATTCTCAAGCTGCTCGGGAAAACGGGCTTAGAGGTAGTCCGAGCATATCAAGTGGCATTTCCCAAGGGGATTTCTGTGATCCAACCCATCACACTCCTAACTCCAGATATAGAAATAATACATGCAAACAAGTAGGATGAACACACTTAGTGGATTACAAGATTTCTAATGACACCATACAAGGGGTATTTAGCATAAAGCATATTCCAGCTGTGTCATATTCATAAGCATATTTCCATAAAGCATATAGAGTGCAACATCAAACTATGAACCACCGCAGTTTAAGTATATTGTTGATCTTATTAGCCTTTTGGCCACAGTGTCTCATTAGAAGTTGGTGTTCAACCAGTTATTCTCCATGACCCCCAAATGTCAGTCACTGCTTCCCAGGATAGTCCCCCATCTAGTAAGTGTGGCCTACATTCTTAGTACTTGGGTATATATGTTTACATTTACTTGAATTAAAATGCATATTGTTTGTGCCCAGTATATGAGGCAATTCAGATTGCTTTGACAGTGATCTGTTCTCTTTATTTACTGCTCCCCCAATTTTTGTGCTCTTCAAACTTTCAGTAATTTTTGTTTTCTTCTAGGTCATTTATAAAAATGTTCAATAGCATAGGACCCAGAACCAATCCCTTATGGGACTTGTTTAGAAATATATGCGTTTTATAGTTGCGTTCTGAGACCTATCCATTAGCCAATTTTAATTGCTATGTGCTATGTTAACTTTAGGTAATTCTAGTCTTTAATCAAAATGTTGTATGGTACTAAGTCAGACATCTGAAAGATGAATTTAGGACTGTCATCTAGTCCTCCTTTCATTCCAGGAGCAACACAGAGCACCTCCAGTGCCATAAGGGATGAAGTCTCTCATGCAGACCAGTGAACTCAGATCTTTCTCCTTTGTCTGAACCACCAGCTTCTTGGCAAGATCTCATGCAAGAAACTCTCCAGTTATTGATGTGACATTATTACGAGCTTTTAAAGGACCTCTTAGAAGCTTATGTCTACACTGACTTAATCTACAGACTCATAAGGCATACTTCAGCACTGGCACCATGCCAGCATTGGCATCCTCAACCAGCCCATGTCTCAGCCTATGCTACAAGGGACACTGGTTCTCCTGTCACCTCTTCCTAACCATCATACAGAGCAGCCTGACAAGGATGACTGGAAAGATAAACACCCTGGAAGACTCATAAGTCTCCCTGGAGAACATCATCATCTGTCTCACCAGAGGACCAGATTGGGTCGTCTTCAGTGTGTGATTAGTACACCGTTTGAAGAGCTCCTAGAGAGGATAACGGACCCTAGCTGTTGATAGGGTTGGAAGATTCCAGGGCAGGGACCACTGTTTTCATATCCTGTAGTCCCATCCAAAGTAGGAGCTAGCTCTCCCTCTTGGTTCTGTTTTCTTCAACCTGCTAGGGACAGCCTGTCCCTAAATATACAGACAGGATGAACGCACTAGCAGATAAGGGCCTCTAGTTTTTAACGCAGCATCCTGTAGCCAAAATTTTAGGTGTCTTCTCACAAGAGAGTGAGAGGGATTAGTCACCATATGCTGCCCCTCCCCCTCCTTGAACAGGGAGAAATGGAAGTTGGACATAATTGGAAGAAGAGCATATTCATTTGACTTTCTTGGCATCAGGATACCCAATGACATGAGTCTAATATCCTACTGCAGTCGTGCCTTTTGGGATGCCATCGCATGCCATGGATTCCCTTCCAGAGAAGTAAAAGGAAGCAGCAAATACCCTAGTGATGAGGGTCATATCCAGGCCAAGCATTTGCTAAGAGCTGCCTGTGATTCTTCTGACTCAATGACCTAAATTATGGCCATGGAGGATGAGGGCTTACCAAGATATTTTTAGTTAGGCTTTTCTGGCTTTACATCAGAACCACAGGGCAAGATTGAAGATCTTCCCTTTGAGAGCATTAGCCTCTTCAGTGAGAGAGCACTAAAGGCATCAAGGCCTGGATCTTTGGATCTGACACAGATCACATCCACATATCCCTCTGCTTCTGACTTCCGAGGCAAACGTCCTTGATACCAGGAGTTCCAACCTCAGAAGTGATAGCAGCCTCTTAAGTCTGCTGCTGGGAAAAGACCCCAATAACATAGGGGCAAGATTCCTTGATGCTACACATCAGTCCTCTACATCTGCCTTTTATCAGGGTCTTTTTGGGTGTCATGCCCTGTAAAGGTTCCTTCCCCACTCTGAACTCTAGGGTACAGATATGGGGACCTGCATGAAAGACCCCCTAAGCTTATTCTTATCAGCTTAGGTTAAAAACTTCCCCAGGGTACAAACTTTGCCTTGTCCTTGAACCCTATGCTGCTGCCACCACCAAGCGTGTTAAAGAACAGGGAAAGAGCCCACTTGGAGACATCTTCCCTCAACATATCCCCCCAAGCCCTGCACCCCCTTTCCTGGGAAAGTCTTGATAAAAATCCTCACCAATTTGTACAGGTGAACACAGACCCAAACCCTTGGATCTTAAGAACAATGAAAAAGCAATCAGATTCTTAAAAGGATTTTAATTTAAGAAAAAGTTTAAAAAAAAAAAATCACCACTGTAAAAGCAGGATGGTAAATACCTCACAGGGTAATCAGACTCAAAACATAGAGAATCTCTCTAGGCAAAACCTTAAGTTACAAAAAGACACAAAAACAGAAATATACATTCCATTCAACACAGCTTATTTTTACTAGCCATTTAACAAAAGGAAATCTAAGGCATTTCTAGCTAGATTACTTACTAACTTACCAGAGTTTCTGAGATGGCGTTCCTGATCTGTTACCAGCAAAAGCTGGGAGTACTGTCATGGATGGTTATAATCTGTTCAGGAAGGACAGGCAGGGCAGAAAAGGTGGGAGAGTAGCACTGTATGTAAGGGAGCAGTATGACTGCTCAGAGCTCCGGTACGAAACTGTAGAAAAACCTGAGTGTCTCTGGATTAAGTTTAGAAGTGTGTGCAACAAGAGTGATGTAGTGGTGGGAGTCTGCTATAGACCACCGGACCAGGGGGATGAGGTAGATGAGGCTTTCTTCCGGCAGCTCGCGGAAGCTACTAGATCGCATGCCCTGATTCTCATGGGTGACTTTAATTTTCCTGATATCTGCTGGGAGAGCAATACAGCGGTGCATAGACAATCCAGGAAGTTTTTGGAAAGCGTAGGGGACAATTTCCTGGTGCAAGTGCTAGAGGAGCCAACTAGGGGGGGCAAAGGTTTTTCTTGACCTGCTGCTCACAAACCGGGTAGAATTAGTGGGGGAAGCAAAAGTGGATGGGAATCTGGGAGGCAGTGACCATGAGTTGGTTGAGTTCAGGATCCTGACGCAGGGAAGAAAGGTAAGCAGCAGGATACGGACCCTGGACTTCAGGAAAGCAGACTTCGACTCCCTCAGGGAACGGATGGCCAGGATCCCCTGGGGGACTAACTTGAAGGGGAAAGGAGTCCAGGAGAGCTGGCTGTATTTCAAGGAATCCCTGTTGAGGTTACAGGGACAAACCATCCCAATGAGTCGAAAGAATAGTAAATATGGCAGGCGACCAGCTTGGCTTAATGGTGAAATCCTAGCGGATCTTAAACATAAAAAAGAAGCTTACAAGAAGTGGAAGGTTGGACATATGACCAGGGAAGAGTATAAAAATATTGCTCGGGCATGTAGGAATGATATCAGGAGGGCCAAATCGCACCTGGAGCTGCAGCTAGCCAGAGATGTCAAGAGTAACAAGAAGGGTTTCTTCAGGTATGTTGGCAACAAGAAGAAAGCCAAGGAAAGTGTGGGCCCCTTACTGAATGAGGGAGGCAACCTAGTGACAGAGGATGTGGAAAAAGCTAATGTACTCAATGCTTTTTTTGCCTCTGTCTTCACTAACAAGGTCAGCTCCCAGACTGCTGCGCTGGGCATCACAAAATGGGGAAGAGATGGCCAGCCCTCTGTGGAGATAGAGGTGGTTAGGGACTATTTAGAAAAGCTGGACGTGCACAAGTCCATGGGGCCGGACGAGTTGCATCCGAGAGTGCTGAAGGAATTGGAGGCTGTGATTGCAGAGCCATTGGCCATTATCTTTGAAAACTCGTGGCGAACCGGGGAAGTCCCGGATGACTGGAAAAAGGCTAATGTAGTGCCAATCTTTAAAAAAGGGAAGAAGGATCCTGGGAACTACAGGCCAGTCAGCCTCACCTCAGTCCCTGGAAAAATCATGGAGCAGGTCCTCAAAGAATCAATCCTGATGCACTTGCATGAGAGGAAAGTGATCAGGAACAGCCAGCATGGATTCACCAAGGGAAGGTCATGCCTGACTCATCTAATCGCCTTTTATGATGAGATTACTGGTTCTGTGGATGAAGGGAAAGCAGTGGATGTATTGTTTCTTGACTTTAGGAAAGCTTTTGACACGGTCTCCCACAGTATTCTTGTCAGCAAGTTAAGGAAGTATGGGCTGGATGAATGCACTATAAGGTGGGTAGAAAGCTGGCTAGATTGTCGGGCTCAACGGGTAGTGATCAATGGCTCCATGTCTAGTTGGCAGCCGGTGTCAAGTGGAGTGCCCCAGGGGTCGGTCCTGGGGCCGGTTTTGTTCAATATCTTCATAAATGATCTGGAGGATGGTGTGGATTGCACTCTCAGCAAATTTGCGGATGATACTAAACTGGGAGGAGTGGTAGATATGCTGGAGGGGAGGGATAGGATACAGAGGGACCTAGACAAATTGGAGGATTGGGCCAAAAGAAATCTGATGAGGTTCAATAAGGATAAGTGCAGGGTCCTGCACTTAGGACGGAAGAATCCAATGCACCGCTACAAACTAGGGACCGAATGGCTAGGCAGCAGTTCTGCGGAAAAGGACCTGGGGTGACAGTGGACGAGAAGCTGGATATGAGTCAGCAGTGTGCCCTTGTTGCCAAGAAGGCCAATGGCATTTTGGGATGTATAAGTAGGGGCATTGCCAGCAGATCGAGGGACGTGATTGTTCCCCTCTATTCGACATTGGTGAGGCCTCATCTGGAGTACTGTGTCCAGTTTTGGGCCCCACACTTCAAGAAGGATGTGGATAAATTGGAGAGAGTCCAGCAAAGAGCAACAAAAATGATTAGGGGTCTGGAACACATGAGTTATGAGGAGAGGCTGAGGGAGCTGGGATTGTTTAGCCTGCAGAAGAGAAGAATGAGGGGGGATTTGATAGCTGCTTTCAACTACCTGAAAGGGGGTTCCAAAGAGGATGGCTCTAGACTGTTCTCAATGGTAGCAGATGACAGAACGAGGAGTAATGGTCTCAAGTTGCAGTGGGGGAGGTTTAGATTGGATATTAGGAAAAACTTTTTCACTAAGAGGGTGGTGAAACACTGGAATGCGTTACCTAGGGAGGTGGTAGAATCTCCTTCCTTAGAGGTTTTTAAGGTCAGGCTTGACAAAGCCCTGGCTGGGATGATTTAACTGGGAATTGGTCCTGCTTTGAGCAGGGGGTTGGACTAGATGACCTTCAGGGGTCCCTTCCAACCCTGATATTCTATGAAAAGCATCTCACAGACAGACAGACCCTTTGTCGTCGTCCCCCCCCCCCCCCCAGCTTTGAAAGTATCTTATCTCCTCATTAGTCATTTTGGTCAGGTGACAGCGAGGTTATCTTAGCTTCTTAACCCTTTACAGGTGAAAGGGTTTTGCGTCTGGTCAGGAGGGATTTTATAGCACTGTATACAGAAAGGTGGTTACCCTTCCCTTTATTTTTATGACATGCCCTTACTTGTCCTGGGGTGGTATTGCACAATTCTTGCACTATTAGACTGGGATCTGATTACAATGCTCTGTCTATTGCTTATCACTGTGCAGATCTGACAGGAACCTGTGTCCAGTGATCTGCAGTGACAAACAACCTTTTTGCAACAAGTATGTCTACTAGCAAATAGTACAAAGCGTCAAAGAAAATAGTCAGTGTGCATAACAGTGTGCATTTAATCTTACACTTCACTACAAGCAAATATAGATGGGCTTCCCTCATGAGCTACTGGAATAGAACATACACAACTTAGATTCTTTTGGTAAGCCCTGGAGCTCTAAGGACCCAGCCTGGTCTCCATTTTACTTCCAGAATGCACCTCCCAGTCAGTTTTTCCCTCTCTCAAGGACTCGCTCTTTTCAAAGCCCCTCCCTTCTGGTGTGCCTGAGCCCAACTACCACTTTCCTTTATTACAAAGCCTAACTGTGAAGTCTTTCCTTTGCCTCCCCCCACCCACCTGCTTGACTAGCCAGGCCATCTGAGAGCAACCCGGTGAAGGTTGCTCTGTGACTTTTCACAAGTTTTATGCCTGGGGGAATGTGGTGAAACTCTCTGCTTCCTCTGACATTGTTTATATCATCTCAGAAATCTGTACATAAAACAAATCTTGGAGTACAGATCTATAATCACGACTGAGCATCCCCCAGAATTGCCACAATGGCTTTTAGAACTTTTTGGTCAGCTCCCAAAATCACACTTCATTGTCTGTGTCCCAAAAATATCTGGGCTTATTCTGGTTATGAGCAAATTCTTTCTGGTTTAACCATATCGTGTAAAACTGAAATAATTAACTACAAATAATCTCAGGTTGTATTTTCCTTGACCCCTACAAAAGAATACAATTTATTAAAGATTAACTTGCGAAAGGGTGCCTTTTATTTACTTTTCTCAGAATTATCTTCCTTTTTTGTGCCCATTTTTGCAGTAAACCTATTCCAGGTTGCACAGTAAACAGTTGCACTCTAGCACAATCAGTGTAATATTAGTGTTTAGATGGTTGGGGTGGAGAATTATTTGCTGCATTTTTTTTGTTTAAAAAAAGTCACTGATAGCTCAAAACTTTCCACACTCTTTTGTCAGGTTTATTTTTTTTAGGTGAGGAGGTGGTCTCTGTTCAGCATTGCTGCCAATGCACAGCATGTGTTGGTCATACTTGAATTTCTTAGCAGGCCTCGTGGTGTCAGAAAACTGAAGTTCTCGGACCATGGGATCAGCATAAATGATTTATGAGACTTTAGAACTGCAAGAATAAAGTGGAAACAGATGGTCTTTTTAGAAAAACTAGTTTATTTCGAACATGTTGAGTGACTATATTTGTGAAAATTAGTGAATTGGATGTTCAAATTGGACCAAAATGTATTATGAAGATAAGTATTTTAGCTTAACAAGCACTTTCTACAGCAGTATAAAGTGGAAATTAATGCCATCCAACACTGAATGGATAACTGAAATGCTTAAATCCCACTCTCAACTGTGCACTTGGCTACTACTGCTGCTGCATCTGATAACATGCTCTCCACTATTTTCTATGTATGAAGAACCCAGAGGTGTACACTAAATAAACTACCTGTTTAAAATAGTTATCTTAACTGAAGAGAGCACTCTTATACTACGTATAACTTGCAGGAAGAATATTTGCAACATTGGAAACTGATTTATACAAAAGCATAGCTAGTATGAAGGGATATAAACTAAAATGAAAAATTGCTCTGGAAGAAAATCATTCTATATGTGTGTGTGTATATATTCAGCTTGATGTAGGAGATTTTTTCTTCAGGAGTAGATTGCTTTCCCATTAAAATATTTTAATTTGTAATAATTATTAAAAAATTTAAAAAGTGTTAAATTTTTTTCTTGTTATAGTGCCTTCATTCCATTGGATGTTCCTCAGAAGAGAAATTCCACTGAGTGGGAGAAAGTGAAATACCTGTTTGAGGAACTTGGAAGTAGTCGTAAGTTCTTTCAGGAATTTTGTGTTTTAACTTAGCGTTAAACAGTTAATTATAATTTTTGCCTTAATAGTGCGAAGTGGCATCTGAATAAGAAAAATAGCACGTGCTTTCTCATAAGGAATAGAATTTGTTTGAGTTCAGTTATTAATTGACAGGTAAAATGTTTTTAACATAGGAATTGCCATACTGGATCAGACCTGTGGTCCAGGTAGTCCAGTATTGTCTCCATCAGTAACCAGCACCAGATGCCTGAGAGGAAGCTGCAAAAAACTGCTCCCATAATGGTGTTATCCTAATCCTTAATAGTTAGAGACTAGCTTAAACCCTGACTCAAGAAACTTTTTACCCTTTCCAAAAACTTTGTCATTAACGGTTATATCTCTAGACATCCTTGTTACCCATGTAAAGGTCCAATCTTTTCTTTGCATCTTACTAAGAGAAAACTATAAGTGTTTAAGATCTTAAGTCATACAGCGAATGTATATAGTCTTAACATCACACAGAATTATAACCAAATATTTGAAAAACCTTGCTCTATTGAGGTATGAGATTGGAGTTTTTTGTATCTTTTGCACTAGACATCACACGTTTTGCAAAATAGGGAGGTGATATTCCTTTCAGTGCTCTAGGTATGTGATGTCAGCTTTGCACATCAAATTTGCTGGATGGGAACGAGTTCTATTAGCTTAGCTTACCTCAAATTTGAGTGTAGAAGGCTCCACTGGAGAAGAGTCAAGGGATGTTGAGGAGGAGGAAAGGGGTTTGTACAAGGAGTGGGAGAGACTGTTGACTTTGGACAGTCTTCCCTTACGTTTTTAGGAGTTTAGTAATTGTGATGGATGCCCTAAGACCAGTGAAGTTCAGTACAACTAGTAATGACTTGGATGCCAAAGATGAATGGTTAATAAAAATGACAGGATTACAGTTCGTATCTTTTAATACTATGGTGATGGGTGGTATAGGAAAAACTTAAAATTGAATCGGGTTGAAGGTCTCTAAAAGCTGTATTTAACACAGGTAATAAGTCAGCATAGTTGTGGTGCTTACTAGAGGGGAAAAAATTAAACTACTCATTCTGAATTGTTAACTTAAGAAAAAGTTTGGTGTATTTATTTATTTGGAGGAGACAATGAAGACTTCTGGCCAACACTAAGCTGTAGTCAAAGGATTCTGGGATATAGTCAAAACAGAATAATTCTGAGAAAAATACATGAACCGAGGCACTAAATGTCTTTTTGATAGTGTGGATTTGCAAGTTTTCACCACCACAAAATGTGTATCAAGACTAAGAGTTCCTGGATGCTGTTCCTTTGTCTGAATTTCTTAGATGAATTCCTGGCCCCATTGAAGTTAATGGCAAAATTCCTATTGTTACTTCAGTGGGGCCAGGATTTCATTCATTAAGTCTATGGGCAAACTGAATTAGGCTATTACATCCTTTTATATGCTCCTCTTCATTTTAGAACTTCTCCATACGAAGGTATAAAAAATGCATCTGGAAAGATGTTGGGCATGCTTTGTAACTTCTAGAGTATTAAGACTACAGTAACAAGCTTTACATCTACAATAGAATATTGCTTTTGATTTGCCCAGGATATAGTGAAGGTATACAAGAAGAGGGGGACAAAGGCTAGTTTGGGGATTTATTTAGCTTGTAAAGAAGAGGAAATGGATATCTGAAACTACACAAATATATTAAAGCCCAGTCACGCGCTTCTAGTCATCCTGCTCTCCCATAATACAAAAGCAATGGGACATGTGCGGTCATTGAGACATGAAATGATGGAAATCAATTAATGTTTAATTTGCATATATGTTTCACTGCCAAAATCAATCAGGCGTTAGAGGATTAGATATATGAACAAATACTTCTAATGTAAGAAGTTACACTTTGTAATTTATCTTGCTTTTAGTATATAAACAAAGCCAGTTGGCAGTAGCATATAGTTCTTTATTACACAATTGACTACAGGCATTATATGGAGACAGATTACTAATTCAGATGGATAAGTGGCCTCTTGTAGTGTGACTTTGTGTCTAACTTTTTCTACAACAAATGATTAAGTGTTTTGAATCTTGCATATAACTTGGTCCAAAGTACACTGCAGATGTGAGTCTCTCGTTTACTTACCTGGTGGTTTGAATACTTTGGGTCATATAATACCATAGGGTCTTTGATGATAACTGCTTTGAGCAGGGGGTTGGACTAGATGACCTTCTGGGGGCCCTTCCAACCCTGATATTCTATGATTCTATGATAACTGAACTAGTAGCAGACTGGACTCTGTCAAGCATAAAAATAGTAAATAAAGGGGCTTGTTTTGTTTTTTGTTTGTAACTATTTGAGTAACTAAATACTTCAGTCTTAAGCTTTCTGAGAATTCTGTAAGATGGTGAAAAAATTCAGTATTCAGAACAAGGTCAAACTACTTATTACTAACAGTCTTATCTGTTTACTATCCTAACTGTTGGAACACTTTGGAGGTAAAAAAGAAAAATGTCCAGAATTTCTATGTAATCATAGGAAACCAAACAGAAGACTTAACATCCTATATTTTCGTGCTTCCTCCCCAGCCAGTACTGAATTTCAGTCCCTGTGCTCAATACTTTTCTTGTTTTGGTAAAACATTTTGTTTTTATCATATCTTCATCCTTATTGGGTTTTTGTTCATCACATACAGGCTTCTTCTCACCACATTACCATCCTTTGGCTCACTGTACTGACCCTGCCTTTTCCACCACATCAAGTTTGTCTTTTGCTTTGCTTTTAAAAGCCCATCACAGTTTTTCCCCACCCAGATTATCTTTTTTGTTGTTGATACATAGGGCCCTTTGTTTTCAGTTTTCATTTTATTTAGTTTTTCCTGGGAACTTGAGTGTTTATTACCACGATAACAAAAAGAGGCAAAAATCAGGGCAAAAAACGATATTAATTTTTCTGGGTGACTATCTGGGTTTCTTTTGGTGGATGGAAAGATGGCAAGAAAAGTGTTTAGTAGATTAATGCTTTGAATTCTGTTCATCAGTGTGGTTTGCTGCAGAACTAAAACAGAAC
Source organism: Caretta caretta (assembly GCF_965140235.1). Taxonomy (NCBI): domain Eukaryota; kingdom Metazoa; phylum Chordata; order Testudines; family Cheloniidae; genus Caretta; species Caretta caretta. The sequence goes on along the minus strand of NC_134208.1, from coordinate 55,938,732 downwards.
TCAAAACACAATGCCACCTCTGAGTTTAAGAAAACTATATCTCTAATCCCCAAATAAAACTTGTAATTTGAATTATCAGTTGACTGTTGTAACCCTAGAACTATTAGCCTATAAATATTTACCTTTAAGAATTGGGCCACACCATTTGCAGCGCACACACTCAACTTCATCCTTTTCTCCTGTTTTTTTTTAATTTCTAATACTTGTGTTCTGAAATGTATTCGATACAGATTTTCATTTTCTTCCTATTTTAGTGTGTCAAATCTTTCATCGATTATCTGCAGATGCACATGCACTTCAGAGCTTGTGTTGTGTGCATCTTCTAGACTAATACAAAGCCTTACTTCAATAGGCAGCTTTGCATATACACACACACACAAACTAATGTATTATTTTAATACATAGATCTCATGCCATACATTGTTTTATTAGGAAAATACAATACACGTTTTTTTAATGTATTTGAATGATACAAAAGCAGGGTGAAAATCGGACAAAACTGAGTAATTTTTGTAAGCCCCAGGAATTTTTTGGTAAAATTTAGTTTTCAGTTTAAAGCAAGGGGCTTACTGATATACCACTTCTGCTGTGCAAGTGATAACTGATAACATCAATTTCTTCCTTGTCTGCTTCTCCGGTAAGCATCTTTAAACTTTCTTCTGTTGCCCCTTGTATGTGAACTTTCTGAGCTAGTCCATAAATTACCAAGAGACAGTTCTTTCAAATCCCCCTTCCTCAAGATCCACTTCTACCTTGATTCCTAGAAGACATTGCTACCTAGGACTATTTGTTATGTTGAAACATGCTTGTTTCACATTTACCTTATCTGTCTCCCCTTCCTGCACTTGTGCTTTTTTTAATAAAGCAAAAGTGTGCTGTGCCTACCACAATAGGGTTCCCATATCTTAACTAGGGCCTCTAGCTACTTCCATAATAAGTGAAATTATTTAGGCGGAAGATCTTTGGGAATTGACTTGGAACTATCAGCTTATGCTCTTAGCCTATGTAAGCACACTCCTATTACTGGTTTCAGAGTAGCAGCCGTGTTAGTCTGTATCCGCAAAAAGAAAAGGAGTACTTGTGGCACCTTAGAGACTAACCAATTTATTTGAGCATAAGCTTTCGTGAGCTACAGCTCACTTCATCGGATGCATACTGTGGAAAGTGTAGAAGATCTTTTTATATACACACAAAGCATGAAAAAATACCTCCTCCCACCCCACTCTCCTGCTGGTAATAGCTTATCTAAAGTGATCACTCTCCTTACAATGTGTATGATGGAAATGGCCCAATTTGATTATCATACACATTGTAAGGAGAGTGATCACTTTAGATAAGCTATTACCAGCAGGAGAGTGGGGTGGGAGGAGGTATTTTTCATGCTTTGTGTGTATATAAAAAGATCTTCTACACTTTCCACAGTATGCATCCGAGGAAGTGAGCTGTAGCTCACGAAAGCTTATGCTCAAATAAATTGGTTAGTCTCTAAGGTGCCACAAGTACTCCTTTTCTTTTTGCGAATACAGACTAACATGGCTGTTACTCTGAAACCTGTCATTATGCAAGGCACTGCATTTAGCTGTATGGAGCGGAAATCTATCAACTGCATGAAAAAACGTGTACAGATACAGACAGACATCATCTTCCTTTCCAAATGCAAACAGATGGACATCGTACCAAAAGGACTGAAGGTAAAAAATCCATTACAATCTACATACCACACAGACTATGCTGACAGCTTGTGCCACACGCTTCCAAAGAAACTGCGGAATCACCTGATCAACATCGTGTACAGCAAACAGAGAAAGATTAAGAATGAGCTCTCAAAAATGGATACTCTCATAAAAAACCAACCTTCCACACCAACTTCCTCGTCGCTGGACTTTACTAAAACTAGACAAGCCATTTACAACACACACTTAGCTTCTCTACAAAAGAAAAAGGACACTAAACTTTCTGAACTACTACATGCCACAAGGGGCCACAGCAATGGTTCCCTCAACCCACCCAGCAATATTGTTAACCTATCCAACTATACTCTCAGCCCAGCAGAAGCAGCTGTCCTATCTCGGGGCCTCTCCTTCTGCCCCTCCACCCCCACGAACATGATACAGTTCTGTGGTGACCTAGAATCCTATTTTCGATGTCTCCGACTCAAGGAATATTTCCAACATACCTCTGAACAACATACTAATCCACAGAGACCTCCCTACCAACACTACAAAAAAAAGGATTCTAGGTGGACTCCTCCTGAAGGTCGAAACAGCAGACTGGACTTCTACATAGAGTGCTTCCGCCGACGTGCACGGGCTGACATTGTGGAAAAGCAGCATCACTTGCCCCATAACCTCAGCCATGCGGAACACAATGCCATCCACAGCCTCAGAAACAACTCTGACATCATAATCAAAAAGGCTGACAAAGGAGGTGCTGTTGTCATCATGAATAGGTCGGAATATGAACAAGAGGCTGCTCAGCAGCTCTCCAACACCACTTTCTACAAGCCATTACCCTCTGATCCCACTGAGAGTTACCAAAAGAAACTACAGCATTTGCTCAAGAAACTCCCTGGAAAAGCACAAGATCAAATCCGCACAGACACACCCCTGGAACCCCGACCTGGGATATTCTATCTACTACCCAAGATCCATAAACCTGGAAATCCTGGGCGCCCCATCATCTCAGGCATTGGCACCCTGACGGCAGGATTGTCTGGCTATTTGGACTCCCTCCTCAGGCCCTATGCTACCAGCACTCCCGGCTACCTTCGAGATACCACTGACTTCCTGAGGTAACTACAATCCGTCAGTGATCTTCCTGATAACACCATCCTGGCCACTGTGGATGTAGAAGCCCTCTACACCAACATTCCACACAAAGATGGACTACAAGCTGTCAAGAACACTATCCCCGATAATGTCACGGCTAACCTGGTGGCTGAACTTTGTGACTTTGTCCTTACCCATAACTATTTTACATTTGGGGACAATGTATACCTTCAGATCAGCGGCACTGCTATGGGTACCCGCATGGCCCCACAGTATGCCAACATCTTTATGGCTGACTTCGAACAACGCTTCCTCAGCTCTCGTCCCCTAATACCCCTACTCTACTTGCGCTATATTGATGACATCTTCATCATGTGGACCCATGGAAAAGAAGCTCTTGAGGAATTCCACCATGATTTCAACAATTTCCATCCCACCATCAACCTTAGCCTGGACCAGTCCACACAAGAGAGCCACTTCCTGGACACTACGGTTCTAATAAGCGATGGTCACATAAACACCACCCTATACCCGGAAACCTACTGACCGCTATTCCTACCTACATGCCTCCCAGCTTTCACCCTGACCACACCACACGATCCATCGTCTACAGCCAAGCTCTGCGATACAACCGCATTTGCTCCAACCCCTCAGAAAGAGACAAACACCTACAAGATCTCTATCAAGCATTCTTACAACTACAATACCCACCTGCAGAAGTGAAGAAACAGATTGATAGAGCCAGAAGAGTTCCCAGAAGTCACCTGCTACAGGACAGGCCCAACAAAGAAAATAACGGAACGCCACTAGCCGTCACCTTCAGCCCCCACTAAAACCCCTCCAACGCATTATTAAGGATCTACAACCTATCCTGAAGGATGACCCAACACTCTCACAAATCTTGGGAGACAGGCCAGTCCTTGCCTACAGACAGCCCCCCAACCTGAAGCAAATACTCACCAGCAACCACATACCACACAATAGAACCACTAACCCAGGAATCTATCCTTGCAACAAAGCCCATTGCCAACTGTGCCCACATCTATTCGGGGACACCATCACAGGGCCTAATAACATCAGCCACACCATCAGAGGCTCGTTCACCTGCACATCCACCAATGTGATATATGCCATCATGTGCCAGCAATGCCCCTCTGCCATGTACATTGGTCAAACTGGACAGTCTCTACGTAAAAGAATAAATGGACACAAATCAGATGTCAAGAATTATAACATTCATAAACCAGTCGGAGAACACTTCAATCTCTCTGGTCACGCGATTACAGACGTGAAAGTTGCTATATTACAACAAAAAAACTTCAAATCCACACTCCAGCGAGAAACTGTTGAATTGGAATTCATTTGCAAATTGGATACGATTAACTTAGGTTACCTTGCATAATGACTTAGCCACTCCCAGTCTCTATTCAAGCCTATTTCCCCTTGTTTTTTTCCTACCCCCCCTCCCCAGACCACTTTGTTAAACCCTGGATTTGTGCTGGAAATGGCCCACCTTGACTATCATACACATTGTAAGGAGAGTGGTCACTTTAGATAAGCTATTACCAGCAGGAGAGTGGGGTGGGAGGAGGTATTTTTTCATGCTTTGGAAAGTGCAGAAGATCTTTTTATATACACGCACAGTATGCATCCGATGAAGTGAGCTGTAGCTCACGAAAGCTTATGCTCAGATAAATTGGTTAGTCTCTAAGGTGCCACAAGTACTCCTTTTCTTTTTGCGAATACAGACTAACACGGCTGTTACTCTGAAACCTTAGACTAACAAATTTATTAGAGCATAAGCTTTCATGAGCTACAGCTCACTTCATTATTACTGTTTCCTTAAATATTGTTTTAGGCTCATTTACTTACTTATTGTCTCATTTGTATTGTAACCTCTTGAGGACAGAAGAGTGCTTAATCTTCCACATTCCAAGCTCTTTTTCAGTCGTTGTGGATAACATCCATATCCTCTGTCATTCAGACTTGTAACTTCAGTATCATCTTAGACTCCGCATTCTCTAGATCCTCACATCCAGGTCATGTCTAAATCTTACCAATTCTTCTAGTATAACATCGCTAAGATGTGCCTCTTCTCTGAATCTGTGCAACTAAAACCTGTCTTTTCTTGACAACGTACTCACTGGCCTTGATAAATGCAGTCTTGCTTTCTTATATCTAATCAAAACACTGCTGTAAAGATAATTTTCCTAGCTTGTTGCTTCAACCATGTTAATCTCTCTTTCTGTCCTCCAATCCCCCACAACCCGGAACTTTCATAGTGTATCTCCATGATACTTCTCAACTCTTAAATGCTGTGGATATGACAACTCCTGTATCTGCTGTGCCACAGATGCCAGCATTCATCACCCATTTGTTTCACTTTGAAACAGCACCTTGATGCTTGTGCTCTTGCTACGTCTCACACGTGGGTAGATTCCCCATAAACATCCACAAAACTAGCTCACTGTCATAATTCATATCCCTCCTTAAATCACTGCTTCGTTATGCTTTTGAAACACTTAGGCAATTGTCAGAACACCAGCTGTCTAGCATGCTGACAATATATTGTCTCATTGTTTTCCTGTGCTCCCTTGTCTCTGTAACCCCCTAATGTCCTGTCTTACACTTGGGATAAGACCTTTGTAGCAGGGACTGTCTCCATGTATTTGAACAGTGCCAAGCATAATGGGTTCTTGGTCTATGATTGGGGCTAGTAGGGGCTAGCACTGTACAAATAACATTTTATACTAATAAATCAAGGATAAACTGAGCAGCCATACCTGTAATCCATATGGTCATACAGTTGGCAGAATTTGACTGAGATTATAAAACATTTCAGAGCATGCATGGTGGCTTGAAACGAAGGATGTAGTTTCAGATGGATAGCTAACTAGAAAAAACAGTTTCAGGTTACACACTGATTCAACAGGTAAGTGTCATGGGTTTGAAGATATTTGTCATAACTCAAAGCATCTATACTCTGACTACAGGGCTAGTTTAGCTCAATATAAACTTTTGGAGAAAGAGAATGTTTGGGGGAAAAAAAATCTCCTGGAGTTTTAGTTAAGTAAATGAGTACCATGAAAGGGACGTTGTCAACTTAAAAAATACTGCTTTCTGAAAATGTTGTGCCTACTATTGCTCCAAGTAGTATCTGACATTAAGCTGAAATTAGTGAAAATCTTTCCAGTTTACTTTTTCTGCTGTATAATCCAGTTCTTCTTACAGTGCTTTCTCATGTCCATTCAACTTAGGTGCGTGCTCACCACATGCACTGGTGCCAGAAGTGTTTTCCCTCAGCAATATCCATCGGGGACTGGGCTCCGGTGCCCCCCTGGAGTGGCAGGCCTATGCCACGGTATATAAGGTGCTGCCGGCTTCCCCCCACCCTCAGTTCCTTCTTGCCACCAGTGACCATGCTGGAACTGTAGCTGCTTTAGCTGGCTCTGTTGCTTTCTTGTTTGTACGAACTCCGTTAATTCTTGTATGATAGTGTATATAGTTTTCTGTTAGTGTTAGTAAATCCCTTAGCTATAGTTAGACTTCATAGGTCCCAAACGGGACTTTGCCTTGGGATGGGGCATGCCCTGGTCCCCAGGCCTTAAGCCCTGTGATTGCTGCAAGAGGCCCATGCCCATTAGTGATCCACACAGCAGCTGTCTGTGTTGCTTGGGTGAAGGGCACGTTAATGAAAAGTGCAAAATTTGCAAGTCCTTCAAGTGAAAGACTAAGGAGGAGTGCGATATTCGAGTGATAGTGATCCTTATGGAGTTGGCCCTTACCCCAGGCACCAGAGCATAGCTCCGACTCAGCACCGAGCCCTGTGCCCTCGATACGCAGTGTCCCACTGGGACCGTTCACTGGCCGGTTCCAGTCCACATCCGGGGCTCCGACCAAGAAGACGGCACGGGCTCGGTCTCCAACTTCCCGCAAGGGAAAAGATAAGTCTGTGTGCGAGCTATGTCCCGGGCCGGGCAAGTCTTTACCCCCTGTAGGAATCTCAGGCCAAAGCTCTGGTTGAGCGGGGTAGCCTGCCCGCAAGCCACCCCGGATAGTGGCAGAGGCCTCCACCAGCTCCAGGTACTGTCCATGTCGGAGGCCCTGCAGGCAGCACATGAGATCATGTCCCTCCTGGTGCCGCCCACACTGGCTCCTGCGATTCCCCGGTGACGGGGTAAACCCACATTTGGACTGCCCCAGTCCCCACGTCAGCGGTATAGTTCCCTGTCACAGGGCACGTCCCACTAGTGCTCGCCCTCCCATAGCCGCCATGTCTCTGACTGTGAAAGGCAGATGCAACACAGCCTCATTCAGTTCCCAGACTCTGGGTACTGGCAGAGAGGCTCGAGGTGCAGCTCGCCGAACACCAGGTGCAGACCTCTGGAAGCACATGCCCTCCAGCAGGAGTACTGTTCCCAGCACCCGGTATCTCCGAGACCACAGTATCACTCCAGGGACCCATCAAGTGATCAACGCTACCATTCCTCTGACAGTCACCGATCCCCTAGGAGGGCATCACCGTGTGCGGGCCCATTCTGACTCCTGGTCCTGCACCTCATCCTGGTACCATTTGTCAAGTGCGAGACGTAGATTGCCGGTTTCAGACAGTCACAGATCCGTCAAGTACCACCTGTCCCCAAGACTCCGTTTCAGATCAAACTCCAGGCAGAGTGACCGGCATCGGTTGGGGCAGAGCCACTATTCTGCTCTGTCCTGGTCGCCTGGGAGCGACCGCTCAGGATCCAGCCCTGGTTCAGAGCGAGGTTCCCTGACGGTGGGACACTGTTGGCACCAAAACCAGCCCCGTGGCCTTAAGTACAGTGGCTGGCACTGTGGTACCCATGGAACCTGTGGGGGTTCACCCGGGCCTCCCTGCTCTGTGTTCGGAGCCTCCGAGACCAGCTGCCTCTCTCTCCTGACCTCCTCCAGTGCACAAAGCCTTGGCACAAGGACCGTGCAAGTCCAAGAGGGAGTAGGGGAGCAAGCCACTGGGCCACCAATGGTTGTGGAGGATCCTACGACACCGGCATCCTCCTCCTTATCACCAGACAAGGCTATAACAGGGCCCCTGGTTCCTCTGGATGATGCTAAAGTGCAGCAGAAGCTACTGAAGAGGGTCGCTACCAACCCGGGTCTTCAGGCGGAGGAGTTAGACGAGTCCTTGGACTCTCCTTCGATTCCCCTGCTCCATAGCACCGGCCAGGGTGGCTTTGCCCCTTCATGAAGGGGTCTCAAAGATCACTAATATCCTGTGGCAAAGTCCTTCCTCTGTTCCCGCCCATATCCAAGGGAACTAAGCACAAGTACTTTGTACCATCCAAAGGCCACGAGTACCTGTACACCCACCCTGCTCCCAACTCCCTAGTGGTAGAGGCAGTTAACCACAGGGAGTGACAGGGTCAGCCTGGGGTACCCCTAAGAATAAAGGACTCCAAGAGACTAGACTTGTTTATTCATCCTCTAGTCAAGGGTGGCCAACGATCAGGCCCTCCTGGGACACTGTGACTTTAAGGAGGCAATCATGGAGGAGGGCATGGCTGCGGCCAGCGCGATGCTCCAGACCACGTTGGATGCAGCGGATATCACCGCCCGAACCCTGGCCTTAGCCATCACTGAGCGCAGGGCATCCTGGCTGCTCCTCTCTGGCTCGTCCGTGGAGGCTCAGCAGTCGATGCAATCACACCTGCAAAATCAGGATGGAAGGTAACTTTACAGGGTCAGGTTTCAGAGTAACAGTTGTGTTAGTCTGTATTCTCAAAAAGAAAAGGAGTACTTGTGGCACCTTAGAGACTAACCAATTTATTTGAGCATAAGCTTTCGTGAGCTACAAAATAATAAAATAAATTGGTTTAGTCTCTAAGGTGCCACAAGTACTCCTTTTCTTTTTACAGGGTCAATACAGAGATTTAAAACAGAGGATTCCCTTCTGGCTCAGCTTCACAGTTACAAAAACAGGAATAAAACTACCTTTGTAGCATAGAAAAATTCACAAGCCAAAACAAAAGATAACCTAATGCATATTTCCTTGCCCTACTTACAATTTCTGTAATTTTAGATGATTTATTCCAGGTATATTTTCAGGAGATGTTGTACCTGGTCTCTCCCTCCGTCCAGAGAGGGAACAAAGAGCTACAAACAAATCCTCCCACCGCTCCACGATTTGAAAGTATCTTCTTTCCTCAGTGGTCTTTCTGGTCAGGTGCCAACTGGGTTATTTGAGCTTAAGCCCTTACAGGTAAAATAATTTACTACAGCTGCCAAGGAGGGATTTTATGCTACCCTTCTCTCTATATTTGACAGCCATTGTAAATTTAGGCAATATATAGTACAAGTAGAAATTTTCCATGGTAGATGGGCCTGCAGACAACCAGCCATATTACTAGCATTATCATAAAATTGTCCACGGCAGTTAGATGTATCCAAACCTAGGTTATTTATCATAGCCACGACAGCCTTGCCCAGTTTTGCACCTGTGGTTCTTAAAAGGTTGAAACAATCACTCAATTATTTGTCCCTCTGAATTGAGGAATCAGAATATGAGTGTGAGTTGGGTCTATATGCACTCCATGAGGTACTGAATAAACAATTACAGGAATTGTTGGCTTGCTGTAATTCTGGCTTGCTGTAATTCTCCTGCTATGGTATTTTTAATTTTCTTTCTTACCAAGTCAATTAATTTGTTGTACATAGTTGAGGAAAGATAAGAGGGTTTATTTCTTTCCAAATTTAGCCAGGTAGTCAGCCAGACATGGATGAAACTGTTACGTTAGCTTTAGAATCCCTAGTGACTGAATCGTTCTTCTGAAAGAGCATTTAATCTACTGAAAAAAAGCAAATAGGCTAAGCGTTAAATATTTCTTGTAGATGGAGAGCAAATAAGACAATATTACTCAACTTCATCGAAGACCGAAAGTTGTTGAACAAACTTTTTTCTCGTCCCTGCAATTGCCCAAAAGTCTGGAAGTTTTCTACATCTGTATTTCTACACACAGCCTGTCAAGGTTCCTTCCCCACCCTGAACTCTAGGGTACAGATGTGGGGACCTGCATGAAAACATCGTAAGCTTACTTTTACCAGCTTAGGTTAAAACTTCCCCAGGGTACAAACTATTTTACCTTGGACTTTCGCTGCCACCACCAAACGTCTGACAGGGATGTAACTGGGAAAGAGCCCGTTTGGAAATGTCTTTCCCCCCAAAATCCTCCCAAATCTTACACCCCATTTCCTGGGAAAGGTTTGATTAAAAATCCTCACCAATTTGCATAGGTGAACACAGACCCAAACCCTTGGATCTTAAGAAGAATGAAAAAAAACATTCAGATTCTTAAAAAGAATTTTAATAGAAGACGAAGTAAAAAGAATCACCTCTGTAAAATCAGGATGGTAAATACCTTACAGGGTAATTGGATTCAAAACATAGAGAATCCCTCTATGCAAAACCTTAAGTTACAAAAAGACACAAAAACAGGAATCTACATTCCATTTAGCACAGCTGCTTTTCTCAGCCATTTAAAGGAATCAGAACCGAACGCATATCTAGCTAGATTACTTACTAAGTTCTAAGATTCCATTCCTGTTCTGTCCCCAGCAAAAGCATCACACAAACAGAGAGAGAGAGACTTTGTTTCTCTCTCCCCCCAGCTTTTGAAAGTATCTGGTCTCCTCATTGGTCGTTTTGGTCAGGTGCCAGTGAGGTTATCCTTGCTTCTTAACCCTTCACAGGTGAAAGGGTTTTTCCTCTGGCCAGGAGGGACTTTAAAGGTGTTTACCCTTCCCTTTATATTTATGATACAGCCAAACCTTTAGGAACCCAATTCTGCCTGTTGTTTTCATCTAGCTTTCGCCACAGTGCAAGATCTGTAGAAACTTGGTCAGTGGTAGATATCTCTCTTTGCATAGCTTTGAAAGCAGCAACACACTGCTGTATCTCTCTGGCCTTTCCTCCTGCTTTCAAATTTTCAACATCGCCAGCTCCAGTCAGGCTGCATTGTTCCTGGTCCTCCTCCTTTTCCTCTTCACCCCCCCACCCCGCCAGCAGAGCCATTTCACAACTCTTTTTTTTAGGGGATTTTCTGGATTTAAAACAGACTGATTAAACTTCAGATTTTTTTCTAATAAAGCTGCTTCTTTTAAACAATGGTTGGTGTATGAAACCATGATTTGTAAATTAGCATATCAGAAGTATAGGTTAGTATAGTTAGAATACATTTTTCAATGCCAATGCAAGCAAGTATGTGATGGTATGGATGTTAATTTAAATATTCATGTTGCAGTTCAAGTGCATTCTTGTATGTCTAAAATAGATGTGTCAAGAACACTCAAACCATTTGTAGTGGATTAGCGGTGGTCCCTGCTCTTTTGGGTCAGTGGGAGGCCACTCCACCTCACTACATCACTGTGCGTGGCCCACAGTTAAGGAATTAGCAGGGGAATACACAGCCTGTGGCTCTGGCCTGGCAGAGCAGCAGTCAGTTAAGGTCTCTAGCCTGCAGTCAGTGCAGAGTAGCGAACATTTGTGGGCCTGGGCCCTCAGTCTGGGCGGGACAATAAGGGGTCTGTGGCTTGGGCCTTTATTCAGGGCTGAGCCCCCCCCCCCCCAAAAAAAAAATGGTTGGGCATCCTAGCTCTGGATGGTTGGCAAATACAAACTTATTGGCCTAGAGTGGGGGACTGCCACCTCAGGGGTGGGGTGGCAGGGGATAGGGGGACATGGGCCCTCCCGATTCCATTGCATCCCAGCCCAGGGCCCTAACAGTGGCGGACTGTTCCACCAGTGGGTCAGCAGAGAATCCAGCTACAACATGCTGACTGTGTCTCTGGCAGAAACACAGACAGACTCGGGTTGGCTGCCACTTGACCAGTTCCTGGCCTCCCCTTGTGGTGTACTTGCATCTCTGGGGTGTCCTCCGACTCCTTAAGCTAGGTAGCTGGTGGCAGTCTCAGCGACACCTCAGTGCCTTGGTCAGCAGGCAGCTCTAGCCAGTCCTCAGCTCAGTGAGGGTCCGCTGCAGTCTCCCAACTCAGGAGCGGGCAGGAGGCGTCTGTCGTCTTTGGCAGCTGCAGCCCAACTGATTTCCTTGATCCATCCTTTATACTTCCTGTTCCTCCCCCTGATTTCTGGTGGAGGGGTGAACGTGGCCTGGCTCTATCCTCCAGGGTTCAGAACGTGGTTCCTTCCCCTCTGGCTCAGTGGGAGGCCACTCCCACCTCATCACACCATCTTATAAGGAGGATGTGGTATCAAATGTTAGTAAATAAAAATGTAAAATTGTGAACTGTATTTCTTGCAGAAATGTATACAGAATACATATGTTTTGAGCCTTTAAATAAAAAAAGGAAGAAATATCTGCAGTCATAATTATGGAGCCCTTAGTTTTCTGGGGGACCTGGGTTCCATAGGCCCATCTTTTAATAGGGCCCTGCTTGCTGGCTGGGAAGGAAGAGATTTCATTTTTGTAGTTTGTCTTGGGTGGGTGGTTTTCAGACACATGACTCCTTCAGCATCAGAATGAGTACCATGATTGATAGATTAAGTTCATCTCCAAGCTCATCTGCGCCTATGGCAACATTCAACTTGAGGTGGACAGCTGCAGAGAACGTATCTAACTGGATAGGTTTGTTTAATGTTTTTTTGGCTCCTGATCCAAGACCAGAAGGGAGATATGGTTATTAAATTTATTTATTGGGGTAGAGTTGTATCTGAGTGAAATAGCTTTATTTAAAATAAATTCCAATTAATGTTAGTTTAAATAAAATAAAATAGTTTCATGTTTAAATGTAGATGGTTCATGGCCCTTAGACAGTCTTTAACTTTATGATCTTGAGGAAAAAATCTCTGGGTGAAATTTAAATGTTGAATCTTCTCAGTATTAAATGTTAGCCTGGCAGTATCCAAGGTTATGTGAATATTTCCATTGGTGTACTATACCAGGAGGTTGCACCAATGTAGCTAGATTGATTTTATTCATTTATTTATTTAAGTTGCCCCGGTGCAGGTTGTCTAGATAAGCCTTCATCAGATTACTCTTGCATGAGGATTTCTTCAAACCATTAAAAACTGTAGCACAACTTTTAAATAAAACTTCAAGAAGAGGAGCCCTTCCAAGATTCATGTGAGCAGTAAAGTATGTCTTTGCATATGCAAGCATGAAATAACAAAAGTCGTTGAAAGTCAAAAATATGAACCCTCTATCTGAAAGGCAAAGCCACCCAAAAAAATTCGATTTCCCTGTGCTGTAGGACAATTGACGTCTTTCAAAAGACATCTTCCATTGACTGTCAGGAAATGCCAATAAGAAAACATAGCAAACAGATCAAAGCAGATTACCTAGCAAATAAAACAAACATACAATCTAAGCTTAATATACTAAAGAAATTGGTTATAAGTAGCAAACTCTCACCCTAAACCTTGTTTTAGGCAGATTGCAGCTTGCCTTCAAGAATCTCTGCTCTTGCTTGCAGCTTAACTTCAGATATTCCTTTCACCGGCCAAGCAACCCTCTAGCCTGGGGTCAACCCTTCTCCCCTAGTCCAGTCTTTGTTTTCAGGTGTTTCCAGCAGTCGTCCTTCTTAGACAGGGAGTCAATGAAGAATGAACCACGATGATGTCACTCCTCTGCCTTTAATAGTTTTTGCATATGGCGGGAATCTTTTGTCTCCCAGTTTGATTCCTACCCTCTGTCAACGGAAAAACACTAGTATCATGAAATCCAGTACCAGGTGACTTGGTCACATGTCCCTGCAGCTCTAACTCAGAGGCTGTTTGCAGCATCCCCAGGAATGCTTTTTGGTAGGAGATTAGCGTCTTCTAAGACCTATTGTTCTCCCTAATGGCCCTTCCCAGCAAGCCATCTAGACTGATTGCGTTCTGTCTAGTGGGTGTTCCCCAGGTGTAAACTCATTTTTAATAGATGCATAAACCATATTCTTAACTTCAGATACAAAAATGACAGATGCTTACAAATAGGATTATCATTTAGTAAATCATAACCTTTACAGTATCTCTCATGCCTTATCTTGCATAAAATACATCATAGTTATGCCATAATTGTAACAGTATCTCTATGAAGAATGTGGGGTGGGGGTGGTAGTATCACAATCTTAAAAGCAAATTTTCACTTGTTAAAATATTAATATTACTAAAACAATTTTCATCTGTCTGAAAGTTAGATAACTTATTTTTGCTTTAACAGATAATTAGAGTTAGAATTGTTTAATTGCTAAATTATTGATTTCGTATATTGTAATGGTGAAGGGGTTATGCTTTTACTATGGGATGACCAGATTTTGAATGTGGACTGGTCAGGACATCTTGCTTCACTTTTAAGTGCTCTTATATTCTGAAAAATGACTATAAAATTGGCATCGAAGTTCTATATTTTACTCTGATTTTCAGATTGTGGGTAAAACTTTCAAAAGTGAGTTTGTTCCCTGTTTTCAAAAAGCACTTGGGGGTCAATATGATCTGGGGCTCATAGTTGACTACAAGCTAAATGAGTCAACAGTGTAACACTGTTGCAAAAAAAGCAAACATCATTCTTGGATGTATTAGGAGGAGTGTTGCAAGCAAGACATGAGAGGTAATTCTTCTGCTCTACTCCACACTGATTAGGCCTCAACTGGAATATTGTGTCCAATTCTGGGCGCCACATTTCAGGGAAGATGTGGACAAATTGGAGAAAGTCCAGAGAAGAACAACAAAAATGATTAAAGGTCTAGAAAACATGACCTATGAGGGAACATTGGAAAACAATGGGTTTGTTTAGTCTGAAAAAGAAAAGTGTGAGAGGGGACATAACAGTTTACAAGTACATAAAAGGTTGTTACAAGGAGGAGGGAAAAAAATTGTTCTTAACCTCTGAGGATAGGACAAGAAGCAATGGGCTTAAATTGCAGTGAAGGAGATTTAGGTTGGACATTAGGAAAAACTTCCTAACTGTCAGAGTGGTTAAGAACTGGAATAAATTGCCTAGGGAGGTTGTGGAATCTCCATCATTGGAGATTTTTAAGAGCAGGTTAGACAAACACCTGTCAGGAATGGTTTAGTTCAGAGTTTCTCAAACTTGGGTCTGTGAGGGAACTCCAGGGTGTCAGCAGGCCCTGCTGATCAACTCCTTCTCCTGCCTTCCAGCGCCTCCTGCACGCTGGGGAGCAGCTATTCTCCAGCATGCAGGAGGCGCTGGGAGGGAAGCACGCAGGGGCGGGAAAAAGGAGGGGTGGGAAGAGGTGGGGTGGACCTTGGGGAAAGGGGTGGGGTGTGGCAGGCCTGGGGATAAGCTGGGGGTTTGGGGCTCTGTGGCAAAATTTTAAATCAAAATGGGCATCCGTGGGTTACTAAAGTTTGAGAGCCACTGGTCTAGATAATACTTAGTCCTGCCTTGAGTGCAGGGGACTGGACTAGATGACCTCTTGAGGTCCCTTCCAGTCCCATGACTCTATGATGTATGCACTTATACCCCATGTGATGGGTTCAGTCATAGAGACCCGCTTGGGACTGTCACCTGATGTGCTGAAGTTACGTCTGAGCCTGTTTTCCCTGCCAGCTTGGGACTTCCAGAACCCTGTCTCGTTGAGCCAGACCTGCTAGCCTGCTGCAACACAGACCCAGGGTCTGGTGCATGCCCCCAAAGCTGCAGACTTATCTGAAAACAGCTCAGCAGGTTACCTGTCTCCAGACACTCAGTTCCCAATGGGATCCAAACCCCAAATAAATTTGTTTACCCTGTATAAGCTTTATACAGAGTACAAGTCATAAATTGTCCGCCCTCTAAAACAAACACACACACACACACACACACACACACAGATGCACAGCTTTGCGCTCCCCCAGGTATTAATCACTTACTCTGGGTTTATTAATAAACATAAGTGATTTTATTAAATACAAAAGTAGGATTTAAGTAAGTAATAACAGACAGAACAAAGTCAGTCACAAAGCAAAAACATGCCGGTCTAAGCCTAATACGTTATAAGAAACTGACAGGTAACATCTCACCCTCAGATGTTCCAGTAAGCTTCTTTGACAGACTAGACTCCTTCCTACTCTGGGCCCAATCCTTTCCTCTGGTACAGTCCTTGTTAGTTCCTGCAGACATCTCAGATGGTAAGGGGTTTTCTCATGACTGGCAGCCCCTTTGTCCTGCTCCAACCCCTTTTTATAGCTTTGGCAAAAGGCGGGAATCTTTTCTCTGGTTCCCCATCCCTACTTCTAACTGGAAAAGTACCAGATTTAGGATGGATTTCGTTATTGGGTGACATGGTCACATGTTACTGTAAGACCGCTAGTTTCCATTCCCCATGGGCTGGCCCACACGTACACCGGAAGGCTTTCAAGTAACTATGGCCATTTACAACTGATTGTTTCTGGAGCACCCTTAATGGCCTCCATTTAATATGTTTACATCAGTGATACAAGTTCATATCTTATTCTCCTAACCCCAGATATAGAAATAATACATGCAAACAAATAGGATGAACACAACTTAGTAGATTACAAGCTTTCTAATGCCACCATACAAGGAGTATTTAGCTTAAAGCTTATTCTAGTTATGTCATATTCATAAGCATATTTCTATAAAACATATGGAGTGCTACGTCACACCCCATATCTGATATGTTTACAAGTAGTAAGGTTTTTTTAACTGCTAGGCCTGCAAATTCGGTGTACAACCTAGAAGTCCAACTTTTTTCATGGCTTTATGCATCCTCATCTGTAAAGATTCTGGTTGTAATCATTGTGTTGACTAAAAGCCAGGCCAGAATAGAATCCAGATCATTCTCCTACAGCTATATTTGCTTTGTAGTGCTAATAAGAGTAAAAACTTCTTTATTCAAAGAGTTTCTGTATGACCTAAGTCAAGGCAAAATTTGGTCCTTGGTCAATAAAGAAAGGACGGTTGGTTCTATGTACAGCATGGATGAAGGTGAGTGTGTATGTTCAGTAAGAAGGTGTCATTTTTACAGTCTCTTCAGAGTAGAACTGTTTTTAAACTGTCAGTATTGCATCAAAGAAATCTCCAAACGTTCAAGGGAATTTCAACTCTTTTAATGGAATTTTTCTGTTAAGTTACAGATGATTGCTTTCTGTCAAAACACAAGTGTTAGAATGATAGCTTGCAAACCAAGGAACATGGAGTTCTAAAAGTGCTACTAGCAGTTCTGACGTGTAACTTATTTTAGGATTTACATTATACTGAAATGAAATGCGTCAATCGTCATTCTAATATGCTGGGTGTTTTCAAATCTGAGTGATAGGGAATTACAAACAGACAATGTGTTTTTGTTGAAGGGGATCCATAAAAATGGCTTGAAGATTTTGGGTATGTACAATTTTATACTTAGTTTGTTTTACACTAGGAAAATTTCCTGTTGCTGACAATAGATGCAGCTGAACTAGTCCTGAGTGTTTTAATTGTGTAATTGTTACTAGTATCATTTAACTAAAAAAACCCCAGCAACTATCCTTGTTTAACTAAAATGGAACACTTCAAATGTCATGTAACTCTGACATACCACATAGATAAGAATGAGAAGCTGGAAAGAAGTTTTGATAGTAGTTATAGTATTGCTGGTTGACTTGACACTGAATGATCCTACACTTGGAAAAATAACATCCATATAAAGTGCACTATTTGTTTAGAAAAATGCAGCATATTTCTCTTCTATACAAGGTCCTGTTCAATCAGTTTTAAAAATGCCTATTTTCTTTAGTGGGATTTTACCATAAATGTACATCCTGTTTTAAATCTCCCCTACCCAGAATATTTATTTTCTTTTGTTATCAACTTTAAATAACTTGCTTGCTCAGTCTACCTTGAAAGGTTTAATTAATGTAAATAACTGAGTTGAAAGCAGTCATCATAACATTGTAAGAGCAGAGACATAATCCAAAATTCTTACAATACACATTGACCACACTTACAAAAACTAAAAATACACATTACAAATCAACAAACTCTATGTAATATTTGCCCACAAAATAACCCAGCTTTTTTCCACTGTACTAGTTAGTGCATCCCCTCTCCAAATATCTGAAAGAAAGATGTGCTTTTCAACATGCCTAGAAAATACTTTTAGGCTTCAAAGTACCTAGAAGGGAAGAAGAAATCCAAAGCTCAAGAACCTTCCTAAATAACAGTCTGTCACAGAAACCGCTCTTCCTTTTAAAATATAGGGCTGCCATCTTTGAGAAAGTATGTCATCTGATAGTAACTGAGGTGGGCATGGTGAAAGAGGCAATTTTGTCAGAAAACCAGGTTCTTAAAACACCTTAAGTCTCTCTAGTTTAAAACCAATACTTTCAGCTCCATCTAGAGCAGGGGTGGGCAAACTGCCATTTTAAGCTGTCCCTTGAGCTCCTCTGGGGCTTGCCCCGCTCCGGCACTCCAGCTGGGTCACCAAGTAGGAGGGGGCCGCTCCACGCAGTTCCCAGAAGCAGCTGCGTGGCTCTGCTTCGGCTCCTACAGCCCACCTCCAATGACCCCCTCCAGCCCTCCACCTGGGGCTGCAGGAGCAGAGCTTGAGGACAGGGCAGATGCAGAGCTGCCTGGCCGCGCCTCCATGTAGAAGCCAGAGAAGGGACATGCCGCTCCTTCCGGGAGCCGCTTGAGGTAAACGCCACTGGGAGCCTGCACCCCTGAGCCTCTCCCCATGTCCCAGCCCTGATCCCCCTCCTGGTCTCTGTAGCCTCGATCCCAGCCCTGATCCTCCTCCTGCACCCCGAACCCCTCATACCCAGCCCCACCCCAGAGCCCGCACCCCCAGACTGGAGCCCCCTCCCTCACCCCACTCCCCTGCCCCAGCCCAAAGCCCCCTCCTGCACCCTGAACTCCTCATTTCTGGCCCCTCCCCAGAGCCCTCACCCCCACCCACATCCCAACACCAATTTTGTGAGTATTCATGGCCCGCCATACAGTTTGTTCCCAGATGTGGCCCTCAGGCCAAAACTTTTGCCCACTCCTGATTCTAGAGGCTGATACTCCACAATAAGGAATGGTGGATTAACAGTAACATGCCATCTATATGACTTGCAATTTAGTGCAGACTGTGGCTGCTGCTTTATTAAAACTTTTTAGCTTCTGGGTGCTCTCAAGGTATAGCCCCACCTACTTCCATACACTAGTCTCATCTTGAGCTGGAAGATGTGAATAACTGTAGCCAAATCTACATCAGGAAGGTCACACTCCTTCCCAGGTACAAATGGAAAGAATTTCAGTCACAGCTGCTACACGGGCATCACAAGATAAAGGGTGGGAGTGAAGGGATTGAACCTATAAGGAACTGAACAATATGAACACACAAACTACGAGGAGTCCGGTGGCACTTTAAAGACTAACAGATTTATTTGGGCATAAGCTTTCGTGGGTAAAAAACCCATTTCTTCTTTTTACCCACAAAAGCTTATGCCCAAATAAATCTCAGTCTTTAAAGTGCCACCGCACTCCTCATTTTTGTGGATACAGACTAACACGGCTACCCCTCTGGTACTTGAACAATATGGTGGCTTGCAAACACTGTTAGTTATGTTTCAGAGTAGCAGCCGTGTTAGTCTGTATTCGCAAAAGGAAAAGGAGTACTTGTGGCACCTTAGAGACTAACCAATTTATTTGAGCATGAGCTTTCGTGAGCTACAGCTCACTTCATTGGATGCATACCGTGGAAACTGCAGCAGACATTATATACACACAGAGACCATGAAACAATACCTCCTCCCACCCCACTGTTAGTTATGTAACTTTTTTGTTGGCTTTTCTTTGGAGTTTTGTTGGTAGGGGATTAGTTCAAAAGAGAAAAGAAAGGTAGGGGGACACTAAAAGAGAAAAGAAAGGTAGGGGGACATTAAAAGAGAGAGTAAGGGAGGGAAAGGTGAATGTAAAGAGAGGAGCACAGAGGTGAGGTGGAGTCAGGTTGAAGTAAAGAGACTGAGGGAGCAAATAAGCAATCATCAGAAGGGAAGATGCCCAGAATAGATGCTTTCAAAAACTAGTTGGATCATCATCTGAGTCTGCAGGCTCCTGCTTTAAGCTATTTTTGTGTGCTCCAGCTGGCTCAGTTTCTGTCTGGCTTCTCCAATAACTTCTTTGGTCCCTCAGTTCAGATGGCTCAGGAGCAGGTGGAGCCACATGGTGCCCCCAGAATAGGAGAATCCCCTGCATAATTCTAGGTCAAGAGGGCATTGGCTTTGATTAGGTCTCCGCTCCCCCTTCCACCCACTGTTCCAGATGTACTTCAGCAGTTTTTCTTTGCTTTTGCCATGTGTGTTTCTGGTCAGCTATCCGCTTTTTGGGCATTCATTATTATTTTTACTAATGTTCTATCGCTCAGGATTGGAAGACCATTAAACTGTACCTGATCTTGATGGATATTAAAATAGGATACCTGTACCTATATTTTGTTTCAGCAAGTACTTTGTGGGTATGTTATGTTCTCTTTAGAGCCTTATAGTTTAGCACATCTAGACCAATTTGTTCTTTTGTGGAATTAATGTAATGGGTTTATGTATAAACAATAAATCCAAAAAGAAAAATAATCACGAGACTACTATGCAAGAGAAGGTAACTACAATACTTATGAAATAGAAATCCTGTTTTTCATAGGAAGGAATACAGAATTGCAGGGTTTTTTCCCCTCAACCCTACATGTAGAATGAGAATATCTAAGCATAGATGATGATGGCCATCTGAGCTCATCTACATAGTGCTGGTAATAAAGCGAAAATAATGTTGTTACTGAGTATGCCGTTCAGAAGTGTGTATGAAGGGAACTGATGAAAAACTAACTACTTCTGGAGACTGTGGCATCAGACACATTTTTCTCACTGGTGCATTTTTTTTTACCTTTTACTGGAAAAATATGTTTTTTATTTGGCAGATGAAATGTTGGGTCTCAAATATGTCGATTGCTTAAAGTTTTTGAAGGGACGTGTTCAAGTAAAATGACTGCTGCTTGTCACTGAAGAAAAAGTGAGAATTCTGTTTGTTCTGGGTCCTGTTCAAAATTGTGGTAGGAATTGAAAATAAGAATGTAATGGTTAGGACTGTGGGCATGGGTTTATTGAATAGCTCTTATCTGATGTACATGGTTGCTAGAGTCCCAATTGGTATGTATTTTAAAAGAAAATGACACATTAGTCTTTCCCATAAGAATATAAATGAGTTAATTTGAGATAGTTAGAAAACATCTTGTTATTTTTGATTAAGAAATTTATATAGTTTTCTCCAGCCTAGATAAATGCAGTCTTGTCTTATCCACTAAAAAAATCATGCTATATAGATCATTTTGAACACATCACCCCTCTTTGTATCCCTCACTGGCTTCCCCTGTCTAGGGTATCAAGCACAACTTGTTAATCTTTAAAGGACATCACAGTTTAATCTCCCGGCTATATTAAACTTTTTATAGTCTATTTACATGTCAACCCCCATTTCCCCTCTGCCAATAATGCCAGACTTAATCACTCATTTGTTAAATTTTCAAATTGTCTTGTTTTATCCCATGTTTTAGGATTATTATGACTTTTTTCATATGCTTTACTTGGATTGGAATGTAATTAAAAAACTAACATCATAATTCTGTTTTAATTAATTGTTGTGGTTGATTTAAAATGTTAGCCAATCTAATTTAACTAAGGGTGAATATTTTTTTTTAACTTCAGGAAAACAATCTACTCTCCATTCTGGGGCATGTCTTGCATTTATATATAAATTTTTCATTAGGCTTTTCTCCACTTCTATATTACAGATGGTTTGGCTGCCCTATCATTTTCCATTAGCTCCTTGACCTTGATTGGAATGTTGGCAGCTGTCACGTACACAGTAAGTCTCTATCCCCCTACACACACCTTTAATGCTGCCTTTGTATTGCTATTTTGTTGATATTGACTTGCAATTCTCATAAAAAATTAGTCTTAGGTCGAAATACTTTCATATTAAAGGCAAAGCTGGAAGACACTAAGGCATAATAAAAGGTTCTGCTTGTTGTCAAGTTCCTCTACCCTGTAGCTGTGACATTCTATACTTTGGGGGAGGACCCTGTAATCCCCATTATTCCTTACTTATATAAAATTGAGATATTGCGTATAAAGGAGAAAGGTTATGATCTGTTGAAAGTCATTGTTCTATCTAAATATGTATATCATTAATGCATATGAAGTTATGAGATTGTGTTGTATGATTGTCACTAAAACATGCTGTAAGTTGGGGAATCAGCCAAATATTAGCTCCCCAGAGAGAACAGCAAGGAAAGTAACAAACACCCGGATGGGTGTCGAATAGCCATTGTCCAGCAAGGAAGCTACAATGCAATGACTAACTTGCACAAGGCCACATCAGGGGAATTGCTCAGTCTTGCCTGGGGACTCAGTAATGCTCACCAGATATGCCTGGACTTGTGTCCTCTAAGCACATGGGTCTAAGGGTATAAAACAGAACACAGCGGCCCCATGCTTTGCCTTTTCCAAGCAATTCATCTGATCAGGGACTGGATTTCTGGGCTGCAGCTCCCTGGTAACTAGCTGTATTAACATAACTGGCTCAACTGGGTTTGCTCCCATGATTCTTTTCACTTTGGAACCCTGTGAGCTAGCTTAGCTCCTGAAGTTTTTTTTTCCCATCCACACTGAGGCTATGTCTACAGGAGAAATGCTGCAGCTGCACTTCTGTAGCACTTCAGTGAAGACACTCATTACAGGGAGGGTTCTCCTGTTGCTGTAGTTAATCCACCTCCCTGAGAGACAGTAGCTAGGTTGATGGAAGTTTTCTTAGATTGATCTAGCACTGCCTTACTACAGGGAGGAGCAGGGTGCCTTAACTACATTGGTCAGTGGTATGGATTTTTCACATCCCTGAGAGGTTGACCCAGCTACGTCAAACTTTTTAGTGTGGACCTGGCCTGTTTGTTTACCAGTGACAAGACCACCAGAGCAGCATCATGGAAATCTACAACAGAAATTGATGAGATAAACTCCTTCTTCCAAAGTAAATGTCTGCAGAAGATCTTCAGAGTTCATTGGAAATAATTGCTTGCAACATCAGAAATTCTAAGTAGAACAAGCCAATCTAAAGCATCAAACATAGTAAGAGGACAACAATGGACATATTTAGGACACACTTGTGTTGGTGGCATCTTCCAACTTCAATGGCAAGTTATAATATGTGAAGAGACAAAGTGAGTGGCCTAGAGCAGTGGCTCTCAACCTTTCTAGACTACTGTACCCCTTTCAGGAATCTGATTTGTCTTGTTAACCCCCAAGTTTAATCTCACGTAAACTACTTTTTTACAAAATCAGACATAAAAATACAAAAATGTTGCAGCACACTATTACTGAAAAATTGCTTACTTTCGCAGGAATATAAACATTGTACTTACATTTCAGTGGATAGTATTTAAGCAGTATAAACAAGCCATTGTCTGTATGAAATTGTAGTTTTTACTGACTTTGCTAGTGCTTTTTCGTAGCCTGCTGTAAAACTAGGAAAATATCTAGATGAGTTGATGTACCTCCTGGAAGACCTCTGCGTACTCCCGGGGTAAATGGACCCCTGGTTGAGAACCACTGTCTTAGAGAAACACTACACAAACAATTTGAGGAAGAAATCCGATATATCAGCATGACACTCAGAAGGCTGAACAGACCATTACAAGACTTAAATAAATGGCAGAAAGTGGTGGGTGCCCTATACACCTCAGGATGCCGGCAGAAAAAGGAAAAAAGGCTGCTTCCACAGAGCAAAGTACATTTATTTAAGGACAAAAGCCTTAGAGAAAATGTATTAATAAAAGGTCTAAACACATACTTAAGCTTACCAGAGGTCCCTCATCTTTCCTATAGAGACCCCGGCAAGTTCCAGTCCTTCAAACCCTCAGTGTGGGATTTTTGTCCCCTGGATTAAAGGCTCATATCACTTTGTTAAATCAGAACGAGGCTCTTGGTCCCCCATCAGTTCAAGGTGGCCTTTTATACCCCAAGTTCTTCCTTTGTCTCCTGGGTCCCTTGCACCTAGTCTGAATCAACATATGCAATTCACCCAAGGGGTGGTACTGTTGATCAGTCTGCAGGGTCCCACTGATTTTAGTTTCTAGACAGAGCTCCGTAACACTCCCCAACAAACGCAACATACAATCCCTGTCTCAGAGATAGAATACATTTATAAAGTGGATAGAGATCTTAATATATGCCTGGGTTCATAATATCTGTCACAAGTGCTAGTTAGCACAAAGTAAAGAATTTACTAACCAAGGAATATTGATCCTTTTTGTCAGTATTTGCCCACTAAAAATATCCTGGCTTTTCTTAATTTTTGTGTGTGTGGATTTCTATCCTGCAGTTTGACTGACCACCTGAATCAGTACATTTTTTTTTCCCCCCCCGTGGTAGATTTTAAAAGTTCATTTGTATGTAACGTCTACATTTTAGCCAGCAATTAACACTGTCTTTACAAACTATCCTTCTAATACTTTGATTACCAGCAGAAAATTATGTAACTTTCCATGATTTAATTTATGCTCATTTGGAAATATTGACAATGAACTAAAAGCAGAAGAGAAATGTGGGTGTTTTTACTTCAGTTTGTGTTTTATTACTGGGGTTGGCCTTTGAGAACTTTGTTTGGCACTATTCAATTTCTGTGAACATAATATTCTCCCTCAGTTGAGGAGAGCAATAACAAAGGCATTCCTTGAATTTTTCATCATTGTAAGAACATGACAATTGTGTTGGGTCAGATCAGTGGCCATCTTTTTTTTTTTTTTACTAACTGATACTGGCAGTTACTATGTCCTTAGAGATTCAAGAAACCCTAATGTGGATAATTATGGATTAACCTGCCCATAGGGAAAGAGTCTTCCTAATCTCCATCAAGTGTTGGCCTATATTCTAAAGTACTTAATTCCTTACATATTTTATCTTATAATGTAACTGTGGAAGTAAATATTTACAAAATTACACTTTAATACAACAGCTACAGCATTGTACAAATTGAGAACAGTATTCAAGAAAATATAAATATTTTTACATGGTGCATATACCAATACAGAAAAAAGGGTAGAGGGTTTCTGTTTCTGCTTCTACCATTTTATCTGCTTTAAACTTGACTCTTATAAGTGCCCTAAAATCCAAAAAGTTACTTGTACTGCTTTTAAATTCTATGTGCATAGTGCTCGGCGGCGTTAGTGATCAAAATTTAGTCCAAGAGATTCCCAAGTCACAGCCTCTTCCCATCCCAAATGATTTCTTTCTGCTCTCTGCTGCCTTGTACTGTTTAAACTAAGAGGTGATAATGACTGGATGAATGAGTGCTCCTGATGGCTGTGAATCCACTCTTGAATTAACATGGGTAGTGGCTTGTGATTAACTTCTCCTTAAGACAAAAAGTGTTTTGGATTGAGTGGCTGGATTTTAAGGGGAAAGTTAATTATTTGGGGAAAAATTAGAAATAGGAACCCTTCCCACTCTCACCCCCCCAAAAAAAAATTAGGGAACAGAGCAGTAGGGAATAGGGGCAAAGCAGTTTGGGGTGATGTCAAGGTTCTTCCCCCACGCTGAACTCTAGGGTACAGATGTGGGGACCTGCATGAAAAACCTCCTAAGCTTATCTTTACCAGCTTAGGTCAAAACTTCCCCAAGGTACAAAATATTCCACCCTTTGTCCTTGGATTGGCCGCTACCACCACCAAACTAATACTGGTTACTGGGGAAGAGCTGTTTGGACACGTCTTTCCCCCCAAAATACTTCCCAAAACCTTGCGCCCCACTTCCTGGACAAGGTTTGGTAAAAAGCCTCACCAATTTGCCTAGGTGACTACAGACCCAGACCCTTGGATCTTAAGAACAATGAACAATCCTCCCAACACTTGCACCCCCCCTTTCCTGGGAAATGTTGGATAAAAAGCCTCACCAATTTGCATAGGTGACCACAGACCCAAACCCTTGCATCTGAGAACAATGAAAAAGCATTCTGTTTTCTTACAAGAAGACTTTTAATAGAAATAGAAGAAAAGAAATCCCCCCTGTAAAATCAGGATGGTAGATATCTTACAGGGTAATTAGATTCCAAAACATAGAGAACCCCTCTAGGCAAAACCTTAAGTTACAAAAAAGATACACAGACAGAAATAGTTATTCTATTCAGCACAGTTCTTTTCTCAGCCATTTAAAGAAATCATAATCTAACACATACCTAGCTAGATTACTTACTAAAAGTTCTAAGACTCCATTCCTGGTCTGTCCCCGGCAGAAAACCAGCATATAGACAGACACACAGACCCTTTGTTTCTCTCCCTCCTCCCAGCTTTTGAAAGTATCTTGTCTCCTCATTGGTCATTTTGGTCAGGTGCCAGCGAGGTTACCTTTAGCTTCTTAACCCTTTACAGGTGAGAGGAGCTTTCCCCTGGCCAGGAGGGATTTCAAAGGGGTTTACCTTTCCCTTTATATTTATGACAGGTGAAATGAGGATTGGGGGCTTATGGAAAGGGTAATAAAGAGGTTGAATGGTAGGTGAGGCTCACAGCATGAGGACTCAAGTTAAGGGGCATGGCAACCCAACCTCCTGCACCCACCTAAGTAATGGGGTTGGGTGTGTGTGTTGGGGGGAAATAGACAGGTGACTACTTCCTGGGTGGGGAGAGTATTAGTGGTAGGAGAAGTTCGGGATTAGGGGAGAAAGGTTTGTCACTGCAGCAAGATGGGGGGATTATGAGGTGGATACATAGTGATGGTTGGGAGGGGAGAGAGATTGGGGGTTTAGAGTGGTAGGACAGTGGAAAGAGGGATGTGGGGATGAGTTGCCAGGGGACTGAGAGAGAATAGGGGTCGGGGCCCCTGTTAGCCCCACGTTCTCACTTCCTTTTGTGTGTGCTCATTCTGGGGGAATCTTACCCCTTTAGGGGTCTGAGCCCATTTCATTGCCCCTTGTGTGTGTGCACTAGGGTCATCCCCCAGCTCATGCCCATGTACAGAGATTGGAACCCCTCCCTACTTGCCTCATGTGAGCTGTGTTCTGGGAGGAGCTTGCTTTTTTCTGAGTATCTGAGGTTCCCTCCCTGCCCTCCAGGTGAGCCAGGATCTGGGGAAATCCTGCCTCTTTGGGTAGGGCATATCACATTCTGTAAAGCACTCAGAAGGGGGATGGAAACCCACTGAGATGAATGGAGCAGTTAACACATCTCAGAGCTTTTGTTTCAGGTCTCCATGGGGTATTCTCATTCAGCTGGGAACATTAACAGACTCTTAGGAAAAGAAATAGACAATTATATTATTATGCTATATAAATCCATGGTATGCCCACACCTTGAATACTAAGTGCAGTTCTGGTCACCCCAATCTTAAAAAAAAGATGTATTAGAATTTGAAAGGGGACAGAGAAGGCCAAAAAAAGCTATTAGAGGTTTGGAACCACTTCTATATGAGGACAGACTAAAAAGACTAGGGACTGCTCAGCTTAGAAAAGAGATGAATGAGGAGAGGATATGTTAGAGGTCTATAAAATAATGGTGTGGAGATAGTAAATAAGGAAGTGTTATACTCCTTGACATAACACAAGAACCAGGGTTCACTCAATGAAATTAATAGGCAATAAAGCAAAAAAAAAAAAAAGAAATAATTCTTCATACAACTCAGTCAACCTATGTAGTTCATTGCTGGGATGTTGTGAAGGTTAAAAGTATAACTGGATTCAAAAAAGAAATAAGTCCATGGAGGATAGGTCTTTCAGTGACTGTGGCCAAGATGGTCTGGGATGCAACCCCATGATCTAGGTGTCTCTAACCTCTCTGACTGCTAGAAGCTAAGACGGGATGACAGTGATAGGTCACTCGATAAATTGCCCTGTTCTGTTCTTTTCCTCTGAAGCATCTGGCACCGGCCACTATTGGGAGACAAGATACTGGGCTAAATGGACCACTGATCTGACCCAGTATGACCATTCTTATGATTTTTGTCACATTGACATGAATAGGCCACTTCACACCTTTCAGGGCCTCCTATGCTACAGATGGCTCCTCTACATATGCTTTTCCATCTGTTGTCCCTCTATCCTTCCTCTATAAAAGACAACATAGACTTATAGTTTTTAGGGTCAGAATTGACCATCATGCTCATCTAGTTTATCCTTCTGTACGTTGTAGGCCACAGAACGTCACCCGTCCATTACTGTAATAAACCCCTAACCCCTGGTTAAATCATGATTTGAGGATTTCAGTTATTCAAAGACTTCAAGTTACAGAGAATCCCCCATTTATACTAGTTTAAACCTGCAAGTGATCCGTGACCCATGCTGCAGAGGAAGGCAAAAAACCGATAAGGTCTCTACCACTCTGACCCAGGGGAAAATTCCTTCCCAGTCCCAAATATGGCAAGACCCTCCAACCAGACGTCTGGGAAAGAATTTTCTATCGTAACTCAGAGCCCTACCCAACTAGTGTCTCATCACCAGCCATTGGAGATATTTGCTGCTAATAGTTGCAGGCATTTCTAAATGCTCTATGCAAGAATGCAGATTTTAGATTTTCTTGAAATTTGGTATGCTTTGTTGGGAGTGCAAAGTAGAGTTAGTGACCCACATTTGGGATCATTTGTGCCAGGGATTCCAGAGATAGGAGCCCTGCAAAAAAATCTGTTTCTCAAAAAGTTTCTAGGTGACTTTTCTTTCTACACAGAGCTAGTGCTCCAGCTATTGCTGTGATGCAGGCCAAAATGGTCTCAATCTCAGTTTTTACCCAAGGTAGTACATGGCACCCAGTAGCTCTTTGGGGGATTTAAACTGTGAATGGTATCTGAGAATGTGTTCACTTCTTTGCCTCTGTAGATGTGCACTCTGGGAGTGCATGCACCAATAAAGAAAACCATGAGAAGGTTTCTGTGCAGCCACTTTATGCTTGGGTTGGTAGTTTGAGGGAATGTCATGCCATTACCCCAGTGAACATTCCGCCACTGAAGTTTCTAAACCTAAGTCTAAACCTTTGTGCATGCATGTATGTGTAAGTAACTTAAGTTGCTTGCTACAAATTCTGTTAAATATAAGGTGTTTTTATTTTATGGGGGAAGGGGACTTACATAGCAGAATAGTCAATTAGTCAATAATCAATAGCCAGTCTAACCACAATTTTTGTTGTATCAAGTAGGAAGAAACCAGAGGTGGGCAGGGGGGTGCATGTGGTTTGGACAGGGAGAATGGTGGGTCTATGAGGACAGGTAGGTAGTAGGTAAGCCTAGGACTGGTTGAGAATCTGTATTTTATCTGGCCTTGGGAGGGTCAAGTGGCTACTTCCTGATCTTAGGGCAGATTTTTGTGCTGTTTCCAAAGGCACGCTGTTGAGGGGCTTGGAACTGATATCCCAGAAGCTTAACTGATGGGGGGGGAAATGCATGTGACCAGGGTACTACAGGTGTGGATTCTAGGTTGTTCTTGGCTCACTAGGATGTAAAGGTGTGTCACAGAGCTGTGAGTAGGATACAAAATCTATGTTTTGCATCCTCTTGTGTGAGCAAGGGGAAGAGCTGTATGTCTACCTTTTTTTAGTGTAGAGATGTGTAGGTTATGTCTGTATCAGGGCAAAAGGCTCTTGTTACAAAGGATGTTGTCAGCACTGAAGTGTAAGATGAGTGGATTCTAATGCTTTAATGATAGTTAAGTGAAAGTGTAGGTTGAGATGGTATCTTGTCAGTATAATGGAGTTATACAAGGCTGTGAGGTAGTTTTTTGATCTTGTGTGGTATTTTTTCTGGGGAATTGGCTAATTGTGTGACTGTACACCAGGATCTGGAGCCTCCTGAATCTTAGTGTCAAGGACCAGTGTGAGTGTGTGCATGTTAAGGCATTGCTTGAAGAGAGTAGAGGGAGAGTGACCTGGACGAATCTCCCCCCGCCCCGGCCCCCATTTTGTCCTTTAATTGTAATAGATAGAAGTCTGTAGGTGAGACCATAGGCTCTGATTCTGTGGGTGCTCTAGGGCTGGCAGCCTTGCAGATGAGCGCTGCACCCTTCCCCCAGCACCTCCCGCCTGCTGCTGGCCCCACTGATCAACTCCTCCCCTCCCACTTCAGCGCCTCCTGCCCACCACACCACCATCTGTTTAACAGTGTGCAAGAGGCACTGAGGGGGAGGAGTAAGGGCGGGGCACGCTTGGTAACAGGGTGGAAAGGGGCAGGAAGAGGCGGAGTGGGAGTCAAGGATCCCCTGGCACATTATAAAGTCAGCACCTCTGCATGAGACTGAATGGATTGTAAAAGGGAGTGAAGAGCTTGTACATTTAGCAACTGTGGGATTGGCAGAATAAAGGTGTGCGTGTTAATGAGGCATATTGGAGTATTGTTAAAGGAAGGGAGAGTTAAGGTTGCATGGGCAACCTTAAGTTTGCATTTCTTAGTTTTCAGAAATTTGACTTTTGCTCAACTCAGTATTCTGCAAGGGGATGACCTACCACCAAGCAACCCAAACTCTGCAATATAGCTTTTTTGCCAATGAATATAAAGGAGTCACTCCCTCTTCCCTCAGTTTTTTTCACTGCTGCCACAGAAAGTAAAATGAACTCACCTTCATGTCCTCAAGCTGGCTTTCCCTTCATCTAGCTTAATCTTTCCTTTTTAAGTAGTTAGCTTTCAGTATACTGTAGGTTAGTTTAGTGTCCTGAGGCGGCAGCACAAGAACAAAAGCAACAGGAGAGTCTTTTAGGAGGTACTACTGGCTGAGATCATGTGATCGCACAGTGAAAAATAGAAAAGCATCTCTGAGGATCTGAGCCATTACCTTCTCCCTAGTGTTATCCGTCCTCATCTTTATCAACACAAAGGTGGTTCTGCTACATTTCTTTCCACTTCCAAAGACAGCCTCCCTTGCCTGACTAAGGGATGCAGTGCAGAGGCGATATTAGTCACCTCCTAAACTTTCTACTGGCAAATGATCTCCGCAGTACAGGAGCAGGATTCCTCTCCGCTCATCCACACAAACGTCAGCATTTGCTTCCAAATAGCAGTTTTTTGACACTGCTGTCGAGATATGTGCCATAATTCCAGTTCTTCATCCCTTTTGAAATTTAGAAGAAGGAATAAACTTCTGAACCAGCCTCCCAATAGCAGTAGTGAGGGCAAATAACCTAATTATTTAAAGATGCAGCTTGATAAATTTAAGTGGGGTTGTATGGCGGGGTTGCCTGTGGTGACTGGACTTGGAAGCCCAGGGTGTCTCTTCTGGTCCTCTGTCTCTCTCTTTAAATCTCAGGCTTCGGGGCTTCAGCCTATAGGGGCCAGGAAGAAATTTTCCCCCCTCCTGCCCCAGTGAATGCTGTGTTTTCTGCTTCATCTGAAGCATCCAAGAGGGTCATGCCTGGAGATGGACACCAGATTTGGTAAGCTGGAACTCTGAGGCAGTAAGGAGAATTTTTCTCAATGCTTGGCTGTTTTGTCTTGCTCACATGCTCAGGATCAAACTGATTGCCATATTCAGGGTCGGGAAGGAATTTTCCCCAGGTTAGATTGGCTGGGACTTTGAGGTTTTTTAGCCTTCCTTTGCCATTTGGAATACAGACTGCTTGCTAGGATTAGCTGGGTATATATATCTCACTAAATCAATTCCCTGCCACTACAGGGTCCTCAGGCATTGGTGCATGTTGGCTCATCCTGTTCTTTATCCTTGGCACACAATAGTTTAGACCCCCCTGAGTGCTATATTACTTCACTCTAATCTAGAATATTGGACTGAATATGGCAGTAACTGAGTGCAATTTAATGGTCTATAATGTGCAGGAGGTCAGAATAGATCTAGTCGTTTCTTCTAGCCTTCAACTCTGACTGTGAGACCTCCTCTCTTTCTTCTGTAGTGCTTGGTGGATGGTTACTTTCATGGGCTAGGTACTGGACGCCATCTGCGATGGATAGTCTATCCATTTCTGCGCTAGGCCACCTCACCATCCTCCTCCTCCTAGGATCTATCTCTCAAAAATGCTATTAGAAGTGGATTCCTTTCTCAAGAAAGTAATCATAAAGGATGCTCCAAGGCAGCACTAAGGGCTAGGCTTTCATTTCCTGATGCCTAAGAAGAGCAACTGTCTCAGACCCCTCCTGGAATTCAAAACCTCAATAGGTACATAAGAAGTCAAATTCATGATGCTTACTCTAGGAGACTGTCCCTTCCTTCCATGGCATCTGTTATACAAGTGGTCAGATTAGATAATCTGATAATTAGATAATTAGATAATAGTGGTCCCTTCTGGCCTTGTAAACTAATATGTTATCCCAGGGAGATCGGTATGCAGTTTAAAGGATGCTTGCTTTTATGTGGCATCAAAGTACTTTATGTTTTTTGTGGGCAAAAGACCCAGTCAAAGTCTGCTTCCTTTTGGCTAGTCAATAGGCTCCCGGAATCTTCACCAAGTGCCTCACTCTGGTTGCCGCACACTTCAGATGTCTACACATACCTGGATGACCAGCTTCTATGAAGGAACTCTCAAAAGGACCGCTGCAGTGATCTGTTGCTTGTGCAGCTTCTCCAGATTTTGGACTGTTAATCAGCTGGGAGAAATCCACTCTTCAACTGTCTTAAAGGTTCATCTTCATCGGCGTGGTTCTGGATTGCATTCAGGTCAGAGCCTTTCTTCCAGAATAGAGGTTTGAAAATTTTGGGCTCCCTGATTACTCTCTGGAAAAAATCTGTACAGACCATGCATTTTTTTCTATGGCAGTTAGGCCTAATGGCCTCTGACCTATATCACAGTCTATTTCAGCACAGTGACAGATGACTACACACAGAACATTCACAATCAAACGAGACTGACCATCCCTCTTCAAGTGCTCCAACTGCTTTGCTGATGGGAAAACTGGGACATTCTCATCCAGAGGGATATGCCCTTTTACTCTCCCTCCATTACCATCCCAATCAACACCGTTGCCTCCAATCTGGGTTGGTGTGCATTCTCTAGGCCACCAAGTACATGGCCTCTGGAACTCCTAGTAGTCTAGATTTCTTATCAACATACTGCATCTTACGGCAGGACCGTGGGTCCTCAATGTCTTTTTGCTTGGTCCTGCAGCATCATGTAGTACGGGTGTTCACAGACAACGTCGTGGCCAGCTGAGAGAGCTCGGAACACACACTCCTATCTGTGAAAGTGAAGAAACTATGGATGTGCATCCCAAATTAAATCCATGTAGTAGCTCTTCACCTTGCTGAGGAGAAAAACATGGAGGCAGACCTGCTTGTGAAGTTGGTCTCAGGATCAACATGAGGGTCTTTTGAAAGCCAGCTGTGGCCAGAGAACCATTTTCCTGATGAGGCCATCCAGTAACTGACTTTTTTGTGTCTCTGATCAAAACACTAAATTTCCAGTTTTGCAGCATGTCTGGACAAAGATTTGTTCTCAGATGTTTTTGAGGGACTGGAGCCAACATCTTGTTTGTGCCCTTTGTCTCATTCCCATGATACCTAGTCATAATGAAGTTCAGCTGAACAGAGCCAACGTTGTACTATAGTCCCAGTGTGGCCATGTCAGTACTGGTATCCAGAGCTCTTGCAGCTGCACTGTGTCTGCTACGTTTATCTCCAGATCTAATGCCTCAAGAGGAAGGGAGGGTTCTGTGTCCCAAACCAGAGATCCTCCACCTTGCATCGTGGAGGATAACCTTGCTGGGGTTCCCTCTAAGATCTTCTCCAGTCTTCTCATTCAGAACACTTCCTAAAACTAGACAAGAACACTTCATCCTCCAGTTCTCAGGGATCCAAAAAACTCAGTTCAGTTCCAGATTTTGTCACTTGGCTATCTGTATTTGGCATACAGTAAAGCTACGCTGAGTTGATCTGATTCAAGGATAGGGAGTGGGTATTGAAGACAGGGAGAGGCTGTGCCTCCCCAAACAGCCTTCCGTGGCCCCACCCATGCTCTGCCCTCAGGTCCCTTCCTGCTTCCCAGGTTGTGCTGCGGGGGGGGAGGGGCTATTACACCCCTCCCCACCCTGTTGCAAGGACCCCAGGCTGGCGCTGGGGGACTAATGGGGACAAGCCTGCGCTCTGGGGCTGCGTGGAGGGAGGCCACACAGCTCACCTGGTGCGGTTGGGGGGCTTGTCACCCGCCTGGGGCTGGGGGTGGGGTGGCGCTGTCTGCTCACCTGCCTGGTGTTCCAGGACTGGGGGCGCTCGGGTGGCCTGAGGTTGGGGGGGGGTTGGGGGAGGGGTTGGGACTCTGGGCTCCAGCAGGAGGTGCAGGGCTTCGGGCAGAAGGGGTGGTCAGGGCTGGGGGCTAGCCTCCCTGAGCCTGGAGTTCACCTGCTGCCCATGGTGGGTAGGTATATGGTGTACCACACACCCAAAGTTACAGAGCAAACCTCCTTCCTTTGTACAAATTTACAAATTACATGGCATCACACTTTTTGGGATTGGTTTGGTTACTTTGTAGGAAACCGTCCCTGTACAGCATACTGTGTCTGTGTATTGTCCAAGCTGGACCTACTCTTTACTTCATCTCTACATTCCTAATTTATCTTGTCCATTGTTATCTTGTTTGTAGTAAATGGTTCCCTGGGTGTTCTCCCTCTTATCTGGCTCAGACATTGTCTTTTTAGCCTACTGACCTATTTACTTATCTTATTTAGCAGGAATGTTCTGTTTTCAGCCTAATGATCTGTTTTCCTCCCTAATTCTATACTACAAGAAATGAGGCCTCCCTCTATGTGTTAATTACTTGTGCCAGGCCGGGTCTGAGCTACAAAACGGTTGACTGATGTGGAATTTTTTTTCTGCTTTCTGAAAGCTAGTGCAATCAAGGAAAGGCTCCACCCTGAAATGCTATAAACAAAAATGCTATAAACAAAAATCTTTTTATTATGTGGGCCTCTAGTAAGACTCCTTCCACCCTGAACTGTGGTACCTGCAGTGGTAAAATATATTTTACACCTAAGTCTCAGAGCTTAGGTATTGCCTTCTTAAAGGTCCATATGGCAGTAATATCTGCTCATGACAAAACCATCTTCTCTGTTCCTGCAGTCTCCAATTTCCTCAAGAGTATGGTAAATTCAGGTGCCCCGTTAGGGAGCCCATGTCTTTATGAGCTCTAAATCTTTTCCTAATGGATCCAGTGAACTCTTCTTATGACCACCTTGTTCATCCTCTCTCGAGTACCTATCAATCAAAATGGCTTTACTGACAGCAGTGATGTATTCTAGGAGGGTGAGTTTACTTTTCTGATGACCACCACACCTTATGCTGTTGTCCACATGCACAAAATCACTATTAGGCCCAATCCCACCTTCTTGCCAAAGGTGATGTCAGATTTCTAACTGTCTCAGTGTCTGTCTTTCCCCAAAATCCCATTCCCACAGGTAAAACTTGTTTCTGTACCCCAGAAAAAAGAGGGCTCTCTGTTTTTACTTGGAAAGCACCAAGCCATTCAGAAAATCCAGTCACGTGTTTGTAGCATATTGGAAGAAATGCCAGGGAAAATTCATTACCAAGCAATATTTCATATTGGATTACGAGATGTATGCAACGTTGCTGCTACTAGGAAATAAACGTCTCCTGTTTTAAAGGCTCACTCAACAAGAGCCGTGGCAAGCATTGTGGTATGCCGAGGCATACTCCCCTGATGGGGATTTGCAGACCATCCTCTTGGACTTCAGTGCACACAGTCACCAAGCACTGCTCTTTGGACTTGACTTTATGCGCTGACAGAGTGCAGGAGACAGGCGCTATATTTCATATTTAGGTAAGGACACTTTGCCCCCTGTCAACTTGATGGAGCATGCTTCCTAATCTCCCACAAAGTGGAAATATGCAGAGGAACTCCACGATTGTGTACATGTAACTATACTGTGAGAGTTCTGTGTATTCATCCTACCTGCCTTCCTTCCCCACTTCTTTGGAGTCCTGTAGAATATCAGGACTCTGTGAGTTTGTGTGTATGTGTATGCACTCCCTTACATAGAATAAAGCAATGATGTTACCCTTACATGAAACTTCTCATGCAGTACCCCCCGGTCCCAACAGACATGATGCCAGGGACGCCATATCTCACAAGTGGAAATAAAATGGTGACTTTCAAAAAACAAATGTTTCTGGTAAGTAACACGTGTTGTAAATGTAACAGAGGTTAAGGCACAAAATGAGTTACACCTAGCAAGTGGCATGAAAGGTAATGAGCTTCTTTAAATACATTATCAGTAAGAGAAAGATGAAAAGTGTACTTATCAGGGAAGGAGAGCTAATTGATATCAAGGAGGATGAAGTGCTTAAAACTTATTTTGCTTCAGTCTTCTTAGTCTTCGCTAAAAAGGTTAATGATGAATATTAACAAGAGGAAAGAAGCATAAGCCAAAATAGTGAAAGAGCAGGTTAAAGAAAATTGAGACTTACATGAATTCAAGTTGGCAGGGTCTGATAAAATTCATCTGAAGCTGAAGCAAGCTGGGAACTGTTAATTATCTTTCAGAACTCACAGAGATTGGGTGAGGCCCCAGGGGATTGAAGGACAAATATAGTACTTATCTTTAAAAAGAGAATAAAGACAGCGTGGGGAATTAGACCAGTTAGCCTAGGTTCAATACCTGGAAAGATACTGGAAAAATTATAAAGGAATCAATTTTGTAAGCACCTGGAAGATAATAGGGTGATAAGTAATTAATAGTCAACATGGATTTGTCAAAAGCAAATAATGCCAAACCAACTTAATTTCCTCCTTTGACAGAGTTACTGGTCTAGTGGATGGGGTGGGGGAAGCAATAGACATGACTTACCTTGATTTTAGTTAGACTTTCGTCCGAGTTTCACATGAGTCTCCTAAGCAAACTCGGGAAATGGGGTCTAGATGATATTACTGTAAGGTGGGCACATGGCAGATTGAAAGACTCTAATCAAAAAGTAGTTTGCAATGGCTTATTGTCAAACTGAGAGGCAGTGTCTAGTGGGGTCCCACAGAGATTAGTCCTGGCTGTGGTACTGTTCAGTATTTGTATTGTTGATTTGGATAATGGAGTGGAGAGTGTGCTTATAAAATTGTGGGTGACACTAAGTTGGAGAAGATTCAGCCATTTTGGAGGACAGGATTAGAATTCAAAGTGATCTTGATGTATTGAAGAATTGGTCTGAAATCAACCAGATAAAATTCAGTTAAGGCAAATACTACATTTAGGAAGGGGAAAAAGAGACAAATACAAAATGGGAAATACCTGGCTATTCAGTAGTACTGCTGAAAAGGATCTGAGTGGATCACAAACTGAATATGCCGCCTCCTACATCCTCAGGCCTGTCCAGGGAACCTGACTGGAAGCCAGAGTCCCAATCCATTTTCCTTCTCTGTGCAGGAGATGGGAGAGATGAGCCATGTGGTGTGTGAAATATAGAGATGTACCACTGCTCTGTTAATGTTGTGCTCCGGACCCGTGTTCAAACAGCCCATTGCCTTTCACAAACCTCACATCAGACCCTTTGTCAACAGACCAGCTCCACTAAATCTCCCACAGGGGACAACGGTAATTAGGGCATATTGGGCAGCTATAATGAAATTCACCATCACATTGAGATACTCCAAGACCATATCTTAGCCTGTGTTGGATAGATGTTGTCATAAAAATAAAGGGAAGGATAACCACCTTTCTGTATAGAGTGCTATAAAATCCCTCCTGGCCAGAGGCAAAACCCTTTCACCTGTAAAGGTTTAAGAAGCTAAAGTAACCTTACTGGCACCTGACCCAAAATGACCAATGAGGGGACAAGATACTTTCAAATCGGGAGGAGTGGGGAAAGGCTTTTGTCTGTCTGTGTGATACCTTTGCCGGGAACAGATCAAGGATGCAAGCCCTCAATTCCTGTAAAGTTAGTAAGTAATCTAGCTAGAAAATTCATTAGGTTTTCTTTGTTTTGGCTTGTAAATTCTCTGTGCTTGAGGAAATGTGTATTCCTGTTTCTGTGTGTTTTTGTAATTTAAGGTTTTGCTTAGAGGGATTCTCTGTTTTGAATCTGACTGTCTGTAAGATTATCTTCCATTCTGCTCTTACAGGGTTGTTCTCTTGTCTTTTTTTTTGTTCTAATAAAGTTCTGATTTTTAAGACTCTGATTGGATTTTTTGGGTCTTAAAAATCCAAGGCTGGTTTGTGCTCATCTTGTTTATTCTCAAGCCTCCCCAGGAAAAGGGGTGTAAGGGCTTGGGGGGATATTTTGGGGAAATGGGAACTCCAAGTGATCCTTTCCTTGATTGATTGATTAAATCACTTGGTGGTGGCAGCGTTTTACCTAATCCAAGGGCAAAGACTTTGTGCCTTGGGGAAGTTTTAA
The DNA here is from genome assembly GCF_965140235.1 of Caretta caretta. Taxonomy (NCBI): domain Eukaryota; kingdom Metazoa; phylum Chordata; order Testudines; family Cheloniidae; genus Caretta; species Caretta caretta. Next base: position 55,900,715 of record NC_134208.1, on the reverse strand, counting down.
CCTAAGCTTGTAGAAATAAGCTTAGGGGGTCTTTCATGAAGGTCCCCACATCTGTACCCTAGAGTTCAGAGTGGGGAAGGAACCTTGACAGATGTACTCTACCTCCCCAGAACAAGAAATGCTATCGTCTATATAACAGGCTCAACTCTGAAGCTCCAGCCTATAGTGGTGGACATTGCTCGGGAATCACCTACAGTGCAGCACCCATTGGAACACTACTTTACGTTATTAACCTTGTGCAGTAATGATGGTTCTTTGAGATGTGTCCCCCCCATGGGTGCTCCACAACCCACCTTCCTCCCCTCTACTTTGGAGTTCTAAAAGTGACTGTGCGGTAGAGAAGGAATTGAGGAGGGATTGCATGCGCATGTTGCCTAGCCTCATGGCAGGCGGGGAGCAGCGTCTGCATGGGCAGGATGGACTGCTATCAAAGTTCTTCGATCAGCAGCGCAGGGAAGCAGACACACCTACAGTGGAGCACCCACAGGGGGACACATCTCGAAGAACCATCGTTACTGCACAAAGTGAGTAACTTTTTATGTGCTTCCAACAAAAAAAAAAAAAATCTGTGACTTGCCAGCTGCTGCTTTCTGGACAAACTTCACATTTTGAATGATTGTAAAGTGTACCTCAGGTCAAGTATTTGATAGTAGGAATGTAGTAAGCCTCTGAAACAATTGGTCATGCTAGCCTTTTTAGGTTCTGGTAGAGAAATGAACTCATGGCTCTGGCTGCCACCTGATTGTTCAACAGCAGTCCACTGTCAAGCAAGATCCCTGAATCATCAACCAGATTTACAAAATAATTAGGTAGGCTGATAGCTTTCTGCATCAATGCCATATGAACCAAAACACTGAGGGAGTAACTGTATGGCGATTTGGGGCTACTGGAGGTAGTGCAAATAGATGAGACACTGTAAGAGGAAGCTTTTCATTTTATGGGACGACAGGGCCTCCTGAAAATGACTGTGTTATTGTTAGTATTATACACTGCCTAGCATATGTTCTCAAAATTACTTCCCTGGTGTCTGTATTCTTGGTCAGACATGAAAACTGTTGTCTGCACTGTGATTCAGGTATAGGTGATGGTTTCAGTTTGCTGTGAAATTCTATTTCCAAAAAGAAAAGGAGTACTTGTGGCACCTTGGAGACTAACCAATTTATTTGAGCATAAGCTTTCGTGAGCTACAGCTATACTCAAATAAATTGGTTAGCCTCTAAGGTGCCACAAGTACTCCTTTTCTTTTTGCGAATACAGACTAACACGGCTGTTACTCTGAAACCTGTCTATTTCCAGAATGATTTTACAGTTGATATTTCAAAACTAGTTGAGCAAATTAAGTTTAGACATTTCCTTAATCAGCACTCAGTATCTCAAGTGGTGTGATAAATGGTGAGATGTAGGGAAAGTAGTTAGCATTAAGAAAAGGAACATCTAAAATGACTGGATTTTAAAATGCTGAACTGAGTGGGAGTTGGATTAGCACATTCTGTTTGCACTGAAAGAGTTAATGTTGATAAACCTTCAATATTTGATCTTATGGTTACTGGGAACATAACCTTTATGAAGCTAGATGAGAATCTTCAGTTGAAGGGGAAAAAAATTATGGCTGATCCTGTGAAGTGCTGAGTGCATCCAGCGTGATACTGAGCACTTTAAATTCCTGTTGGCAACACAGGATTATGAGGAAACGCAGCATCCTGCAGTACTGGACTTAAAACCCTTTACTATGCTGTGTTTATAGTTTTGGCTGAAGAAGTTGACAGATGTATTCTACAAGGACAGTTGTAGCATAAATATTTTATTGGCAGCTCACCAGTCTGTCCTGTTACATAGAGTCCACTAGGGTGGTAAGTAGGTGCCAGTTGAGGGAATTTGCACCTTAGGCTGGTTACAGGCAAAATTTGTTCTGCCTATATTATATCTACTAAACAGCTTTGTTTGCCGTTCCTGAAGTCCAATAACAGCTGCTTACTATAAAATTAAACATTTTCCCCCCTCTCCTAAAGTGCTTGGCTGCAGCTGTGATTAGGAAAACTATACATGAGTGTACATTGGGTATTGTTTGAAATACCTAACAAATGCATGCAAGTATACATTACTACTTTATAAGTGTCATAATTAACTATCAGAGCGGTAGCTGTGTTAGTCTGTATCCACAAAAACAACTAGGAGTCCGGTGGCACCCTAAAGGCTAACAGATTTATTTGGGCATAAGCTTTTGTGGGTAAAAAACCCCACTTCAGATCTGAAGAAGTGGGGTTTTTTTACCCACGAAAGCTTATGTACCTATCTACAAAAGCTTAGTTAGTCTTTAAGCTGTTAGTCTTTAAAGTGCCACTGAACTCCTCATTGTTATAGGTAAGTAGTAACCTCGAAACAATAGTTTCTTCTTTAAAAGATACAGAATAGTTGTAAATATTGTATACATTATTATGCAGATATTACAACAGGTTTGATTAGATGTATGGCACCATTATATTGTCCTTTTTGTCATTTGTGTAATGCCTAGATCCCTACCAAATTCACAGTCCATTTTGGTCCATTTAATGGACATTGTATTTTAAAAATCATAAATTTCATCATTTCAGATGTTTAAATCTGAAATTTCACGGTGTTGTAACTGTAGGGGTCCCGATCAAAAGAGGGTTGTGGGGAGGGGTCACCAGATTATTGGAGGGAGGTCGCGGTATTGCCACCCTTACTTGTCCACTGCTGCTGGCGGTGGCACGGCCTTCAGAGCTAGTTGGCCAGAGAGCGGCCAGAGGTTGGCTGGCTAGGAGCCCAGCTCTGATGAAGGCAGCACCTCCACCAGCAGCAGCACGGAAGTAAGGATGGCAATACTGCGACCCCCTCTACAGTACTCTTGTGACATCCCCCATTTCTTTTGGGTCAGGACCCCCAATTTGAGAAACACTGGTCTACCCCATGAAATCTGGTCTTTTGTGTTCTTTTACCGTATACTATGCAGATTTCATGGTCTGTGACACATTTTTTACAGCTGTGAATTTGGTTGGGCCTTAATGCCTCTTGATTTACTGGGTTTTTTTTCTAAAATATGTTTAAAATTGAAGGGAAAAGTTTATAATCTATGAACAGGTAAGTAAAAAGTAGCAGGTAGAAATGTATTAATTATGAAGCTTAGCAGAAAGTGTGATTCCATAAATATTTATTCTGAAAAGTATTATATTATTTGTATTGCCCTCATTTGTTTTTAAAAAATCATGTCCGGTTAAGATTAGTCTTTTTTGGATGGGTGTTTACCATTTTAGTTTGATATACCAAATGCAACATCTCTTACAATGCGATGACAAGGTAGAAAGGCACTTCACAAGCATCAGTACATGAGGGGTTAACTCACATCCTTGTCTGTCAGTCAGTCAGGATTGGAGCATAAAGGTAGAACGCAAGTGGCAGTTATTACCTAGGGGCAAGGATGTGTCCTTTCCCTTTCCAGAGAGTAAAGGCCGAGTCTGCGCTGAATTTTTGCCAGTAATACCAGTACAACGCTCAGAGTGTAGATGCAGTTCATATTGGCAAAGAAGTGCTTTTGCCAGCATAGTTTATTTCATTTGCCAAATTGGTGTAAACTACATTGGCAAAATGTTAACTGGATTAAGTTCATCACTTATTTTTCATTGCTTATATTTTAGCTATTTTAGAATGTTTTCCATGCACATGTGTAATGTATTGATAATATATAGTTATTCTGCTGTTGCCATAACCACGCACAAATCCTAATACTGAAACTAAATTTACTTTTGTTTAGGGGACAAAGTCAGTCTGCACTATAGCAGTTCCTTCCTGTTCAAATGTGTTCTTGTCTATAAGAAACCAAAACAGCTTTAGTGAATGACTGTGAATAACATGATCCAGTGCTCAAATAAGAGTTGTGTATGCATGTAGTTCAAAAGGAGAATCTGATAACTATAGCTTGGTCTCTGACATTTTTCTCCAGATACTTTAGTAAATCCTTGGAGTATAAGTTTTCTATGCCTGAATTAGAGAAATGACTGCAGAAAATAAAGTAGGTAGTCTTTGTAATGCACGAGAGAACATGTAACTTCCTCTAGAATCCTTGATAAATTCAGACTGGCAAAATTAAATAAAAAGGGTCAGGGACTTTGTGGAACAGTAAATCAGTACAGCTGTCCTTTTACATCAAGGTCAGGCAGCATCAGAAGGAAAATGGTTCGTCTTAACTCTGTTCCTAGTAGACATCTCCATGCTAAACCATTTTATTTTACTTTTGTCTTTCCTCTCTCCCTCCCCAAGCCCACAACAACTCTTACACAATAGAATGTGTTTTCTCTTCAGTTAGTAACTAAAAATAATGTTAGTATGTAGCTGTGCACTGAGAAAGGGGAGGGGCTTATTTGAAAACCCATTTGATAACTGAATAAATAGGATATTCTATTTAACATTTTCTCTTTATTAGCTAATTAATAAATAGAATTAGGTATATAATGAGTGTTTTAAATGGTAAAAACTAATTTAGATGTAAAGCACAAATTGATGCAAATATGACCCACTGAAATTACTTTAAAATCTCGTATCTCAAACTGTTCCCAGAATAGATGTGTGTGATCTTTAAAATTGCAAGTACTTTATAAAAATTATACAAAGGCCTTCTAACTGCTAAAATCGGAGGTTAGGGCTCCATGTTTCTCCTGCCAACGTTGAATTTGACATACAGATATTTAATGCCTCAAATTATGGTGATAAGACTCTTGGTTTAATGAAGATACCCTCTAACCCCATGATTTTTCTAGGCTTTCTCAATTCTATCATCTATTAGCAGATAACTGGTGCTAAATCTCATGCTTTGGATTGCATTGCACTTACCCTCTTAATAGCGTGTTTAAATGTTTTATTTCTCCATTGCATTTCAAAAGCTCAGAATTCTGTTTTTATCACAAGTATAAAACATAAGCTATCCAGGTTGTCTTTTGACCTTTAATATGTTTGAGGAAGGTAACTTTGTAATGAATACATACAATACCAATAAATCTGTAAAAGGTTAGGTATCTTTTTAAAAAAAGATACATACAGTGAAAATGTATAACAATTCAAATGTTATTGCTTTGTACATTTCATTTTACTAATTGTTAGAAAGTAATCTTCAGTGGGGGTGGCTCCGGTATGCGTCCTTGGAGTTTTTTAGAGTTCCAGGTTACAAAGACAACTTTCCTCTTATGTTGTGAATGAATACTGTAGCACATTACGATTTTACTTCGAAATTTTTTGTAATACATTTGAACAAATGATCCTCGTGCGGCTTTAGAATTCTGTGACCTGGATGATTTATGCGGACAACTTTAACTGTAAACATGGAGACTAATAGTAAAATGATGAATTATGACTGGCGTGCTTTGTTTGAAGCAGTTTCACAGATTATGTAGTTTGCATCTATACTTTCATTAATGTGCTTTGCATTGAAATGATTTTATATAGCCTCAGGTATTAATACAATAGTTGTCATCAGCTCTAAATTGCTGTTTGAATTCAAGGCAAATATATTACTCACACTATGATAGGCAGATTAATTTTTGAGTGATTTTTTTTGTGTGCATCTCATTTAGCGTGTCCTTGAAGGATGAATTTAATTGGTTTTGTAATTTTTCCAAAACATTTAATAAGAATTATTTGATGTTCCTTGCATTTTTTTTGTATGTAATTTACAAAATGATTGTATCTCTCTAGGTCTGAAAGAGAAAAAGCATTACAAAGCCTGAAATATATAAATATATATTTTTGTTTTTTGGGGTCTGTTGATTTATTGAAACTTTCTAATGATTCTTCACACATCACATCTTTTTGTCCCGAGTATGACTTACTTATTTTCAAATGCTAGGAATTGTATTAAACTTTCACCCACTGAGATAAAGCCTTTCATATTTTTTTTCTGACTTTTTTGAGAGCACTCACTGGTTAACTTCCAGATGTTTCTCTGTATTTCACTTTGTACAGTTATTCAGAAATTACCAAAAACATTAACATTAAAGATAATCAAGTGGTTATGAAATACCTTAAAATAAGAGAAAATAATTTTAAAATAGCTTTGTAGGGTTTTTTTTGTAAACTAAGAATTGTAAAAACTTTTCATTTTGGTGAATTTTCATTAATTTGATTACCTTATGTTTGCAAAACACAGTACTTGAGTTAATGGTAGCTTTAGAGCAGTGTAGAGATGAGTCTTTTGGATAAATGATAACTTGGCAAAAAGGTTTTTTTTCTCTTTTGACACCCCTAGTGACTGAATTTGCAGCTTTGAATGTACTGCTACTTTGTTGTAATCTTATCCTCACATGCTGTTCAATGCTCCCTAAGTGGGAAGGGGAGCTGAAATCATAAAAACCTGAGGTAAGGCAGTAACATACGTTCAATATGGTCCACTAATAAAATCTAACTTTGTTGCCAAGTGGATGAATAGTGTGCTCATAGAATCATAGAATAGAATATAAGGGTTGGAAGGGACCCCAGAAGGTCATCTAGTCCAACCCCCTGCTCGAAGCAGGACCAATTCCCAGTTAAATCATCCCAGCCAGGGCTTTGTCAAGCCTGACCTTAAAAACCTCTAAGGAAGGAGATTCTACCACCTCCCTAGGTAACGCATTCCAGTGTTTCACCACCCTCCTAGTGAAAAAGTTTTTCCTAATATCCAATCTAAACCTCCCCCACTGCAGCTTGAGACCATTACTCCTCGTTCTGTCATCTGCTACCATTGAGAACAGTCTAGAGCCATCCTCTTTGGAACCCCCTTTCAGGTAGTTGAAAGCAGCTATCAAATCCCCCCTCATTCTTCTCTTCTGCAGGCTAAACAATCCCAGCTCCCTCAGCCTCTCCTCATAACTCATGTGTTCCAGACCCCTAATCATTTTTGTTGCTCTTTGCTGGACTCTCTCCAATTTATCCACATCCTTCTTGAAGTGTGGGGCCCAAAACTGGACACAGTACTCCAGATGAGGCCTCACCAATGTCGAATAGAGGGGAACGATCACGTCCCTCGATCTGCTCGCTATGCCCCTACTTATACATCCCAAAATGCCATTGGCCTTCTTGGCAACAAGGGCACACTGCTGACTCATATCCAGCTTCTCGTCCACTGTCACCCCAGGTCCTTTTCCGCAGAACTGCTGCCTAGCCATTCGGTCCCTAGTCTGTATCTGTGCATTGGGTTCTTCCGTCCTAAGTGCAGGACCCTGCACTTATCCTTATTGAACCTCATCAGATTTCTTTTGGCCCAATACTCCAATTTGTCTAGGTCCTTCTGTATCCTATCCCTCCCCTCCAGCGTATCTACCACTCCTCCCAGTTTAGTATCATCCGCAAATTTGCTGAGAGTGCAATCCACACCATCCTCCAGATCATTTATGAAGATATTGAACAAAACCGGCCCCAGGACCGACCCTTGGGGCACTCCACTTGATACCGACTGCCAACTAGACATGGAGCCATTGATAACTACCCGTTGGGCCCGACAATCTAGCCAGCTTTCTACCCACCTTATAGTGCATTCTTCCAGCCCATACTTCCTTAACTTGTCAACATGCCTTTTTATTTTTAAGCATACGCGCTTGTGTAGCATTTTTTTTCTGAGACACATTATAGAGGTTAGCATTCCCTTTGGCCTCTTAAGTAAACATTTTTAACTTTCATGTTTTTACTTTCATGCCCTTCTGCAGTTAAACATTGGTAGGGTTTCCTCATTTATTTACTCTGGTGCTTCATACTACTTCAGTGCTGTCTATCACGATTGCTCTCTCTCAGCACTTGAGGAAGAGTGAGAACACACTTGGAAGCTGTGACTATTAGGCCCTCATTCATGGAAGATCTACTGTTTCACCCACTGGAGGATTCTGGTGTCCCTCTTTGTCTGGCTATGCTTCAGCCTTGGTCCCTGTAAAAAGGAAGGCTTGAGGCACTGCACTGCCCCTTTTCAAGCCGTGTATTCCCAGGGGATTAGTGAGCTACCATGCTGCCCCTTTTGCAGCAGTTTTCATCTCCCTCCGACCCCTCAAAGCACTGTTCTCTTCACTCGACCAGACCAGCCAAACACCCCCTTGCTTAAAGGTGCTGGACAGTCATTCTTCCTTTTCCCTCTCTACAGCTTTCATCATAGTTGAGAAATTGTTGCAGATTGGCAGATGTAATCCAGTGTCCAGGGTGGAATTATTTAAATCAAGGTTTAACTCACCAAGTGGGAAGTCTAGATTTAAATAATTTTAATCAACTTTTCAGTTTGTACTTCAGTTATATTCTGAAGAAAGATGCATTCTCATTGATACAACCATTAAAACATGTTGATTTACAACTATGTAGTGACTTGGCACTAGATTTGCCACATTTTTGTAACCTAGAAGGGAACACTAGAACCATATACATTTATTTAAGCAATGATATGTAAATTAATATTTTCAGATTCTTAATTGTATATTTTAGTATGTTAGAAAATGACAGATATATTGGTTATGTGCTAAATAACTTTTTGCTAATGATTTGTGTCAAACTGTATTAAGATGGAACTAGAATTTAATTAAACACAACAGCACATAAAATTATTTTTAGAGCTGTCGATTAATTGCTGTTAACTCATGCGATTAACTCTAATCCTGATTAATCGCAGTTTTAATCACACTGTTAAAACAATAATAGAATGCCAATTGAAATTTATTATAAATATTTTTGGATATTTTTCTACATTTTCAAATATATTTATTTCAGTTACAACATAAAATATAAAGTGCACAAGGTTCAATTTATATTTTTTTACAAACATTTGCACTGAAAAATGATAAATAGTATTTTTCAGTTCACTTTATACAAGTTACTGTAGTGCAATCTCTTTATCGTGAAAGTGCAATTTACTAATGTAGATTTTTTTGTTACATAACTGCACTCAAAAACAAAACAATGTAAACTTTAGAACTTACAAGTCCACTCAGTCCTACTTCTTCAGCCAACTGCCAAGACAAACCAGTTTGTTTACCTATATGGGAGATTATGCTGCCTGCTTCTTATTTACAATGTCACCAGAAATTGAGAACAGACATTCACATGGCACTTTTTGTAGCTGGCGTTGCAAGGTATTTACATGCCAGATATGGTAAACATTCATATGCCCTTTCATGTTTCAGCCACCATTCCGGAGGACATGCTTCCATGCTGATGATGCTCATTAAAAAAAAATTAAATTTGTGACTGAACTCCTTGGGAGAGAACTGTACGTCTCCTGCTCTGTTTTTTACACACACTCTGCCATATATTTAATGTTATAGCAGTCTCGGATGATGACCAAGCACACGTTGTTCATTTTAAAAGCACTTTCACTGCAGATTTGACAACGCAAAGAGTGTACCAATGTGAGATTTCTAAAGATAGCTACAGAACTGGACCCAAGGTTTAAGAATCTGAAGTGCTTTCCAAAATCTGAGGGGGCTGAGGTGTGGAGCGTGCTTTCAGAGCAATACAAGCAGTGTGGAAACTACAGAATCCGAACCACCAAAAAAGAAATTCAACCTTCTGATGGCAGCATCTGACTCAGATGATGAAAATAAACATGCATTGGTCCGCACTGCTTTGGATCATTATTGAGCAGAACCCGTCATCAGCATGGACGAATGTAGACAAGCTTGTTTGTCTGAGCGATTGGCTGAACAAGAAGTAGGACTGAGTGGACTTGTAGGCTCTAAAGTTTTACATTGTTTTATTTTTGAATGCAGGTTTTTTTGTACATATTCTACATTTATAAATTCAACTTTCATGACAAAGATTGTACTACTTGTATTTCTTTTGTTTTTTACAATTCAAATATTTGTAATAAAAATAAATCTAAAGTGAGCACTGTATACTTCATATTCTTTGTGGTAATTTTCCAGTATATTGGAAAATGTGGAAAATGTAGAAAATATCCAAAAATATTTAAATGGCATTCTATTGTTTAACAGCGTGATTAATCATGATTGGTTTTTTTAAATCGCATGTTTAATCTCGATTAAATTTTTTAATCGTTCGCCAGCCCTAATTATTTTTATTTAATGAAACCACCATAAATGTTTTGGATACATACACTTCTGTTATCAAAAGATGTTTCACATTTAGCGCTAAATGATTTAGTAATGGAACAGAGGGATTAACTGTAGTCAGTATATTTAATATTAAATGAGGTCATCCTGGGAAAGTTTTCAGATATGCCTAAGTGAAAGTGACTGGAGCTAAGTTCCTACTCACCTGAGTCTCTTGAAAATAAGACAAGTCTCCCAAGTTACTTTGGCTTTCCTTTGGATTTTTAAAACTAGTAGTTTTGCTATTTCAGGAACATTTTCCTTTATTCCTGGAGTTGTACTTATGCCTTTTGCTAACAGATGCATAAAATGAGCACTGCACCCACATGTTAGAAGTTTCAGATTTCCTTCATTATTTCTTCTATATTTCTTCTCATGTTTGCTACATTTGTAGCATTTTCTGTGACAAAGCTACGCACTCAACACTTGAATTTTTGTTCAGGTTTTTATTGCCTGTGTTGCATCTACTTTTAAATATTCTGCTGTATTGGCATTTCCTGATGTATCAAGCACATATTACTGGATCATTGTGTATGTTGTTCCACCCATGAAGACACAGGAAATTAGTTAACCTGACAATGTTTTTTGCACAGTTGTTAATTTCTTTGAATCCAGCAGTGTGTGCTCTGCCAAATATAGTAGAGCCTGGTTGTAACGATAGAACCATGTCATTGAAATGTTTCATCTGAACAAAACGAAAGGAAGAATTTGTTGTATAAATGAACTGTGTGGTCTCTTTATCCATGGAGTCTTGCTGAAATTTGCTGGTCCTGATTGCAAATTTAGACATGCTTTTACTGGATGATGAAAAGTCATGTATAATAAAATATAGACACACACAGAGGTAACTTACTGTCAGATGCATGTTTAGTTGCAGCACTGCTAGTGGTACCAGCAGATGACTCTGAAGTTGTAGGCATTGCAGATGGTGGACATTCATAACCCCTTCTGTCTAACCTGGGCCCTGAAACAAAACGTTTTTGTTCTTGTTTTTTAAAAATTCACTCACACTTTGAGTATTATTCAGTGCCCTGCTATTTTTTAAGAGATTGTAAATGAAATATTCCTCCTCCTCCTGCAGCTGTTTGTACCACTGTTTAAATGAGAACAGAGTATTCGGAGTCAGGTAGAGAGAAGCTATAAAATAAGAGTTTGAGACCACCCAGGTAGACTCAGTGGATGATCCTGTTGAGGTACATGGTACCTCTTGGACTCTGAGGCCCAGTCCCAAAATCTGATGACTGTCAGGTTTTTTTTGGAATCCAGTAGCACGGCCCCTGTTGCATGCAAATTAGATTGGTGGAATGAGACTGTCTATTAAATGGGTTTGTCTGTATGGCTCTTGACTCATTCCCTGCAGAAGTAAAACGTGTAGTGAATTAGGCAGGGAGTCTCAAGAAAGAGAAGGTTTTAGAGTTAAGGCATGGGATTGGGACCTAGGAGGACTGGATTCTATGCATGGCTCTGCCATATAATTCTTATTTGATTTTGACTAAGCTGAGTGTGTGTGTGTGTGTGCGCTCCCTCCTCATTTTCTGGGTGCTTACCTTGAAACCTAAGACCTTACTGGGAAAGTGCTGAGCTTTCATAAATAGGAGCTCTTGATGCTCACACTTCTGAAAAATTCTGGTCCTCACTGTCCCAAGTGCCAAAATCAAAATGAAAATAAAGGGTTATATTGAAAAGTGTTAGGCATGATTTCTTTCTGCCTTTAGATGAAAGTGTGGAAGTGCTGGGAGCTGCACTATGCTATAATAGGCCATTGGGTTAAACAAAAGTAGTGTTGCAGCATTTCCCTACTCCTTCCGTCTGGCTCTTTAAATGTTTGGCATCACTCTAGGGGCTAAATAAATATTTCAAAGTAATGAGATGACAAGAGTTTTCCAACTACTGAATAGAAGTATGAAGTAGAGGGGAGAGGACTTACAAGCTTCCTTTAGTGTTAAAACTATTTCTGCTTAAATATTTTCTTCCTTTTAATATTTATAAAGTTGATTTACTTAATACACACTTATGCTAGAAATTGTACTAAATTTAAGGGAATTATTGATTTTTAAAATGTATGTCTGCTTCAGAAGAATTTTTTTTATAAGTGTATAAACTCTAACTGTAGAATTCTACATGTTTTACATGTGGGCTGCATACTGGCCCTCCCTGTTTTAGATCAAAAGTGTTGATGCCTGTGACAAGAAAAACAGTCAAACTTAACAGATGTAATGCTATTTTCATATGTTTGAAACATATTTTTAATTTTCTCAAAGGCACTTATTAGTCTCTTGTTTCTTGAAAATGTTTTGTGTATCAAACTTTGTTCTCTGTATATATTTAAGATTAGTTCTGATGACTATTCCCTACTGCACTTCTCCATTTCCAATTTCCGTTTGTGCTTGGCCGTCTTGTGTGCAATTTCACTAGAGGGCAGTGCTATGCAAGAAGTGCAGTGCTAAGTGCTATATCTTGCTAACAAATATTTTGCACAAGAATAAATATATATTGCATTTTTAAAAACCTAAAAGTTAGGGAAAACTTGTATTTAAAAGCTGCATCCAATTTGATCTATGGAACCTGAACATTCTCACAGATTTTATCCCATATAGAAATTGCATTTGAAATTAAAGCTTTTGATTAAAAATTGGTATTTTAAACTGCCTTATAACAACAATACAGTTGAAGGGCAGTGGGGGAAACTTCAGTTGTCATCAGATTGAGATAATCCGAGATAACTATAAATTCTATCCTACTGTACTTTAATACTGGAAATGGAGCCAGAAGAAAAATTTTACTGTTTAAATATAGCACTTTAACTGATAAAACATTGTCAAATGGTAGCTGCCAGCAAGAAGCTTAGAAATGCCAAATTTAATTAATTTTCAATGCATTTAACTATAAACGGTTAGTGTTTCTGATAAAATACATAGCAGGCTTGCTGCAATAGTTGTTAAATTACTTTTAATCCATTTAACTACAGACATTTGTTCTCCAAAGACACTTGTGCTATAATTGATTCACACTCCTTTTTGTCTATGCTCCCTCCATTTCCTAGCATTGCAAGCTCTTGAGTTCTAAGATGTTATACTGCCTCACCAGTGGTTGATGGGCACACTGGCATTTGGAGTCCAAAACTGCAACTTATACCAAATATAATTTTTCACTGTTTATCTTGTCCTCCTTTCTACCCCCTTCATTTTTTTTCTCAATCTGTCATTCCTCTCATATCTTAATAACTGCCCTTAAGAGCTTACAGTCTTGTCTTATTGTATATGTGTGTATGACTCTGTGTGCTAGACGCTTAGCATGATGGCATTGTGACCCAAACCTATTAAGTTTCCAGCTTTCTCCAGGCTTGGAGGTTTGCAGACTTACCTGTGATGTAATCCCCTCTGGCTGCCTTATTATCAAACCTCTTGGGGAAGGTAGTCAAACACATGCTGCATGTGGTAAGGTTCCTCAACAGGTGCACACAGCCACTGCTCCCTCTCCCTCCTCTCTGCTGAAGTTCCCTAGGCCACTGTTTCTCAAATACCGGCACCGGGGCTTTTCTTGTGGCTACAGCGTCCTTGGTGGAGATGAGGTTGGGGCCTCCCTCTGGAGACACAAATGCTGGAGGAGCAGGCAACCAGTGAGTTCCCTGTTTTCCTGGCGGTGGTGGGGTCAGGCTTCAGCCCTGGGGAGACTGGCAGTCTCCAACTGTGGGGCTTCGGGCTGCAGCGGCAGGCTCCGGGGTCCAGACCCAGGCTCTGGCTGTGGGCCCCAGACTCCAATTATGGGCCTTCAGGCTCCGTCCCTGGGGCACTGGCCGCACAGCACCAGGTTCCAGCCCTGGTCTCACCCCACACCTGCCTGGATACTGCAGCCTCCCCCAATGCTCAATCTATTCCCCCCACCATCGCCCTTGGCCCACACTGCCTCCTTACCCATCTCCCCTTCCAGGGTTTAATTTGTCCTCTGGCCTTACCAGGGCTAAGTAATCCTGTTGTGAAAAGTGATATTTGTATGTTTATTAATACCCCTTTTCACAGCAGACTTAGTAGCTAGCTGGGAGGCTGTGAAAATTGATATTAACATACAAGTATCACTTCTCACAGCAGCAGACTGCCAGCTAGCAAGTCTTAACAACAACAACAACAAAAAAAAGCAACCAAAAAAGCTAAAGAAACAACCATAAAAAAGACAAAGTATAAAGCATCTTATTAGTGTTTCTATTCTGTTTAAGTCCAGTAAAGAATAGAGACAACTGTACATTATTTTTATTGGGTCTGCACAAAAAAACCCCCTACATAAATGATTTGGACATGTATCTGTGCATATTTATTTGTATTTCCTAAAGTTAATTGAGTATTTTAGGAAAAATTGTCAGAGCGGCCACAAGCAGGTGTTGGTGGCTGCACTCTGAAGCCACCAAAAAATTCGTTGCGAGAACCCCCTGCCCTAGGCCTTAGGCAGATGTAGGAGAACATCTGGATCTGTTGATTGTTTTGCATCATAGAGTGGGGAGTGAGGAGCAGGGTAATTTGACATAGCTGAGAGGCAGGGGACCAGGTAGGGAGTAGGACCAGCACATATCATGCACATAGGTATTTTGGGGATGGGGCAAGATTAACGTTGGGCTTAATGAGAGAATAAATGTGGGAAGAGATCGGGAGGGGGGAGTCTCTAGAGGGTATAGAATTTATTGGGTGTGGTGTTAGCTGGAGCAGAATTATATGGGAAAACTGAGCATGTACAATTGTGAAGGAGTAGAATTAACTGTGCGGTGGGGGGAATGTAGAATTACAGGTTTGGTTACATAATTAGTGGTTTGTGTTGGGAATTGATTGGGGAGGGTGTTGAAGGAAGAATGAAATAGTAGTGGAAGTAAAGAAATCACTATCTAAAATTCATTCTCTTCTCCCTGGGATGTTTTTTCTTCAGAACAATTGAAAACAGATAAAGGGGGTACAGAAGAGACATCCCACAGCCTCACCCAAGGGGAGAGAAATCAGCAACAATTATTCCATTAACACAAATCAGAGTTCTAGTACTTGGTGATGGTACACAGTCTTCCAGCTGCTCTCCCCTAGTGTGGTAAAAGGAATCCCAGTCATATCTAGAGTAGTGGAAGTGGGGCTGGTATGTACTCCCCAAAACACAGGGCGGTCAGATGAGCTGGGAAGCTCATAGTCACCAATAACTCTACTTCATCCATTATTGTTCTATGTACATTTGAATCTGTTGGGTTTGGGTTAGCTGATGTTGGCTTTTTTTGCTGATCTGAGGCCTCTAGACATCATTGCTATAAAATGTGAGAAGCATTCAGAAATTTTATGCTTTGCTTGGCTTTTTGGCAGATACTCACTTTTCAGCTCCATTTTTCTTATGTACCTTTATCTGGTCCTCTCCCTTTTTCTGTGTCTAAGGACCAGCCTTCTGGTTTTAAGAAGTGCATTGAGTGTGAATACAAAATTTCCCTGCTGGATGGTCACAATTACTCTCTGTTTTGCTTCGGGGCAGACTGTGGAACATCTGAATGCGACATCTGTTTTAGGATGACACCTTTAATTTGCAATTACTGGATGAGCTCTTTGGACTTTATTTCAGCATATACTGAGATGTCAGATTCAGATTTCACAATCTGTTTCAGGGTAGAGTACCCAAACTTTCCTAATTCTAACTTTATACATAGCTGTAGTGCAGTCCTCTATGCTAGTGTATATGATGCTGAGTGATATTTAATTTCTTGATTGCACATACTCCTATCCTCTTGTGCTCCAATTCGTGGTTTCAGGGGATGAAATGCATTTCTCTCCTTCACAAAGCCAGATTACTTGAGCTTTCTGTGGGGTGGTTAGTTGGAATTTTGGTTGAGGGGGTGGAATTCACTCACCAGCCTGCAGGGAGTCCACATGCTGGAGTGCAGCCCCTCTGCATTTGCTCTGCAGCCCTTAAATTGGACTAATGGTGGTGGCTACTCCACTCTCTTTGCACAGACCATTGGGGATACTGTAATCCCAGATATCATGTCCCTTCCCTAACTTCCCCACTATGCATCAATCTGTTCAGGGACCAGTATGGCACATCCTTCCAAACCATATAGGTGTGCGCCCCTGTCCCTCTCCCCCCCCGGGGGGGGGGAAGGAAGCAAGTTAGTAGTAGATTTTAGGAGAAAAATAAAATGTTGACTTGAAATTCTTTTCAGGAGGTTATAATTGATAGCTTTTCTTAGAGTGCTTGCTCATGTCCATTCATGTTAAGGGTGTAAGGGTGTGTGTGCTTGCCACATGAACTGATGCCAGAAGTTTTTCTTTCAGCGGTATCCATAGGGGGACCGGCTCTGGCGCCTTCTGGAGTGGTGCGCGTATGCCGCAGTATAAGCAGAGCCACTGGCTTCCCCCACTCTGTTCCATCTTACTTCTAAGGACAGTGCTGGAATATTCCTTGCTTCAGCAAACCTCCTTGTCCAGAACTGTTCGTTGTGAACTTTTCTCCTGTAAATAGTTATTAAAGTTGTTAGATAGCTAGTTGTTAGTCCCAGTCAGGACTTAGCCTAGGGATGGGGCGTGCCCAGGTCCCCAGGCTTCAAACCCTGCGACTTCCCCGGGCTTCAAACCCAATGCCGGTGAGCAAGCCTCACAGTAGATGTTTGGGCGGAAGTCCACATCAGTAACAAGTGCCAAATCTGTAAAAGTTTCAAGCCTCAGATGAAAAAAGAACGGGACATTAGTCTCCGAGCACTACTTATCAAGTCTGCACTGACACCGGAAATGCCCAAGTCGGAATCCGCTCCTAGCACTGTGGCCTCGGTGTGGAAGGCGGCAGTCCCGGGAGCCCCGTACCAATAATCAGAGTGCTGGTTCAGATTGCCACGGCAGCAACGATGCTCCCTTGCTTGGCGATGTTCTCGCTCCTGCTCCCATTTGTGTGAACCGATGCTGGTCAGAGAGCGTTAGGCGTCAATCACTGTATCACCATCACTGAACGCTGAAACTGGTCATTGGGATCTCGACACGGAGGGTTGGTGCCCTAGTGCAGGTCCCAGTCAGAGCTCTGGAGCAGGCACCGAAGGGACCGAGGTTATTCATCGGACTTGGCACAGTTTTCATCTCCCGTACACAGCCCTTCCGCATCGTGCTCAGACGCAGACCAGGAGTCCCTACCAGTGGGACAGGATCGGAAGTACCAGCGCCCTCCATGGCACTGCCACTGGTACCATGGCCCTAGGGCCAGTAACCCAACTCCAGCATCCCTGGAATACCTGGGGGTTTCCCCAGCCATCACAGGCACATGAGCCAGCTCAGGGACCTCAAGCAAGTGGTCTGTATGGCATCCCGCCCACATTTAGACACAGATGCAACCACGCAAAAGACCCCCTCTGGTCAGCCCGACCTTAACAGAGGGTCCTGTGGAAAAGGTCTCGGGTGACAGAACCACCTGCATCTGCTTCCTCCTTCTCATCACTAGATGAGGCCATTACTGGGGCCCCACTCGTGGTCCCATAAGACTACACTAAGGCCCACCAGGAACTTTTAAAGAGGGTTGCCTCAAACTTGGGGCTGGAGGAGCCCTTGGACTCCCTTTTTGATGTACTCGTCTCAGCGACCCCAGCTAGGGTAGCATTGCTGGTGCATGAAGGGGTAGCCAAAATCACTGTGATAAGCCCCTTCCTCCCTACCCCCCATTTCTAAGCAGGCAGAGCACAAATATTATTTGCCTGTGAAAGGGTGTGAATACTTATATGCAGATCCTGCCCCAAGCTCTTTGATGGTGTCGGCCATTGTCATAAATATAAAGGGAAGGGTAAACCCCTTTGAAATCCCTCCTGGCCAGGGGAAAGCTCCTATCACCTGTAAAGGGTTAAGAAGCTAAAGGTAACCTCACTGGCACCTGACCAAAATGACCAATGAGGAGACCAGATACTTTCAAAAGCTGGGAGGAGGGAGAGAAACAAAGGGTCTGTGTGTCTGTCTATATGCTGTCTTTGCTAGGGATAGACCAGGAATGGAGTCTTAGAACTTTTAGTAAGTAATCTAGCTAGGTGTGTGTTAGATTATGATTTCTTTAAATGGCTGAGAAAAGAATTGTGCTGAATAGAATAACTATTTCTGTCTGTGTATCTTTTTTGTAACTTAAGGTTTTGCCTAGAGGGGTTCTCTGTTTTGAATCTAATTACCCTGTAAGATATCTACCATCCTGATTTTACAGAGGTGATTTCTTTACTTCTATTTACTTCTGTTTCTATTAAAAATCTTCTTGTAAGAAAACTGAATGTTTTTTCATTGTTTTTAAGATCCAAGGGTCTGGGTCTGTAGTCACCTAGGCAAATTGGTGAGGCTTTTTACCAAACCTTGTCCAGGAACTGGGGTGCAAGGTTTTGGGAAGTGTTTTGGGGGGAAAGACGTTTCCAAACAGCTCTTCCCCAGTAACCAGTATTTGTTTGGTGGTGGTAGCGGCCAATCCAAGGACAAAGGGTGGAATATTTTGTACCTTGGGGAAGTTTTGACCTAAGCTGGTAAAGATAAGCTTAGGAGGTTTTTCATGCAGGTCCCCACATCTGTACCCTAGCATTCAGAGTGGGGAAGGAACCTTGACAGCCATCAATGAGTGGGAAAGACTGGAGCAACTCCCAAAAATAAAGACTCAAAGAGGCTCAATTTATTTGGGAGGAAAATTTATTCATCTTTGAGTTACAGCTGCGAGTGGCCAATCTTCAGGCCCTGCTTGGCCAATATGATTCAACATCTGGCAGTCTCTGGCTAAGTTTTCAGACTCGTTGCCTGAGGATTCCCAAGAGAGAATTCCAGGCGATCCTTGATGAAGGCAAAGCGGTAGCTAGAGTGGCCCTACAGGCAGCCTCAGATGCTGTGGATTCCATGGCTTGGACCGTTGTCTCGGCCATTTCCATGCAGAGAGTGGGCTGGTTGCAGTACTCTGGTCTCTTCATGGAGGTCCAGCAGTCCAGCTAGGACCTCACATTCAACGGACAAGCCCTGCTCATGGAGAAAACAGATACCAAACTGCATAGTTTGAGGGACTCCTGGGTTACCTTGCAGATTCTCGGCCACTATACTTGGGCCCATCTAGGAAGCACTTTAAGACACAACAGCCACAGAGGTTTGGCAGTCAGCCCAGGTCAGAGCCCTTCTATGAAAATATCAAGGGCTACAAGTGCCATCAGAGCCAGCAGCCCTTGACCTCAGCACAGTCCAGTTCTACCCGCACCCAGCAGGGTTCAAAGTGGGCGTTTTGAGGGTGCACCAGAGGGCCACCTTCCAGCCTGTGTCCTGGATCATGCTGCCCACAGTTTCTCCAACCTGTCACCTTTCCTCCCTGCCTGGGCCTCTAACTACAGACCCATGGGTCCTCAGTACTGTGTCTCAGGATTATGTCCTCCAGTTTACTTCTATCCCTTCTTCCCTGTCCCTCTTCAGGGACCCTTCTCATGAAAACCTGCTTTGGCAGGAGGTGCAGGGCCTTCTGCAGGTGGGAGCTTTGGAGGAAGTTCCTCTACACCGTAGGGCACAGGGTTTTTCTCCTGTTACTTTCTGCCCCCAAAGGGGGCTAAGACCAATCCTGGACTGGCAAGACCTCAACAGATATCTCAAGAAGTTGAAGTTCCGCATAGGCTCCCTGGCCTCCATCATCCCCCTCCCTGGATCCAGGAGACGGTTATGCTGCCATCAATTTGAAGGACACATATTTCCACATAGTGATATTATGCAGACGTTTTCTCCATTTCACCATAGGCTCCGCTCACTACCAGTTTGTGCTGCTCCTGTTTGGGCTGGCAGCTGCACTGAGGGTGTTTACTAAGTGCATGTTGGTGGTGGCGGCTTACCTGAGACGTCAAGGTATTCAGATTTATCTGTATCTCAACGACAGGCTGGTCAAGGGCCAAGATCCAGTCCGATGTCCCAGTACTGCAAGCCCTGTGCCACGCCGTGGGCCCGTTGATAAGCGAGAAAAAATCAACATTAGTTCTGGTGCAGAGGATAGAATTAATCGGAGCCGTACTTGACTCCACCTGTACCAGAGCTTTGCTGCCACAGGACAGGTTCCGGAAGATGGTGGATTTTATCACCGGACTCTCCGCGTTCCCTCTCACCATGGCCCAGGTCTGTCTTCGGCTACTCGGCCACATGACAGCATGCACTTCAGTCGTTTGCCACGCGAGGCTCAGGTTGTGGCCCCTCCAGCAGTGGCTAACGACAGTCTATTCCCCGTCCAGAGATCACCTGAACAAGGTCATCATGATTCCACGAAGGGTACTTACCTCTCTGCGGTGGTGGACCAACCCAAGCACAGTCTTAGAGTACTGTTTGACAATCCACACGCTCGGTCTCCCTGATTTCAGATGCCTATGACCTTGGCTGGGGGGCACACCTAAGCAAGATGCAGACTTGGTCTCCAGAGGAGCTGGCATTGCACATAAACGTGTATACTTTGTTCACTTCTGAAACTTATGTCTTTGGCTCTACTGTCCATCTCAGTGGTTCACCGAGGAACACTTATTCATACAATCTACAGGAGAGCCTCTACGTATGAGTTGTGGGAATTCAGGTGAAACAGAATGTTATCTTAAAATGTGAGCTTTAAAGTAAGAGGGAGGGATTTATTTATGGTATCCGTGTGGGTTGGGGGAAGGAAGCTGGTATGGGACAATGCAATACAGAAATGTTGAGTTGAAAACCAGCCTAGAAAAGACAGTTGTGGTTTACAGAGGGCAGAGTATTTTTCTGTCCCTTGGATCTGGCACACTGAATTAGCACCTCAATGGCAAAGAAAAGGACAATACTGGCAAAAGGGACACAATCTAGATGTGATCGCTGCTTTGGAGTGAGGAGCCGTGTGACGTTGCACTCTATATGATTTTGTAAAAATATGCTAATGAGTGTGAATATAATGTAACTGGAATGTGCTTCATGCAAAAGGTCTCTTGTAAGGTATCATTACAAAGCTTATGATCTATTGAGTGTGGTCATCTTATTTGTATACATGTATCCCTCTTGTATCTGAAACTAGAAATATGAAGTATAATTCTGAAGTCCTATTGTAGTTATGCAAAGTGTGAGCCATTAATGGTGGTTTGGAATCTTAATGGCTCCCATTAACCAGGACAATTAGTCTCTAAGGTGCCACAAGTACTCCTTTTCTGTTTTACTTGTAAGTCTTCCTGTGTGCTGGCAAGTGGGTAATGAAGTCTTACAGTGACATGTGATCATGTCACCTGAACTGAACATGTTTAACCTGGTGCTTTTCCATTGAGAAGGAGGAGTGGGAACCCAGAGGGACAAAGGATTCCTGCCTTATGCAAAAGATATATAAGTGGGTGGAACAGCACAAAGGGAGGCAGCCATCATGAGAAATCCCCTAGCTACCACCTGAGCTGGAACAAGGGCTGTACTGGTGGAAAGGATTGTGCCCAGACTAGGAAGGCATCCAGTCTGTGAAAGAAACTTATTGAAACATCTCTGAGGGTGAGGTTTTACCTGTATTCAGTTTTATTAATGTACTAGACTTAGGTTTTTTATTTTATTTTGCTTGGTAATTCACTTTCTTCTGTCTGTCACTACTTGGAACCACTTAAATCCTACTTTCTGTATTTAATAAAATCACTTTTTACTTATTAATTGACCCAAAGTATGTATTAATACTTGGGGGGTGGGGGCAAACAGCTGTGTATACCTCTATTAGTGTTAGAGGGCGAACAATTTATGAGTTTACCCTGCTGTGTAAAACGGATTTACTTGGGGTTAGGGGAGGTGGTTCAGACCTGGGTCTGGGTTTGCAGCAGGCAAGTGGGTCTGGCTCAAACCAGGCAGGGCACTGAAGTCATAAGCTGCCAGGCCAGGAAAGCAGGAGCAGAAGTAGTCTTGGCACATCAGGTGGCAGCCCCCAAGGGGCTTTCTGTGATCCAACCTGTCACAAGGCAGACAATTATACAATTTGTTAATATCAGTAAGCTTTGATTCTTGTCTGCTTAACAATATTTTTAGCACTATTGTCCAGAAGCATGTCTGTCGGGTTTTTTGTACTGTATTGTATGTGATGCTTTATACTTTTAATGGCAACTCATTAAAAACCTAAACTTTTATTGTCAGCTGTCACACATTGATATGAGACCTCCGTTATTTCCTGTTTTCTCTGAGGGCATTGTCTGATGGTTGTAGATAAACGTTTTGTTCTCAGTGGTAGCCACTAAAAAGAAACCTCCTTACTTTGGAAAGATTATGAGCTAAGTCAGGATAAGAAAAAGAAAGGAACAAAAGGATTTGTGGGTAAGGGAGGTCATGTGTTACGGTAAAGTATATGGCTGATGAAGTTAGTGATGCATGTATATTGAATGTTTTACAGATCTTTGGGGAGAGAGACATTCTTAGCTGGGGGAACACTAATATTTATATTTTTTATTGTATTATCTCAGTTTTATCTAATGCACCTTATATTTTAATTGACACTGAATTTGATTATGGCAAGAGTTTATATTGGGGGGAAATCAATGGTCGTTAATAAAGAACCCTGAACTGTGACATTATAGTTGGAAATAGAGGTAACAAAATGAACTTTCAGACAAGGTATGTGAACTGCAGGGCCTATCACCAACTAGGGACTGCAGAGATTCTCCGAGCGTAAAGACCTTTAGGGTGGTAAGCATTGTTACAGCATGGCTCACCATAGAGGTTATTGAGGCAGATGTATATTGGAATCATTCACCTATTATTGAAGATTACTATAAGTATCTTGTATAATTTAGTTGTCATTCAGAGGCATGAGAATTCAGTAATAGTCTGTGTATACCATATGATGCAGAATAACATTTATGATGATTTTAATAACTTCACTTGTGGTGTCTGTGCAGTGGACCTACAAGCTTATTACAGGTCACCAAAGAAGGGGAGTGGCATTGGCGTAGGGAAAAATGTCATTTATGGCTGGTTTAGGTGTATTTCTTCACACTTGGTGGTGATAATAGTAGTTGCAATATACCCATCATTTACCACTGGTTACCATACAGTGGTGTACAAGATACATTTATTTCCTTTTCCACAATAGAGGGATACCGCAGTATCCGAGATGCCATTATGTCTTACCTATTGCTAAATGTTGGCCATTTCACCAATGTACATCACACTTTTGGAACAATTGTAGGGAATTTCTAAAGATTCTTATTCCTTATTAAATGTCCTTTTACTTTATAGCAAGCTTACTTTCCTTTTAAATACTACCAGGGTATATTTCTGCTTTCAGACTCTTTTATTCACCATTTGCTTGAGGCATTTTGCAAAGCACTCCCATGTTCTAAACTTTATAGCAGTGTCAGAAATGTTCAAGAGTGAGAATTAAACTGGAAAAATGTTTAGCAAAATAAAACTTACTTCTCACTGATGAAAAGCTGTTACAAAGTATCTGAATATTTTTTAATATCTATAAACCTAAAGTAAAGTTTAGTCTTGTCCAAAAACATTAGACTCTGATCTATAAAAAAGAACATATAGGTTTAACATCTGGGTGACTCAGGATGTTCTATTTATTTGCAGAAATATAGCATGGATACTAACTCATTCTCATATACTGCAGGATTTTTTGCACTGTTCTGGAATTGTAGACGTGTCTTGCAGTGCTCCTTTAATAGGTATGGTTAAAGTATTCACAGGAAAAACTTTTTCACTAGGAGGGTGGTGAAACACTAGAATGCACTACCTAGGGAGGTGGTAAAATCTCCTTCCTTAGAAGTTTTTAAGGTCAGGCTTGACAAAGCCCTGGCTGGGATGGTTTAGTTGGGGATTAGTCCTGCTTTGAGCAGGGGGTTGGACTAGATGACCTCCTGAGGTCCCTTCCAACCCTGATATTCTATGATTCTATGATTCAGAAGAGGGCTGTGGTTACTAGGATAACTGTAAATGTCTCCGTTGGCTTATATGCAGCCATTGACCATTCTGATTTTTTTGCCCTTTTTGTAACTTTCAGATAAAGATGGAATATTCTTGTTTCTCTCTAGTTTCCTAAAGAGTTCCTTAGCATCGTAAAATAGCTTTTAATATTCTAGACCCAATAAAGCAAGTATGGGGTGAATGCATATAGATAATATGTGGAGAAACTAAAAAAAACCAAGATTTGATTTGCATTCTCTATCATTCTTATATTGCTTCAAGAAGAAAATTAGAAGTGACTCATGATTTTCAGCTCCAGGAGAAAGAAGGCATTCATCTTCCTTTCTTCTGTCCCAGTAAAAAAAACCTTTTATATACTATTTTCTAGATCTAATGGCATCTCCATAGATCTTAGGAGTTAGGGTCTTCAGGTTGTTTATTTTCATTGAAGGACTCCAGAAGGTTTAAACTTTATATTCCACAACCCCTTAACAAAATGGATCAGAACTAGTATTAGAGTCATAAAAGGGGTCCCTTGTCCCTTACGAATAACTAGCCAATTTGAATATGCTTACTGTCTTCTGTGCAGAAAGGAAATTATCCTTAGATCTGCAGGGCAGTCCCTTGGTCATGCCCTTACAGGTTTTCCATACATTAGTAAGTAGACATGAGCAACTCAGATATTGCTTTTGGATGTCTGTTTCTTAATTCAGTGATTTGAGGAGAGACTGTTTACTACTCCATGTTTTTTAAATGCCGATCCTGGGCAAAACTGTTTCTCTACAGAGCCTGTTAATCTCAGATTGTAGTGGGAGAAAAATAATTATTCTGTTACTTGTAAATTGCTTTTCTGTGAGAGTCTCTCTTGATCTGAAATGCCATACCCAGCTTCCAGTGGTGAATGCGTCTTCTGTCATGTACGTAGTAGAGAAAGTTTTATAGTTTAATTGCAGTGGTAGATTTAGTTATCCCTAGGAGGGGACACCAAATTCCATGTAATGGAAGGATCTAGCTACATATTGGGGTGGGGGGGACCTCTCAAAAATGCATCTTACAAGTAAGGTGAAAGCTTTTTTGAGTACAGTGCTAAATTTTATAGCAGACAGAATTTCATGTGATTGAGAGGCCTGTGGAAATGCAGTATTTGTATTGGCTGGGTTTCAGCTAATAAAATTTCCTAGGATGATTGGAGAGCACGAAATTCTTCCTTTGTCTATTTTTTTGGTGTCAGAGACTTCTGTCCCTAAAGAATAGCTTCTGTGGTATAAAATTTGAATGTAAAGACTGAAACTGCATATTATATTTTTTTTCCTTTAAAGGTAAAGAAAGTGGTGTGGGTGTGTCTCTGCAGTCAGAATGCAGTGATAATGATTTGTTGGCATTTGTAGCAGTATTGGAAATAGTCAAAAGGTACTACTGCAGATGGTTTTGCTTAACAGAATTTATAAGTCCTCCTTGTGGAGGAGGAAGGTGGAGATGTTTATCAGCTGTGATGTAATTCTTTTTAGATTCTGAGCTCATAAAGCCTGCTCTAGTCTCTAGGAATCACTTTTTGTTAGGTGCCGCTGCCTACAGGTTCTATGAATGCAAGCAAACAAAACATTGTGATGCTAGAATTGTCAAAAGATTAGGCTGATTAACATTATTCTAATAAAGACTTAGTGAAATAGATTTGCTATGCTTAAGGACATTACTGGATTTACTCACTTTGCCTTTAAACAAATAGTTTTATTTAGAATTTTGTCGCAACGTGTCACTCAGTACAGAAGTCATTGCCTGGCTTCCTGAGGCCTATGTGGCATATTAATTCTCAAGGAAATTAGCCTTAATGCTGTCTAAGTGTGCAGTGCTAATAAGTTGCTTTGAGAACAAATTGTTCTAAGTCTTGTTCACCTTTTTATGGAGTTAGGTTCCTTTTGTTCAGATTTTTTGAAGTTAGTGTTGCATCCTCTGCATCCTCTAAATTTGTCTATTTTCACAGCCTACTCAGTGAAAGCTGAGAAGTTTTAAGTTTTGCAGTTCTTACCAAAACCAAACAAACAGTGTTGCATCCCTGCAAGCACAAGAACTGGAAATATTGCTAACCTTCTGGCTCTCTGAGAAGAAGATAAAATGTCCATAATACAAGTTAACCACATAAAGAATAGGTTTTAAAATTGGCTTGCTTGAAAGCCTGCAGGGATCTCTCCTGATTTGCCTGTCTCAGCAATCTTGTCTTCATGCATCTACTTATGCCAACCTGTGTACGTTTGTATGTTCAAATCTTGCCTCCTAGGTACATCTGCACTTACAGCAGTGTGCAGAGTAGAGACACTGCATACCTGCCTAGAACTGCTATAAATAGTGTAGGCGGTGATGCATGGCTTAGGTGAGTAGTATTATCTGAACCCCCACATTTATAGGGTTGCCAGGTTATGGTTTTTGACCGGACTGCCCAGTGAAAAGGGCCCCTGGTGGTGCCGACTTAGCTGTTAAAAGTCCGATCAGTGGCACAGCGGGGCCCAGAGCTAAGGCAGGCTCCTTGCCTGCCTTAGCTCTGTGCAGCTCCCAGAAGTGGCTGCCAGGTTCTTGCGTCCCTTAGGTGCATGCGCAGCCAGGGAGGCTCCACACACGCCCCACTCCTGAGTGCTGGCTCCACAGCTCCCATTGGCCAGGAACCGTGGCCAATGGGAGCCAAAGGGGTGGTGCCTGCGGGTGGGCGTGCTGCATGTGGAGACTCCCTAGCCACCCATGCACCTAGGGACCTCAGAAACCTGGCAGCCACTTCCTGGGAGCCACGGTAAGCACTGCTGGGACCCCACACCTGCTCCTACATCCCAACCCCCCAACCTCTCATTTCTGACCCAATCCGGAGCCCGCACCCCACCCCAGAGCCCATATCCCCCTGCACTCCTTCCCTCTGCCCCAGCCCGGAGGGAAGGGGGGATGGAGCGAGGTGGGGGCAGGGCCTCAGAAGGGGTGGGGCCTCTGGGAAAGCACGGGGCAGGGGTGTACAGTTTTGTACCATTAGAAAGTTGGCAACCCTACACATTTATACCCTACACAACTCTCTGCCCAAGCAGTGCTTCCCACATTTACACTGCTGTTTTTTAGCAGTTTAGTGTCCCACTGTTGGAGACTTTTACTACATGTAGCTACACACCTTAGTGAGAAGTGTGGACACAGCCTGCCTTTCACTATCATATGTAGCTACACATGTAGTGCCCGTACTCTGCATACAGCCGTACGTGTAGACATAGCCCTAATGTGCAAAATGTTCCTTCCTACCGCACTTCATTGTAGTATGTTCCAAAGAACTCTAGAAAACTAGCCACCTTAAGACTAGCTAGTGCACAGGTTCTGAGCCTTGGTTAAAATTCTACCCCAGGAGATTCAGCCACACAACTTCCCTCAAAAATAAGATGACAGCTAAATCATCTGGATTGCATTGAAAATCTCCGCTGAATATCTCTAAAAATTAATAAACTTGGCTTTGATAATTTGATGTAGCTTTCATATGTACAAATGACAGCCATTCTGTCATTCCTTATTGGCTCTTTTAGCCTCAACTACATACTGGTCAATTATCTGATGGAAAGAAAATATGCATAAGAATACAACTTTCCCATATGTTAAATGGGAAAATGACATGTCTGCCACTTCTGTTCTCTGGAAATTAGAAGGCAGTCTGAAATACATAGGGTTTATCTAGTCATAATAAGACTTAAGTGTAAAATCGGATACCATTTATTTTTCAGTGTTTTGAAATAAGCAGCTAACGTCTGCACACTTAACAGATGGCATTTATATTAATTATTTCTTTAAATACTGATTTGATTTTTCGCTCCAAGACATGAGTACCAGTACATCAGATTTCTGGATTCTCTGCCTTTAGGTTTTCACTTTTACAAATAACAAAAATGGGCAACCACCAACAAGACTATCATTCAGCACTGGTCTAAATGAGTAGCATAATTGTACAGTAGTTCTGAAGCTTTCCCTGAATAGTAGGAGTCCAGAACCCCCTAGATTGGCATCTACATTCTGTTGTTTATATAATACGTAACTTACTGAATTCCGCTGGAAACAATAAATGAGCCGTGAGGAATAGGAGGACATGGAGACTCTTTATGGATGTGACATATAGAACAGCTGTGAGATAAAATCTATATACGTTTCTATAGCAAAGATTTTTAATGTATTTTTGTTTTGTTTTTTGTTTTAGGCTTATGGTATGTCTGCTTTGCCTCTAAACTTGATAAAAGGAACTAGAAGTCCTACTTATGAACGTTTAGAGAACACTGAAGATATTGAAGACGTAGAACAACATATACTAAGGATTAAATCAAAGGTTTGGTGTTTACCTACATTTCAAACTTTTCCATTTATAGTGTTCCTGTTGCTCAGCACTTCATTATGGTATAATGTTTGGGTCATTGCTCATTTTCACAATGTCAGAGGGACAGAAGTTAATATTCTCCATTCTTCCAAAGTTAGGTTCTCTCAGTTTCCAGTTTCTCTTCCAGATGATGGATTCCTTACATGTGTTGGGACTTAGGTCAAAAGTACTCAGTACGATAGCAGAAAATGCACTATTAACTTGTGCACTAGTGAATGCCTGTTTTTGTTCACAGGGGGTACCTAACAAAAATGACTTGACAGTGTTCATTGTAGGTGCTGAAAAAATAAATCTGTTGTTGATCTCAGAACTAAATAAATACTATAGAACAATGAAAAGTATAAACTAAATAAATACTTATTGCAAAGGACTCTATTTAGATTGAGAGCTGTCACTTAATTTATAGATTATAGTTTTGTGGTTGCACTCATTAGTCACATTCATCTAATCATGTATCCTGGATGTGGCGATGTAAAACTTTTTTTTTTTGTAGGAAAACAGAACTCTCTAATCCTCTCTTCACCATTCTGTCTCTAAAAGAGGCTATATTTGTAAAGTGGCATTTCCTGTGAACCCATATTCCTTGGTATTTAATGATTTTGGCCAGGATTTTGCCTCCAGTTTTTCTTAATTGCAAGTTTTAATTACTCCCTGTTATATTTTACATGAAAGTGTTAAATAGAAAGTGATTTCAGCAATGAGAATACTTCAAACTGAAAATTTGTAGCAGCAGACAGGTATGAGACACTTGGTCTTGTGGCAGATTTGATTTTTATTTTTTTGTAAGGCCAGATTCTTGTGGAGTAGAGTTCACATCTCAGTTGACACTATTGTTGGCAATCTCATAAGAAAGACATATGATTCAATGGGCCTGTAAGTTGAACCACCTTTCTCCCCTATAGGTGTTCCGTCCAGGTCAAAATTGAGGCATGTTGGTGGAACATTTTGGGGTAGCATCTCTTGTATATAAAAGGAGATCTCAAATCCTTAGCTATTAAGAGCACTAAATTTACTGAATCCTTCTAAAGAGACTTCCAGTTTAAACTTCTTATCAGAAAATTGTAATTAAAATGGTGTAAAAATTATTAGAGATGCAGCAAAACTGAGATATCGCAATGTTTAAGGACTCCTTTATTTAAAAAAAAATCTCTGAATGGGAAATGCACGTTTAATGGTTTTTGTATCAAAAATAGGTTTATAGTGACACATTCAATCCTTAAGAATGTTTGCCTTAAGTAACCTATAATTGTAAGACACGGGTTATCTGATGTTAAAATCAGCTTGCTGATTCGTTCATATGTTACCTAATACTTTTTTGTGATTGATTGCTTATAGTATTCATACAACTCATTACTGCACATATGCAACTAAAAAGATTGTATATTTAGCTTGCTTAGCTCCTACACTGTATTAAGTACACTCAGATTTCTTAAAATACTCATGCCCAGCATTTGGAAGGTCAAAGGAGTTAAATGTTCTTGAGAATTTGTCAGATATAGAAATCTCCAAATATGGATTTGACTGTTAAAGGTTGATGAACTCAACTGGTTTATGGAACAATTCTGATCTTTGTGTTTTGGAAATTTTTATGCTGACTGTGTCCTTTAAAGGGTACTGCTCCTGAATGTACTTGAAAAGATGTGAAATATAGCTGACTTTGTATTGACTAGAAGAAAAAATGGAGAGCTGGAAAGAAAGTATTAAAAATAGAAATGGGCTAAAATGAAATTAGTCTCTTACAAACTGAATTTACATATTGTATGCAATTCTGACTTCATAGAGCTGCCAGAGCCTGTTATACAGATGTTAAATTTTATTCTTCTTTCATACATTTTTCACAGACTGTTCCATTATTTTCACACCTCCATTTTGATTAACAGTGCAAAGATGGTCGACCTTTACCAACAAGGGACAGACGGAACCTACAGCAACTTGAAGAGAGGCTAAGGACACTTCGAAGGAGAGAGAGACATCTGGAATTTATTGAGAAAAGCTGCTGGACAAAGTTCTGCGGAGCCATGCGACCTCTAAAAGTAAAAAAGCAAAACGGGTCTTTCATTTTATGCCTGCTTCACTGTAGAATAACTATTTCTGACTTTTTTTGTTCTTTTCCATTTAGCACGTTGGCATAAAACTATTCAATGAAATAGCCTGGTGTCATAAATATAAAGGGAAGGGTAACCACCTTTCTGTATACAGTGCTATAAAATCCCTCCTGACCAGAGGCAACATCCTGTTACCTGTAAAGGGTTAAGAAACTCAGCTAACCTGGCTGGCACGTGACCCAAAGGACCAATAGGGGAACAAGATACTTTCAGATCTTGCTGGGGGGAAAGGCTTTTGTTTGTGCTCTTTGTTTACGTGTTTGTTCTCTCTTGGGACTGAGAGAGGCCAGACAGAAATCCATCTTCTCCCACCCATCCTAATCCAAGTCTCCAGTATTGCAACCAGTCAGTATAGGTAAGCGAGGCAAGGCAGATTAGTTTCTCTTTTGTTTTATGTGAATTTTCCCTGTGTTAAGAAGGAGGTTTATTCCTGTTTTCTGTAACTTTAAGGCTTTGCCCAGGGGGTGATCCTCTGTGTTTTGAATCTGAATACCCTGCAAAGTATTTTTTCATCCTGGTTTTACAGAGGTGATTCTTTTACCTTTTCTTTAATTAAAATTCTTCTTTTAAGAACCTGATTGCTTTTTCATTGTTCTTAAGATCCAAGGGTTTGAGTCTGTGTTCACCTGTAAAATTGGTGAGGATTATTATCAAGCCTTCTCCAGGAAAGGGGGTGTAGTGCTTGGGGGGGATATTTTGGGGAAAGATGTCTCCAAGTGGTCTCTTTCCCTGTTCTTTGTTTAACACGCCTGGTGGTGGCAGTATACTGTTCAAGGATGTCAAGGTTCCTCCCCCACTCTGAATGCTAGGGTACAGATGTGGGGACCTACATGAAAACCTCCTAAGCTTATCTTTACCAGCTTAGGTCAAAAAGTTCCCCAAGGTACAAAATATTCCACCCTTTGTCCTTCGATTGGCCACTACCACTACCAAACAAATACTGGTTACTGGGGAAGAGCTGTTTGGAAACGTCTTTCCCCCCAAATACTTCCCAAAACCTTGCACCCCACTTCCTGGACAAGGTTTGGTAAAAAGCCTCACCAATTTGCCTAGGTGACTACAGACCCAGACCCCTTGGATCTTAAGAACAATGAACAATCCTCCCAACACTTGCACCCCCCCTTTTCTGGGAAATGTTGGATAAAAAGCCTCACCAATTTGCATTGGTGACCACAGACCCAAACCCTTGGATCTGAGAACAATGAAAAAGCATTCAGTTTTCTTACAAGAAGACTTTTAATAGAAATAGGAGTAAATAGAAGTAAAGAAATCCCCTCTGTAAAATCAGGATAGTAGATACCTTACAGGGTAATTAGATTCAAAACATAGAGAATCCCTCTAGGCAAAACCTTAAGTTACAAAAAAGATACATAGACAGAAATAGTTATTCTATTCAGAACAATTCTTTTCTCAGCCATTTAAAGAAATCATAATCTAACACATACCTAGCTAGATTACTTACTAAAAGTTCTAAGACTGCATTCCTGGTCTATCCCCAGCAGAAACAGCATATAGACAGACACACAGACCCTTTGTTTCTCTCCCTCCTCCCAGCTTTTGAAAGTATCTTGTCTCCTAATTGGTCATTTTGGTCAGGTGCCAGTGAGGTTACCTTTAGCTTCTTAACCCTTTACAGGTGAGAGGAGTTTTCCCCTGGCCAGGAGGGATTTCAAAGGGGTTTACCCTTCCCTTTATATTTATGACAAAGGACAAGGCAAAGTTTGTACCTCGGGGAAGCTTTTTACCTAGGCTGATAAAAATGAGCTTTGGGGTCTTTCATGTGGGTCCCCACATCTGTACCCTAGAGTTCAGAGTGAGGAAGGAACCTTGATACCTGGTAATATTAGATTTGCTTTGTTTTGTTTTCCCCAAATCTGGCATCTTAAAACACAATAAAATGACTTGAAGCCTTTTGTGTGGCAGTTACTGCATCTGAAGTTGTGTGAAGCGGTAGCCTGTTACTTTTAATCTGTAGATTGCTTCCTTGAAAGATGCATAGGATGTTGCATATATACCTAACAAAAATATAGCTTATGTCATTTTTTTATTGAATAAATGTGCCTTCGTTATCTCTTTGAAGTCATCCAGATATAGAAGCTAGTAGCTGCTGTACTTAGTTTTGTGTAACCACAAATATTTTCTTGTGCACTATAAGAACACTCTTTTATAAGTAGCTGCTATGTTGGCTAGTGCGAAATCAGGAAACTGTTAACATTTAGCACAGATTACAAAGTCAGTACTAGATTATTTAAGTAGTAATATGAACTAGTTGTGGGCAGAAAGTCTGATTTGTATGTATGCAGTGGTGAACTGGAGCCAGTTGTTAAATTAGGAAGCCCTTTTAGCCCTTGTGGGACAACTGGTTCTAAAAGGGCTTCTAAATTTAACAACCGGCCAAAAGTGGCGCCTTATGTGCTGACTCCGTGGGTGCTCTGGGGCTGGAGCACCCACGGGGAAAATTTGGTGGGTGCAGAGCACCCACTGACAGCTCCCCACGCGGCCCCAGCTCTCCTCCTCCTCCTCCTCCCCTGAACGCACCGCCCCACTTCTCCACGCCCGCAGCTTCCCGCGAATCAGCTGTTCGCACGGGAAGCCTGGGAGGGCTGAGAATCAAGCGGCAGCTTCGCGCTCAGGCCCAGGGAGGCGGAGGCGAGCTGGGGCAGGGGGCACAAGGAGGACCGCCTGTGCTAGATTACACAGCAGCAGCAGGTAACTCGGGGGGGGGGGGGGGCGCACAGGGAAACCGCTCCCCGCCCCAGCTCACCTCCGCCTCCCTGGGCCTGAGCGCGACACTTGCTTCTCAGCCCTCCCCGGCTTCACGTGCGAACAGCTGATTCGCGGGGAGGCGGGGGGGGGGGCGGTGCGGCGGCGAAGCAGAGCGGGGCGGTGCATTCAGGGGAGGAGGCGGAGGTGAGCTGGGGCCGGGCGTGGGGCGGGGAGCTGCTGGTGGGGGCTCTGCTCCCACCAAATTTTCGCCGTGGGTGCTCCAGCCGCAGAGCACCCACAGAGTTGGTGCCTAAGGCGCCACTTTTGAAGTCATCAGTGGGGGGAGCAGCCACTCCCACTGTTCCCCCGCTAGCTACGCTACCCTGCCCCTAGGAGCTGGCAGCTGCCCAAGGTAAGCACTGCCAGGGCTCCCCACCTCACCCCCGGCAGGTCCCTCTGGCTCTTAGGGGCAGGGTGGGCACCCACTACGGTGGCCCACAAGACCCTCCTGCCCAGTTCTGGGGGCAGTCAGGGGACAGGGGTAGATGGGGCAGGGGGAGCGTCAAGGAACACAGGGGGTTGGATGGGGCAGGAGTCCCGGGGGGCGGGGGCTGGCCATGACCCCCTCTTGGAGTGAGGGAACTGGTTGTTAAGATTTTGGCAGCTCATCACTGTATGTATGTGTATAAGCAGCTTCACGGTCAACTCATTCAGCTTCTACTATTGTATGTTTACTATGTGTTTCTCTCTATGGTAAGTGTTGTAATTACATAAATATGTGCACTATACCACCTAACTAATGTGTGTTTCAAAAAACTGTTGACATTAATCTTTTGACTCTTATGTTGATTAATATGAAGAAAGCATCGTTAGTGTTTTTGTTCAAGCATAAATACCTGATAAATATGAATTCTATAGCATATTAGAAACCTCCCAAATTAAGTGTTTCAGACATCGCTGTCCTGCAAAGAGAAAATGGTTCTTACAACAAGATGTTTCTTGGCATCATAAGCCATAGTAAGGAAGAAAAGAACTGAGTCACTGCCTCCATGTTCCAATTTTCTATGCCTTTTCTTGTTGGATACATGGAATCCATGTCTCATCTTTCCAGCTTCTAATTCTCTCTCTTCCCCTAGGCCTGAAGACAGGGAAAAAAAAGCAGGAGTTGGGACAAAGGGGCTCACTAGCCCTATTATGTGCACTACCTATGTGAATCTTCTGGGGTGAGATCTGCAGGGAGTATGCCCTGTAGCCTGCCTGCTTGATCGTAGACACTGACTGTGTTCCATGTTGGTCCTCCTCTGAGGAAACAGGGTGCAGCTTTGTCTCTCTTGGCTTCGGCTGCCAGCTTTAGCTCTGAGGGACTTGTGATTTCTTGTTGGCAGCTGCTACTCCATCTAATTCTCCTTTCCCAGATCTTAGTGTTCTGTCTTCTCTTCGTTCCTGGTCTGATTCCGTGGATCTGTCTGCCTGGTTGTGGAGAGTGGGAGCCCCAAATTGCTAGCCATGGTCTTTCCCACTGGCATAAATACAGTAGCTTTGCTTCCATTGTGTGCAGGTTTATGGAGAGTGAGGAAAGAATTTCTGTTGGAGCATTCAGTGGGCTGGGTGGGCAGCCTTTCCCTGTTTGGGTATTTGAGCTAGTCCTCGCTAGCGCTCTCCCCTCGCAAGCACTCTGGTTGTGTAGCAGTGTTCATAGCAGCTTTTGGAGCAGACCATTTTATTCTGTTCTACACAACCTTCTTTCTTAGCTCTCTGGAGCTGCTTCTCCTCTTTTGTCTGCTGCCATCTCTTCAGAGCCTTCCGTTTAGCACCTAAACATTCTCTGTGGTCTCCTGCTGCCTTCTCAAGCTTTGGCTATCAAGACTGCTGCTTGTCCTTGAGTTTAGGATGATCTAGATGATTTAGCCACAACTGGAAACCTCAGGATTGAGAGACCTAGACCTTGCTCTGTCATCAGGTTCTAGAGTCTTGTGAGGGCTTGAAAGTCTTATCATCCTTACAAGATACAGATTCTCACTTATGAGTCTCTGCTCTATATCGTGAAATGGGAAGTGCTCTCCTAGCTCTTAAATTTTTTGATCCATAAGGTAGCAGTGATAGCAAGCAGATCAAGAAGTATATGCTGTTTGTTGTGTAATTCGTGGTGTCCCTAACCACTAGCCTTGGAAACTTCCAGTCAGTTCCTCCTTGATCATTATAAGCAAAGGAATTCTTCTCAAGTGCATTGCATCTTGAGCCTGAACTGTGGCTGCTTGACCGAACAGGCTTTTATTTTGTGGTGGGAGGGAGGCAGGTTTCCGTTCAGGGTTTCATCACCTTAAACTTTTATTTAATTTGATTCATTTGTTCTATTCCAACATTGTCTTTGGCTTCTGAACATCAACCAAGTCACAGCTCCAGACTTTATTGGCTCTCAGAACTCTTCCAGAACATTTTTCTAGGTTTTTAAGGCTTATTGTGGCCCTTTTGTGTGTTACTTGAGTGGATTAGTCCCTAGTTTTTGTTTTGTTCCATAGAGAGGGATCATCCCTTTCTTCAATCTCTACAGAGAAAGTAAGACCAGCTTATAACATATAGGGGTCTCATCAAAACTGAATCAATGAAGCTCAGGGTAGATGACTGTCTATGGTAGGAGCTTTTTCTCCTTTCCTGTAAATGCTTAATCATTTGCTCCTGGAGGAAATTGTGTGCCACTGCCCAATGCAGAATTTGCGCAGAATTAACTTTCTCTGCAGAATTCCTTTTTTTCTCCACAGAATTGGCACTGCAGAGATGCTGGCTGTCACTAGGGGCCGCTGGACGCTGGGGACCCAGCTACCCAGTTTGCAATGTGCCAGCATGGGTTGGCTGCAGTTCCCAGCATGCACTGAATGAGGGAGGCGGCCTGTGGGCCGCAGACCACAGTGAGCGGAGTGCCCTGCCTGGTGGGGCTGGAGGCCCTGCAGCTCTTCACACTTTGGCTGATGGGCCACATCCTTATCTGCCCAAGGGCAGGAGCAGGCCCGGGAGACCTGGCTGCGTTGGCTCTCACAAAGAGTGGGGAAAGGCAGGGCCACAGTGCCTCCCTCGGTGGGACAGTAACAAAGCTGAGTGGAGCCTGTGGCTGGGAGGGGGTGCCCCACATCTAGGCCAGGGGGCACCCTGCAGCTGGGGGAGTGGGAGTGGGTGTGGGTGTCTGGGTTGGGTGGACCCATGCAGCCCCCTTCAGAAGCCCCAAAATAACCCCTCCAGTACCCCCAAAATGCCCCCTGAGCTCCCCCACTCTCCCCTTGGGAGCTTGAAATATGGTAACCTGATGGGAACAAGGTGAAAAATCTAGACTAAAATACCGGAAGGGCAGAGTTTTCCCCCAAGGTCTGCCCAGCTGACATGTGTGACACATGCAGACTCAGGCATCCAACAAAAGGATAACAGAGAAACGGGAACTGGGTTGTCATAGGGGTTTCTTTAATCTCGACTTCTGGGGGAATTTTTTTTTATGTCAGACATACTCACTGACAAGTATTTTGAAATAAAATATGAAAATAATTGGAACTGGTGTGATTATATTGTTGTTTTGACAAATAAAATTTGCAGAATTTTAAAATATTTTATGCAGAATTCCCCCAGGAGTAATCATTATGGGCATACCCGCTTGCCTTCTCCAATATAAAATGCTCCCTCACCCTTAAGCTTGTATCAGACTGGAGACATTAAGAGTCATAGAAAGCAAAGAGGGGTTATGGTCACAAGGTCAAAAATAAGAGTGAACTTAGCTAGTGTCATTTGTTAGAACTCTCAACAAACTGAAGAAACATACCTGTTTTATTGTCAGAGCCTTTTTGATATTGGGGATGGGGGGAAGGCTCTGACCCTGGTAAGTAACCATTCTATTTTGCTTTTTCTTCTAAGAAGTGTCTCTAAAGATTAAGCATAATTTTAATATTGTGAAGGTGTCCTATCAGGGAAAATAATTTAAAGCATGAGTGGGTTCCTTTTTGTTTGGATTATCTGAGAAAGCTAGAGGCTCTAGAATAACATTTGTTTTCATTCACAATGCAAAATAAGATGTTAGTTTCACAGTAGTTATTCTCACTGAATAACATTTATTCTATATTAAATACTTAATTTGTATTTACAGTATACAATATACATATAATCTTAAGCATTTGTTGGGGTTTTATAAAATAAAATTTCAATCATTTCACTGGAGATAGTGTGATGTGATTAATTTCTGTACTGTCCAATGAGTACAGTTCAGAAATTGATCTTAAATTGCTCTAATATATATTTTTCCTCAGTATAAAATACTAAATGTGTATTGTTAATGGATTTTCAGGCTCAGTTTTCCCCCAAAATAAGAGCACAGCCAGTCTAGGATGTTATCTAACATTCTGGGCTCTCTTGAGAGAGGTTTAGCAAATAGGCAGTCATTTCCTCCAAAATGTCTCAGGAGCAAAAACCAAGTAAATAGTCCCTTTAATTCAGGATGAGAACACAACAGTTCTGTTTTCAGAGTGGAGGAAGATAGTCATTTACCACAAGAAAAAGGCAAATTATCCCCATTCCTCAGGACAGGATAAACGTTTCCCAGAAGAACTCTAGTATCTTGTCTTGTGCCTGTATATACCCCTTGGTTACTTCCATTTATTTCCTGCTCAGGTGGGAGACCACAGTTGACTTCAAATGGCAGCCCATGCTTTCATATCATACCATACAACACACACTCTACATGGGTTGGGGATAATGTCTTTCCCTCATTCCATGAATGAATGCCAGAGAGGTTCTGTAGATGGTGCACAGACTTTGTCTGCTGTGTTGTAAACCTTCAATTATATGTTTGTTTAGTAGAGGAAACTCAAGACATTTGCAGTCTAGTTTATATTTACTTTATTCTATTTACCATAGTACCTGTAGATTTAGCAATTAGGGATGCTGTTTTACAAAAGTTTATCCAGTCAGGGGTGGTGATCACTCAGTCGAGGATGATCTCTTTCACAGGTTTTATTTTTTATGGGTCCTTTGGTGACTGAGGAGTCTGATCCTGGAGCCACAGGCACATTGGCAAGATGTTGCAGGTGGTGTTGGAAGTCAGAGTTGGGCTGCGATTGCTGCATGACAGTTCTGTCCTTTTCTAGTGTTTTTCTGAGACCAGGGCAAGGCGATTTTCCTCAAAAGTGGGCATTTACTCTCTGACAGGTCTTAGCCAGTTATCCCTATCTTGGGCTGATTGTTTTCCAGTGAGTGGTGTCGATGCCACATATGTCTTGGTGTTTATCTTAAGAGTGTCTTTAAAGCAATGAGGAGTCTGATGGCTTCAAGACTAAAGATTAACAGACTAACAGATTTATTTGGGCATAAACTTTCGTGGGTAAAAAACTCCACTTCTTCTTTAAGGTGTCACCGGACTCCTTGTTGTTTTTGTGGATACAGACTAACACAGCTACCTGTTTGATACTTATCTTTAGAGTGTTTCTTTTGGCCTCCCTGTTTCTTTTCTCCTTTGGCGAGTTGGGCATACAACAGTTGTTTTGGTAAGCATTCATCAGGCATGCACACACGGTGCCTGCTCCACCTTAGCTGATGCTAGATAATCAGGGCCTGAATACTGAAGATGTTGGCCTCTGTGAGGACACTGACATTAGTGTGGCAATCCTCCCACTGTATGTTGAGGATCTTCCGAAGAAAGAGCTGGTGCTGGCGTTCCAGGTTTTTCAGATGTTTTTTATCAGTCACCCAAGTCTCACAGCTGTAGAAAAGAGTTGGAATTACCACTGCTTTATAAACAACGTCTGTTGTGTTTTCTGATGTCTTGATTGTTGAACAGTTGGCAAAACAATCTGCCAAAGGCAAAGCTGGCACAGTGGATTCTGTGCTGAATCTTGACATCTGTGTCTGCCCTCTGTGAGAGATGGCTGGCAAAATAGGCAAAGTATTCTACATTTTCCATTTCTTCTCTGTTAATGTAAATCTTCCTTGCTGGGTCTGATGATTGACCGGGAGCTGGCTGGTGAAGAACTTCTGCTTTACCAATGTTCAGGTTGAAGGTTGCTGTCCATCCTGTATTGGATGTGGTAGACAGTCTTGGGTTAATGTTTTCATAGTTCCTGAGAAAAGGGTGGGTGCCAGTACACAAGCCTTGTTTCACGCCACTTTGGATGACAAAGGGCTCAGAAGTAGAGCCACTGCACAGGGGGGAGGCAGTCATCTGGTCATGGAGGAGTCTTATGATGGTGATAAATTTGCTTCGCCAACCAAACTTTAACATGATTTTCCACAGAGCTTCACGGTTGACAGTCAGATTTTGGTCAGATCGATAAAGGCCATATATAGCACCTGGTGGTGCTCTTGACGCCTGGTGGTCGTGGTAACATTTTTCCTGGATCTCCCTAGCTGTGAAAAACATGTCAGTGGTGCCACGTGATGTTCTGAAGCCACTCTGGGAATATTTCCTCCGCAAGAGATATTGAAGATACTGAGGATTGGAGTCTTTGGATGTGGTATTGCTATCTGTGTGATTTGGATTGCTTTCTATGTTTTGGTTCAATCCTGATGAATATGACTGAGGGCAGGAGCAGGCCTGGGAGACCAGGATGAATATGACTGACCTCACCAGGTGGTGGTCAGTCCGGCAATCATTGGCTTCTCTCATGACATGGGTGATTTGGACATTTCTTAGATCCCGTGTTCCTACAATGACATAGTCTTAGGAGGTGCCATTGTTTTGAATGGGGGTGTTGCCAAGTTGTTTTGTACTTATTGCTTTGTCTGAAGATTGTATTTGTGATTGCATGGTCGTGTTTGTGCATTTGCCAAGTGAAAGGATGCCATTGGAATTGGTCTTGCCTACTCCTTCCCTCCCAATGGTGCTAGTCCATACATTAAAATCTTGGCCAATTTCTGCGGTGAAGTCCCCTGAGAGGATTATTTTATTTATTTTTTTTTAATAGATGCCAGAATTTTTATTAAGGTGTAGAAGGATTCTTTCTGCTGTTCTTCAGCATCAAGTGTTGGTGCATGTGTAATGATGATGTTGGGAAATGACTTATTGACCAACTGGATGTAGAGGGATATAAGGTGCTCATTGATGCAGATGGGGAGCTCAGTTAGGTGGTTGACTAGAAGGCTCTTGATTGCAAAGCCAACACCGTGTATTTGCCTGTCACTTGCTGGTTTTCCTTTCCAGAAGAAAGTGTAAACACCGCCCTCATCCCTAAAGTGGCCTTCATCTGCACTTCTTGTCTTGCTGAGAGCAGCAATGTCAGTGTTGTACTTAAGAGTTCTCAGGCGACAATTGCTGTTGTGCGTTTGGGTCTTTCACTTCTTTGAGTTGTCTAGGAGTGTACGGACATTCCAAGTTGCAAGAAACATTTTTGTTTTTCAACCTCATTGGGAGTGATCCCTCTGGACGTGGTTATCCAGTCAGGTATGATGAGAGAGCCTATGTTCGGGGCACCTTTTCTAGCCCCTTCCATATATGAGGTGAGCAGAGGGGTTCCTAAAAAGGCTTGCTCAGTCATGACTGCTGCTGCCAAAAATGCACCCCATCTCAATCCAGGGGCACATGACAACCATCTTGCGGTCACCACCGGCAAGTGGGTCTGTGAGCAGAGACTCGTGATCACTTCACCTGTCCCATCGCCACTCGTCCATCACCAGAGGACTTGTATGGATGGAGGAGGGGATAACGTTCTTCGTGTGAAAGAAGCCTGTGTGTGAGTAGTTTAATGTGGGGAAGCCATTGCACACGAACAGCCACACAAATCTTGGCAGAAGAGGCACCTGTGTCTTGCGGCAAGGAGGTCCGAGATGACCAGCGGTTTCTTCTCCATTGCAGCCTTCATCCACCTTTGCAGCCATTGAGAGGTGATCCCGCTTTATCCTCCTGCTCTGCCATTCAGGTCTTATACTGGGCTGTGTTGTGTTGGGCTGCACTTTGGTATCTTGCCTTCAACCTTCCTGCCATGGGTGACCCTACCAGGAGCACAGGACTCCCGACGGCATCATTCTTAGGATCTTAAGTATACGCAAGCTTCTCCACCACATCAGGGTGGCAGCCAAAGGATAGTCCATATGGCTTGCATAAAATGAGCAATGTTACCTCCAAGAATATGTTAAAAGCTAAGTTATAGGAACCAAGCATACCAAACAGAATCAAAATGTAAAAAAACCCAAAAGCCAAATCCAAACAATATACCTTTCATCTTGCCTTAGCCTTTTGCAAAACCTGAGCTCCAGGATATAATCCAGTGGGGGTAGGAGGGAGGGATCTGAAAGCTTCTGTACTGAGGAAATCCTGCTGCTGGTCTTAAGCGGACCCACACATATATCAAAAGCAACCCAGCTGACCTTTAGTATTGCAGTGGAGTATAGGGTAGGGTAAGGGACAGTTTCTCAGATAACCAGATTCTAACCTATTTCGAGCTTTTAAAAATCACAAAATGCAGCAGACTTTATACTTCTGAGTTTTGTTATATATTTCTTCTCTCTTTTAATCCACATTAAACTATATTATTTTCATGCTGTGGCTTTTAAATACTTCTGTACAAATTTTTACACTTCGTAGTATTGCATACTCAAGTTGCTGATGGATTTTGCATCTTCCTTGGTCAGACAACAACTTTTTTTTTTTTTGTAGCATTGTTGGCAAATTATAGCGTAAGAGAACTCTTTACAACTGTTGCTTTCTTGGTACGTGTGACATGATATGTAAATCCTGAGAATGCGTCCACAGCAGGCCTGTCAGCTCCACCCTGTTAATCTGCAGTAGGCACCAGACTGGGAGTAGGTGGGTTAAGTGGAAAGCCCAGCTCAGTGAGGGGCTGACTGGTGTGAGAGGAGAAGTCCAGCTGTCACTCTACAAGTGGCCTGGCTGGAGCAGGGAATTGCTTGAGAGACTTCTGCTTGCCAGAGACTCCCTGTGGGAAGGTAGGCTTGGTGTGGGACTGATTGGCTTGTCACTAATGATATATCTGATTGGAGCTGAGTAAGTTTGCTGCGGATGGTGCTGTGCCTGAAAGGGATGACAACTTAAGATCTTTTGTTTCCTTATGAAAAGTGGGGACCTAGTGATGGTTTTTGCAAGTCCCTAAGTGACCAGGTCATATCTCGCCAGTGTAATGGTGAGATACTTTGTATGTAGTTGAACAAAGTGACTAGGATTTGTATGATTCTGTTGCAGTAAGTAATGTGATGAGCAAGTTGTTAGAGAAAAGGGCAAGATGCAATTAACTAGGAAAGAGATGGAAATAGTGACGCATGAATACTATAGCTAAAGTTAGACTATTTGATGATAAAAAGTAATTTCAATAGTTGAATTTTTCTGTGATTAAAGACCTGTTACAGGATCATAAACTTTATGCTTAAATTCCGTATTTTAAAATGGAATTTTGTTTTATGGATGTCATAGTCTCCTGGGAACCTGGGAGTGAAAGTCTGCTTATTTTTTAAATAAACAAATCGTTCATGGATTAAGATTCACTAGCTTTATTTTTAACTTGTGTGAAGGGATACCAGTTTTTGTTCTCGTTATTTTCCTGAAAATGTGTGCTGCTTGAAGGAGTGTTCCATGTGCTTGTTCCATTTTCTTTAATGGGGCAGAGGTTGCAAAAAGTCCTGACTTCCTCTGCAGGCCCAAGGATGCTCCATTTTCCTATTCATTTTTCCCATCCTCAAGATCATTGAATTGTGGGATGGTGGTGGCTCTAGAACAGAGGTGGGCAAACTGCAGCCCGCGGGCCACATCCGGCTCGCAGGACCGTCCTGCCCAGCCCCGGAGCTCCTGGCCCGGGAGGCTGTCTCCCCTCCCCCACAGCCATGCCGCCACGTGGCGCAATGCTCTGGGCGGCGGGGCTGCAGAGCCCGGCCTGACCTGGTGCTCTGCACTGCGTGGCTTCCTCTCCTGGTGCAGCCGCTTTGCCAGCCACCGGTGCTCCAGGCAGCGTGGTAAGGGGGCAGGGAGTGGGGGGGGCAGTTGGATAGAGGACAGAGGAGTTCGGGTGGTGGATAGGGGTTGGGACAGTCAGAGGGCGGGAAATGGGGGTTGAATGGGGGCAGGGGTCCTGGGGGGGGCAGTCAGGAAGGAGAGGACGGGTTGGATGGGGCAGCGGGGGGCAGTTAGGGGCACGGGGTCTGGGGGTGGGCAGGGGACCGAGAGCCGGGGAGGGGTGGATGGGGCAGGAGTCCCGGGAGGGCCAGCAGGGGGCGAGAAGCAGGGGGGTCGGATAGGTGGGTGCCGGGCCATGCCTGGCTGTTTGGGGAGGCACAGCCTCCCCTAACCGGCCCTCTATACAATTTCAGAAACCCGATGCAGCCCTCAGGCCAAAAAGTTTGCCCACCCCTGTTCTAGAATGTTCCTCTTTTCCAGAGGCAAACACCATTCCCAAGACTGCTAGAGGATCAGAACAGTCTTATGCAAGATGATCCCTAGCATTTGAATTTGTTGCCTACGTGACACTTCTACTGTAGCTGTTGTTTACTATAGAAGACCACAAATAGGAACTGAACTCTACCTTCTGTGAAAAAGCCCTGCACATCATTAGATTATCAAGGTGGTCTGACTTAGTTCCTGCAAGTCAGTCAGGAAAAGAAGGGGGGGGAGCCTATAAATAACTTTGAATTTTCTTTAAGTGATTTTAATGTAAAACCTATCTAAAAATAGTTTAATCTTCATGTGGG
The DNA here is from genome assembly GCF_965140235.1 of Caretta caretta. Classification (NCBI taxonomy): domain Eukaryota; kingdom Metazoa; phylum Chordata; order Testudines; family Cheloniidae; genus Caretta; species Caretta caretta. The sequence goes on along the minus strand of NC_134208.1, from coordinate 55,856,959 downwards.
TTTGTTACTTTCAGATAAAATGGGCAAAAATGTTCTTTCTATGGAACATAAGTATACTTTAGTTTTCACAAGTGTGTGGTTTTGACTGTCTTACTGTGAAAGTTCTTTATTTTCAACTTAGTACAACTTTCTGCTTCTTGGAAGAGTGTTTACTACTAGTTGTGGGTGAGACTGAATGTGGTAAACGTTGTTGGTACAAAACCCCAAATCCTTAGAATATAATGTTTCAGTAACTTCCCTAGAAAATCTTGAATTCGATAATTTCTACTAAACGTTGCTACAATGGTAATTTATTTTTACTTCGAAAAGTTAAGTACAGGTCAGGATGAGGCATACAAAACAATGAAATACAAGAAATCACTTGGAAGCATTACTTCTGTAACAAAGAAGCGATAGGATCAAACTCTCACAAAGGGGAGACGTTACCCTGTTAATAGTCATTTAACTTGTAATTTAACATTGCATTAATGTAGGTAAAGACTGCATGAGACATATGCTTTCAGATAGTGATCCATGTTGTAAAAAACCGTTGGCTGAAACTCAACTTAATCAGCACTTGGAAGTACAGATGTGATTTGCCACCTTGAGATTAATCCAACTCATTTTCTGTTTTTTAAGAGTATCTTGGGGAAAACAATGATGTGGATTGAATGGAAGGATCCTTGCCAGAGACTCAGTTACGTAGTCAACAGGTCCCTCTTAGAGGAGACCCTTAGCTAGCTAGCTAGAGCCTTTATCCGAGAAATAGACTAGTATAATGGAAAATGCACAATGCAGAGCAAAGTTTTGGTTGTTTTTTCATTCCTAATAGCATATTTCTCTTTATACCCAATTTCATTCTTACGCTAGGCTCTATTGATGGTAATTACATCTTTTTGTCACTATATATTCTCAGCTTTTTAGATATGTAACAATGACACATACTACAGTATACCCATGATTTAAGTTTGTCTTTAGGACTTTGAGAAGTCAGCTTTCAGTTGAACTACAAAATTCTGAAACTGTTGAAAAAACATTCCCACTGAAAAAAAATTAAACCAGTTTCCATACCAGTGGTGTTAACACCATAAATTATTAAAAGCCAGAAGAATCTTAATCAATTTATTCATTTTCTTCACTTCTCTGAGCTTGCACAAATGAAAAGCAAGGAAGCTTTATTTTAAGTTCTCAAGAGTTTGGGTTGCAGACATTGCAGGGAAATGTTTGTGTTTGATTTAAAAAAAAAACTTTTTTTTTTTTTTCAAATAATTCAGGAAAACTTTATTGATCTAAGGTTTTGTAAAAGCTTGTCTTTACCAAATTTAAATTTTGGGAAGAATTTTGGGACAGTTTCCTTCTAAACTGCAGCTCAAATTTAATGCTGCTTATATCTTTTTCTCTTGTGAAGTGTTCTGGGACTCTGTATGACTAGTTACTTTTTTTTCTTTTGCTACTATAATTTTTTGCCATTTCATGATTGAGATTAGACTTTTGCATTGTCTCTCTCTCTACACAGGACTACCCCTAAAGATAATTCAGAGACATAGGCAGTCACACTGTGTAAAACCCTATTTGTGGAGTAGTGCTTCACACAGAAAACATGTTGTCCCAGTGTCCTTGGTACCTGAAAATTACTACTTCCATGCTGTAAAAGACCATGAGAATTGCAGTCATTGGAGATGCTTGAGCTAATAGTCCCTATGTTAAAAAGTGGACCTACTGGCAGGTCATTCTCCATGAAGTGTTTTCTACTAGGGAATATTCTTTGTTCATTGGTGGTATAGAACATGAATTTAATCTTCAAGGCATGCCGCAAGGCTTGTGTTTACCTGGGATTTTCTCAGAGAAGAGTTGAAGGAGTTGGGTAGAATTGAGAACCATTAGTTTCAATATTTGAAAAAAGAAAAGGAGTACTTTGAAAGGTTCTCAATTATACGGCTGTTGGAGTTACTAATACATTGTGACATGACTCTAGATAGTAAAGTCGATTTGTATAAAGAATTTTTTAAAAATATTTTTGTAAGTGCCAGTGATTCATATAGTAGCTTTTATAGTCCAAAATAAATGCAGTTTATAGCTTTGGGGTAATGTTTGTCTGATTAGTATAACTGCATGAAAATCCTTGAAAGTTAAATCTTTCTGTAATTACTTTTATAGCAGTCATAACTCTAAAGTCTTCTGTGTATTTGTATACTATTTTTAATATCTGTAATCAAAATATTTTACATAAGGGTTTCTCAATATAGAATGTAGCCATTTCAGAGATTTTTAGAGCACAATTATTCACAGGCAGTTACAAGATATAGAAAACTAGTTCTGCTGTCACTAAGTGCAGGGGGCGGGGGAGTGGGGAAAGAAATATCAGGGCAGATTTATAATTCTTAATAGTAGTACAGCGGAGGCACAGTGACCAACATGTTCAGGAACAAGTTTTCATTAATTAGTATTATCTAACAGTGAAATCTACTAAAATTTCTGGTAGAGAAATATACCTGATTTAAAGAAAAATATTCTCTTTTTCTATGGAGATCTTCTCTTTATATTTCACTTGACTAGAATCTTTTTCTCAGGTACAAAATACGTTAAATCAAGTTTGTTAGGTACCCATTAGCACAAATATTCAGTTGTATCCACTAAATAAGGTCCAACTTCGTATCTGTATTAAACTGCTCTGAGAAGTTGTTTCACAAGGATTTGAATTAAATAATTCAATTATGCAAAAATTTGCTGTGTTTCTACTATTTGTAGTTATGTCAACCATGCAGCCATAGTGGAAACTTTCCAGTGTAGTTGGTCAAAGTTACTCAATTTTTTTAAAAAGTAGAACAACAAAAAAACTTGCTTTTCCTCTTCTAAAACTCTGAGCAAAGTGGTAATTGCAAGGAGCCTTTGTAAATATGAATGAATAAGGAAACTGAGACCAAATGCATTTTACTTGTGCATTGACTTAGGATTTTGAAGGGTGATGATATATTAGAAATCCATCTTTCCTAAATTATGGGCTCAAAATTATGAAAACATAGATATCTACAGTCTGAAGATATGTCGGTTTATGCCAGTTGAGAATCTGGCCACTTGCCTTCAAAGCCCTGTATAATTATGCTTCTCTTTCCCCCTGATATCCACCCTGTCTTCTTTCTGTGTCACTTCTGTTACCTTCTGTGGCGGTCCCCCGTGCATGGACTCATCATCTTGAGCTGGTGCACGAGGACCCCAGCCCTGCATTCACATAAGGGCTCACTTTTCTTTATGCCTACAAGAAACTGACTCAAAATGACAATGTAAGTGGGGGATATAACTTCATTAGTAACAACTTTTTTTTTTTTTGTATTGTTGAGATATAGACAGTCACCACAATTACTTTTATATTATACACTGTTGCTTGGTTCTAGTCTATCTTGTCTTTTTTAGCTTGAGGTCTTTGGGGAAGTGGCTATACTTTTTTGATCCTTTTGACATGATGCTTTTACTGGGTTATACAAAGTTGCTCAGTTGTCATCTTGATTAGGTTCTGAATTTAGGGAAAACTTTGACTTTCCTTTTTGTTTTACTTTTGTTTAGAATTCTGGAACCCTTGGATGGTTAAATCCGATATTAGACATATATGTCACTAGTTACTGTATAAATGGGATTATTCCTGCATATGAAAAGCATCCTGATATTTTCCTCTATGTTAATAAGTGTGAAGGTCTAATGGTAGCTTCCAAATTTGGACCTTGTTCAGCTTCAGAAGCTCTGGATAACAGTTGCACAGTTAACAGTGAAGCAATATCTCCATACCACTGATCAAATGATAAGTGCCTGTACTGGTTAAAGATTTAAAGATTTTACTGGTGAACAGTAGTGAGAACCATTTTAAGTTTTTTATACTCACAGACCCCATTTGGGGACAGGGGGGGCAGGAAAATTACTGTACCACGCAGATGCCCCAACCTGGATAAAGGTCTCATTGTGAGGGGTGCTGCACAAACATATATTAAAATAAGCCTGATTCTATGACACAGCTGCTTACAGTTGCCTAACCCTGTAATATGCTAACCAGAAAGCCTGAATCCATTGAGTTTTACTAGGCCCCCAGGCAGTTCTCTTCCTTACTATCACAAGTGCAGTCTGAAAACCTCTGTTTGATCTCCCTTCATCCCCATCTCTTTAATTTTCTGCCTTTTTAAATCAAGTGACCTGAACACTTCATGCATGTAATTTAGAAATAGATGTACTCTTACTAGAACAAATGGAGGTAAGAAAAAACTTTCTGCAATTCTACCCACAAACCAGTTTTCCTTTATTTTCTCTTTTGTTTTGTTTGCTTTGTGTTCCTTTTAAAAAAAAATGGTGGCTGTGTAGTACAGGTCACAGTTGAGATGGTGGAAAACTCACATTGTGCTTGCGTACAGTGTATGCTGGGCTGGATCAATACTATTGATCCGTCATGTTTATAAGAACTAAATTCACCGACAGTTTTACAATAAAACTAAAACTTGTCCAGTATCTGCATCTTATGGAAAAAATTGAGCATATGTTTAAATCACTGCTGCAGTCACACTGTTGGAAAGCTTAACTTCAAATCTGTCCTCAGACTCCAGAATCTGCAGACTGTTTGAAAGAAAATTTCATTTGCTGGCAACATTGCTTGGTTGACATCACAAGGGCAGAATTAACATCCTACTTTCACTTCGTGAGTGCAGAAATTGATGAAAAAAGAATCTTTCTAGAAAGAGCAGGAGGAATAAACAATATTTCATAAATATAAAGGGAAGGATAACCATCTTTCTGTATACAGTGCTATAAAATCCCTCCTGGCCAGAGGCAAAATACTTTTACCTGTAAAGAGATAAGAAGCTAAGGTAACCGCGCTGGCACCTGACCCAAAATGACCAATGAGGGGACAAGATACTTTCAAATCTGGGGGTGGGAGGTGGGGGGTTGTCTGTCTGTGTGATACCTTTGCTGGGAACAGATCAAGGATGCAAGCCTTTCAACTTCTGTAAAGTTAGTAAGCTAGCTAGAAAATGCATTAGGTTTTTCTTTGTTTTGGCTTGTAAATTTACTGTGCTTGAGGGAATGTGTATTCCCGTTTTTGTGTCTTTTTGTAATTTAAGGTTTTCCCTAGAGGGATTCTCTATGTTTTGAATCTGATTACCCTTTAAAGTATTTACCATCCTGATTTTACAGAGGTGATTCTTTTACCTTTTCTTTAAATAAAATTCTTCTTTTAAGAACCTGATTGATTTTTCATTGTTCTTAAGATCCAAGGGTTTGGGTCTGTGTTAACCTGTACCAGTTGGTGAGGATAGTATTATCAAGCCTTTCCCAGGAAAGGGGGTGTAGGGCTTGGAGTCCTATTCCCCCAAAATATTTCCCCAAGTGCTCCTTTCCAAGTTCTTTGTCTAAAACACTTTGTGGTGACAGCATTTTACCTAATCCAAGGGCAAAGACTTTGTGCCTTGGGGAAGTTTTAACCTAAGCTGGTAGAAATAAGCTTAGGGGGTCTTTCATGTGGGTCCCCACATCTGTACCCTAGAGTTCAGAGTGGGGAAGGAACCCTGACATGCTCTGATAATTTTTCTTGGGAAACGCATTTTTTTTCCCTTAAAGATACATATCTGGCACTATATAAGATGACTGGAACTGTAGTCACCATGTTGTATCTGCATTGGAATGCAGAGTAACATAAAGTACATTCTAAGCCATCTTTCTTTCATCCTTTTTATTTAAAAAAAAAAGTTTGGGAATGCTTTCATATACCTCATTTGTTTTAAATATAAGATGGCTGATCGAAATGGTCAAGCAACAGTAAACCTGCACTGGAAGTGTATTGTGGGTGGATGTGCTCCAGAATAGAGCAAATAGTGAAAAATAGAGAGGACAAAGATATACTTGGAAGGACTATCTCTGAGAGCGAAGTAAGATATCTCATACACATTAATTTCTTCTCTCTGTGGAGACTGATTACCAACTGTGATGTGACCAGATGTCCGTTAGAAATTAGACTGACACACTTAGTTTAACAAAACAGCTGTCATCTTTCAATCACAACGAAATGGGCCAAATCCTTAAGAACCATTGGCATTTCTTATGAAAGCACCTTATCTTTGCTATTTCATTTCCTGTTGGTTTCTCTTATGACCTTCTTTGATTTAACTGTATCTTCAGGCAAGATAATATCATAGAGATAAACAGCGGTGGATACACTATTTATAAAAACACACAACTCTCTCACTCTCTGCAGTAGGTTTTGTGAAAACCCATGTTTGTGGGGTGTTTTTTCAACATAGTAGGTTCAGCTCCTTCTATAAACCAATGAATGCTTTTGTACTTTAAATGTTGGGAAGAGAGTAACTGGCAGTGTGTACTCAATGAGCTGTTCAGTAAGTCTGCAGCAAACTCGGGGTCTTTACGTAAATCTGAAAGTTGCTTATTACTACTAATATATGCGGTTCTTAACTTAAATCTAATGCTGACTTTTTGGTCCAGGCAGTGATAATCTTTTGTTCAGACTACTCTAATCCCTTCTGGCTAGTCTTCCTGTTTTCTCGGGTTCTGTAGTCTGTGATTTAGCAGATATCTTTATTTATTTATCATAACCTCATTTTGATCACACTACCTCTTATTTGAGTATGTGTCTGTGGATTTCACTGTACGCACCTGGGGCCAGATGTTTTTGAATAGCAGTGTCTGTAGGGGCTTCGAATGCACCCAGTTCTGTCTCATGTTCTCATATGAAGACATAAAGGGCAAGGTGACTGTGACCTCCAGTTCTCTTTTAGTGCTCCTGACAGAGTGTTTGCACCATTAATTCTTAAACTTCTTCAAAACCTTCCAAAGTCTTCAGAATCTTTTCTGATCTACTATATTTGACGACCATGAACTGATCCAACTCATCTGGACTGCACTCTACTAGCTAGACCTCCCTGAAGAGGATTCCTTAACATGATGAACTCAAAACCTACAGGTTTCAGAGTAGCAGCCGTGTTAGTCTGTATTCGCAAAGTGAATGAAGTGAGCTGTAGCTCACGAAAGCTTATGCTCAAATAAATTGGTTAGTCTCTAAGGTGCCACAAGTACTCCTTTTCTTTTTTGTCAAAACCTACAGACTTCAAGGCCTGTCCATCCTGCAGTGTACTGAATCTCAGTGAAAAGTGGGCCCAGTAGATATTTATTGCCTGAGAGAATTGCAAATGCTCGGTATGCTTGTTCTTCTCCGCTAGAAAGCTGCAGCAATGGACTATGTACAACAGCAAGTACAAATGACAAGCAGCAGCTGTTGAGAGAGATGGTAACCCAACAAAAAGAGTTACAAAAGGACCTGATTCAACAATTAATGCCAGCCTTACTTCCACTGCAGGGTCTCATTGGGGCCAAACTCCCCAGGAGTAACTCACCCAGAGGTCTCAGAAGTTAAACAAGATGGGACCCAATGACTGGGTCATTTTTTACCACCTTTGAGAGGGTAGTGCTATCCTCTCAATAGCCTGCTGAACATTGGACTCTAATATTGGCACCATATTTGATGCGGCAGGCACAGTCAGCCTATCACTGGACCAAGAACAGAACAAGGACTACAAGCGAGAGCCTCAATTCTAGACTATTTTTAAATCACAGATGTTCCCTAAGGGAACCTTGACCCTAAGACCTTGATCAAAGCGAGAAGGAACATTGCTGGCAGTTGCTCCACTCAGAGAAACAGTCCAGGGCGTGGGTTGCCAAGTTAAATTTTAACTGAACAATTTGTACGGATTCTATCCGGGAGAGGTCAAAAGTGAGTGCTATGACACTGCCCTTGGTCTTTGTTAGACACTGTACGACTGGAAAATTTCATATTGAAGGATCCTTAGATGCATAATTTCCTGGATCCTCAACACCCTGCAGGACCAGGCCAAGGGAGGCATGAGGCATTAACCCTAAGCCCCTGACTCATGCTACATTTAGAACCCTAATCCAGGAGAGCTAAACAGCCTACTTGATCATGGGGAGGCCCTGGCAAATAATGGGATAAGGCTGATAGGATGAGGCCCTGCCCAAAAGCCCATCCCATGCCTTGGTTGGCTGCAACAAGTTTGTCAGATGTTGTCAAGGTTCCTCCCCCACTCTGAACTCTAGGGTACAGATGTGGGGACCTGCATGAAAAACCTCCTAAGCTTATCTTTACCAGCTTAGGTCAAAACTTCCCCAAGGTACAAAATATTACACCCGTTATCCTTGGAATGGCCGCTACCACCACCAAACTAATACTGGTTACTGGGGAAGAGCTGTTTGGACGTGTCTTTCCCCCCAAAATACTTCCCAAAACCTTGCACCCCACTTCCTGGACAAGGTTTGGTAAAAAGCCTCACCAATTTGCCTAGGTGACTACAGACCCAGACCCTTGGATCTTAAGAACAATGAACAATCCTCCCAACACTTGCACCCCCCCCTCTCCTGGGAAATGTTGGATAAAAAGCCTCACCAATTTGCATAGGTGACCACAGACCCAAACCCTTGGATCTGAGAACAATGAAAAAGCATTCAGTTTTTTACAAGAAGACTTTTAATAAAAAATAGCAGTAAATAGAAATAAAGAAATCCCCCCTGTAAAATCAGGATGGTAGATATCTTACAGGGTAATTAGATTCAAAAACATAGAGAACCCCTCTAGGCAAAACCTTAAGTTACAAAAAAGATATACAGACAGAAATAGTTATTCTATTCAGCACAATTCTTTTCTCAGCCATTTAAAGAAATCATAATCTAACACATACCTAGCTAGATTACTTACTAAAAGTTCTAAGCCTCCATTCCTGTTCTGTCCCTGGCCAAGACGACTACAGACAGACACAGACCCCTTTGTTTCTCTCCCTCCTCCCAGCTTTTGAAAGTATCTTGTCTCCTCATTGGTCATTTTGGTCAGGTGCCAGCGAGGTTACCTTTAGCTTCTTAACCCTTTACAGGTGAGAGGAGCTTTCCCCTGGCCAGGAGGGATTTCAAAGGGGTTTACCCTTCCCTTTATATTTATGACAGATGTATATTCTAGTGCTATCCTGTGACTAAATTTGCCTCTGACTAAGAATGATGCCTCCAAGGCAAGCCCTGCTAATAACTCCTTTCTCTGCAAGACCCAAAATGTAGAATCATAGGTTTAGAAAGGAGCGCAAAGGTCATTTGGTCTAACCCCCTGCCAAAATGCAGGATTTGTTGTCTCCAGGTATTTGCAAATTGAATGTTTTATACATTGCTCTAACAGCTTCCCAGGTATTTAAGTCAGATTGGTCTTTAGTTCACCAGCTGCTCCTTTTCCAAAGATGGGTACTATGTGAGCCCTTCTCCTGTCTTCCAGGACTCTCCTGTCATTCATGAGTTTGTAAATATTATTGCCAGTGGCTCCAAGATTTATTCAGCTAATTGGTTCAGTACCTTCAGGTGAATAGCATACAGTCCCGCTGATTTGAATTCATTAAAATTGGTCAGAAGATCTTTGACATATTCTTTACTTATCCCGATCTGCATCTCTTCCCCTTTATTTTCTATGGTAACTTTGTTATTGCCCAGTGACATGTTGTGTTTTTTGTGAGAAGATGAAACAAAGTAGGCATTGAACAGCTCTGCCTTCCTATCATCTTCCATTACCAGCTCACCTTCTCCATTGAGCAGTGGATCCACACCATCCTTGATCTTTCTTTTTTGTCTGTCATATTTGAAGAACCCATTCCTCTTATAATTTCTTGCCAGCAGTAAATCATTCTTTGCCTTTGCTTTCCTGATTTCGTCCCTACACGTTTGTGCTATTCTTATGTATACTTCCTTGGTGACATGCCCCTCCTTCCATTTTGTCTAGGTATCCCTTTTGGTTTAAAAGCTTCTTGTTCAGCCACACTGGCCTCCTGTGGCTCTTCTTATCTTTCCTCTGTGTTGGAATAGCCTGATGTTGAGTCTCCAGTATTACATCTTTTAAGAACTGCCACCCCCTTTGACTCCTCTTCTTCCTAATTGGTCTTGTTTCCATAGGACCTTGCCCCCACCCCCGAGTAAGTTGAAATCCACCTTTCTGAAGTCCAGTGTCCTTGTTTTCCTCTTCTAATGTTCTCCTTTCCATAGGATCTTGAGTTGATCGCTTCCTCTCAAGTTCTCGACTACCTTTGTGTTTGCAACTAATTCATCCTTGTTGGCTAAAACTAGATGTAAAATGGAGAACCCCCTAGTTGTTTCCTCAACTTTCTGAATCAGAAAGCTGAGCCCTACACTTGCTAAGACTTTGCAGGATGTATTATGTTTTGCTCCAATAGTCTTTCAACAGATGCAAAGAATTTAAAATCCCACATTAATACTAGCTCATGTGTGCTTGCTATTACCACCTGCTTGTAGAATGACTCATCCACTTCCTCTTCCTCATTTGGTGCCCTGAATTAGGGCCTCAAGTTCAAATATGCGAGGGGCCAATACATGTGGTGAACAGGGACAGAGTACGATTCTCCCAGGTGATCGAGAACTTTGCTTATATGCTCTGCTCCATACTTGGAAAAACCCACCTAGTATAACATTGCCTGTGCAACAAACTAAGGAGAAACTTCAGCCTGTACCATGGAAAATGAGGGCCATAGTCTGGGAAGGAGTATAGGCAACGTTAAAAATTGGTGTGATTAAAGAATCTAAAGGTGAGTGGAGAACTCTGGGGCTTCTCCACTCACCTTTAATCACACCAATTAAATGGGGGAGGGATAGCTCAGTGGTTTGAGCATTGGCCTGCTAAACCCAGGGTTGTGAGTTCAATCCTTGAGGGGGTCATTTCAGGATCTGGGCCAAAATTGGGGATTGGTCCTGCTTTGAGCAGGGGGTTGGACTAGATGACCTCCTGAGGTCCCTTCCAACCCTGATATTCTATGATTCTATGAGTTCTGGTCCCCAACAGTTTGGTTCATTTTTGCAACAATTTCTGTACAGTCAACTTCATTTTGAAATTCAGCACTTATCTAGTGCCCGTGGGTAGATGAACTGCTGGAGCAGTTGGAACCTGCAAGATTCCTTAGTACCATAGATCTCATAAAGGCATATTGGCAAATTCCCTTCTCACCCCTCCTCACGAGAAAAGACCAGCTTTTCCAACCTTCTAGGGACGTTTTCATTTCCAGACCATGCCATTCAGACTGCTGCAGGCCAATGGGGGCTTCAGGAAGCGGTGGCCAGCACATTCCTCGGCCCGCAATGCTTCCCGCAGCCCCCATTGGCCTGGAGTGGCGAAGCGCGGCCAGTGGGAGCTGCGATTGGCCGAACCTGTGGATGCAGCAGGTAAACAAACTGGCTCGGCCAGCCAGGGGCCTTACCCTGGCAGGCCACGTGCCAAAGGTTGCCGATCCCTGGACTAGATGACCTCCTGAGGTCTCTTCCAACCCTAATAGACTATGATTCTAAGAATGAGTACCAGTGTCACCTTAAGTGAAAGAGGAAGGTAAAAAAAGATGTCCAAAGCAACAACTTCAAAAAAAGCATTTGGGCTGCAAAAAATGCTAAAGTCTTAGATCTATGAAAACTCTAAAAGGGAGGCTCCTATGCCCCCAAGCAAATGAGGTTAATATATAATTCAAATCAAGAGAGGGACTCTGTTCACTACTGTTGTATACAACCATTTAGTATGAAAAGTAAAAATACAAGCATCTTAAAAGACCCATTTTTTGTAATAACATTATTCAAGCAGAAAACCAAAGTATAAGCATATGAACTATAAACAGGAAAAAGAGATGTCTCAGTGCTTAGTCTTATCCCACATCCATAATGATTACCGTTGGATCTGTGACATCAAGCCAGGAGACTGGCAGGTCAATGGTGTAGTCAATTTTACGTTTTAAAACAAAATCATTGAAAAGCAGTCACTCCTCCGCCTATTTGTTTAAACGAGAGTTTTTTGTTTGGCCTGAAGCATTCAACATGTTGTAACTGAAAATTCAGGAAATGCTGATCTCGGTGACTGTAGTGTTGCCATCTATGACAGGACAAACATGGCATCCTAAATTTGTGTCTTGTCAGGAGCGCATAAGGGAGGAAATGAATTTCACCCAACCTAAGTCTGCAAATATATTATTTTACTGATTTGGTATCTTGTACAGACTACATATTTAAAACGTTATAGTTTTACTTTTAAAATGAGTAACACATTATAAATAGCTTTCCAAAAATAGTCCTATGTGAACCTTACACAGCCAAACATTATTTCATGCTTTTATAGCTAATTTCTCTATCGTTTTAGTCCTCTTTCCCCTTCTGCCTGATGAACACTGAGCCTCCTCTTTAATATTATTCCATACTACTTCCAGGTTTGTTGCTTGATATTTTCTGTAAGTTCTGTTTCATTACATGTTTACTATCACCTCTTATTTGATCTCTCCCAGTGCATGCTCTTTCACCTCTCAATGTTCAACTCAATTTGCCTTTCACTTGTCCATCTTGCAAGTCTGTTCATATTCTCCTTCAGATCTGTGATTGCCTTGATTTTATTTACTATTTCTCCAATATTGTTGGTAAATTTAGAATTCAGGTCTCTTGCTCTATTTCACGTTATTTTATCTAGATTCTAAACTGGGTTTGCCCCAGTGCCAAATCTTAAGGGACTTTGCTTGTTGTTTTCCAAAATGACCTACTAGTATTTACTAGATAACTTTTGTACCATGATCTCTCACCAGCTTTTATTCAGTTGGTTATCTTAATATTCATTCACAAATCACTGATTTTAAGTTTCTATACCCATTATCAAATTAATTGCTTTATAGCAAAGTGTCTTATACAGAGAATCTGCCTTTCTTCCTCTTTTTTACCAACCCCCATCAAAGGGCTCCTCATGTTTGATATTAAATTGTTTCTGAATATTCGCACTAATAACTATTTCTTAGCAATCTTTTATGAATCCCTGAAAAAACATTTCCTGGAACCATAGTCAGACTCACTAGTCTTTTTCTCTGTTACATATTTAAAAACTCCATATTAACATCATATATCAGCCTTCCTCCATTTGTTTAGTACTCTCCTAGTGCTGAGTGAAATTTCAAAGAAATCTGTCAAAGGTCACATTGGTTCCTTATTTTACAAGAAAACAAAGGTCACATTGGTTCCTTATTTTAGGCTACATCCACACTACAAATTGTGTAGGGAGTTGTAGAATCTCCATCATTAGGGGGTTTTAAGAACAAGTTAGACAAATGCCTGTCAGGAATGATCTAGTTATTACTTAGCCTTGCATTGAGTGCAGGGGACTGAACTAGATGACTTATTGAGGTCCCTACTAGTCCTACACTGCTGTGATTGTACAAACTGGGGGTGTGATTTCCCTGCTCATGTACAAATACTCATACTAGCTCTCTAACTGATTTCAGGTGGGTTTGCATTCGGCACAGCTCAGCCGTGCATCCACTTCACTAGCAACACTACTGCAGTGACACTGCTATTAAAATTCACTCTACCTTGAGAATATGTACATAAGCCGGGGAGTCAAACACCTAACTTGTAATATAGACATAGTCTAACTTATGTAGTGCCTTACAATGACTTCTAGCTGTTTCTGGTGACTCATTCATGTTTTGTTTTTATTTTCAGTGTTCATGTATCACTTTCTCTGAGATGTGGACTTGATATACTATACCCTTAATAGCACTTTTAGTTTCATTGCTTAGTCCAGTGCCCCAGAGCATAAAAGCGTATATTTCTTCTAAAAATAATTGTCTACTGTAACTGACTACCCTAACTATATTTTCAGTATGCATATAAATATTTAATGCTTTTATTAATCCTACTAAATTTTGGCTTCAGTTGCATCGTATGGCTAGGAGTTCCACATGTTAATATAAAACGTAATTTTCAGCTTTTAAATCAGTTGTTTTTTAATTTCGTTGGTTTGTATCGAGAGGGCCAATAGAAACACCCAGTTTATTTTCTCTGCATCATTCCTTAATATTTTAAATAAACCTTTTGCCATGTTGTTTATCACCCTGCATAGGAGCTGTTGTCATGGACCAGGACCCCATTGTGCTAGATGCTGTACAAATATAGAACAAAGACCATCCCTGCCTCAAAGAGGTTGGATTTGAGTATAAAACCAAGAGACAACTTAACTAAACAGTCTCTCTTTTCATGTTCTCTTCATATGGTAGTCTCTCTCCAGGTGCCTAATATCTTTGTCACCAATCTCTAGATACCTTCTCGGTCTGCTGTTTTCAAATAGGGTGACCAGAACCAAATGCATTATTCCAAGTGATGACATGCCATTGATACTTACATAATGGCATAATATTTTCTGTATTTTCTTTCTCATTCTCTTTACTAGTGCTTTGGCTTCTGATTTTTTCACTAATGTGATAAGTAAACATGTATTTCCTTTTTTTAAAAATTGATAATTTAAGTGAGGTGCAGACACAGGTCAATGAGTTTCCCAGTTCACAAGTGGGTCATGTCAATCAGGATTAGAACTCAAGTCTCCTGACTCTTTCAGTCCTGGACTCTGAAGGACTACAGTAGCCCACTTTTCCTTCATAATACAACTGTAGAGGGATGAGATATTTTACTTATATTTCCTCACTGGGCCAGAGCCAAAGATTATTGAACTCAATATAAAATCCTTTCATAGATCAATTTCATAGATCAAGGTACCCTACAACTGTTTCTGAACACCTTGCAATTTTTTAGCGTATTTATCCTCGCAATACTTTGAGGTAGGAAGATATTATCCCTATTTTACAGATTAGAACTGATGCACAAAGTGAGTGAGTTGCCCAAAATCACAAGAGAGTCTGTAGCAGAGGGGAGAACTGAACCAGTCTTGCAGGTCCCAAGCACTGAATCATCCTTTCTCCCTGAATCAGGCCTCATATTGTTTTCTTCTAAATACTACTTAGAAAATGTTTAAGATAAAAAAATCAAGAATTCCTAGTGAATTGTTTTCATTAATTTTATTTCATTCAAATCTTTGGCTGCCATCTCAGACTGTAGTTGTCTTAAACATGATCCATAACAAGTAAAAACCTTAACACTTACATATATATAATTGTATTTTAAATATATAATTTTGTGTAAAAATGAGCACCAGAAAACTTTTAAAGAAAGTAAAGTAATACTGTTTATTCCTGTGAACTGAGAAGAGGAAAATACAAGTGCTAATATGGAAATTGTATTCTGCAAACTGTTCTAGAGGTGAATTTTTCTAATATTACTGACTTTTAAATTCACACACAAAATATAATATTTTAATCCATAAGTTAGCCAAATATTGTATGGCAAATATTGTATGGTGTTGGAAGAAAGGTCTTAGGTATTGTAATGGATATGCTTATTAAAATGACAGTTAATGTGTATAGTGCTTATTAAACTAGGAGGAATATTTTGAGTTAAGTTCTTTAGTTTGGATATAAAAAATAGTGTAGTAACTGAATGAGAACTTAATCACTTTAGGAGAGTTCTATCAAAGGATCTGATCATGCCAGTGGCTATGGGCTGGTCTTCGCTACAGGGGGATCTACACTGCTGCAATCAATTCAGCAGGGGTATAATTTAGCAGGTTTAGTCAAGACCCTCCAATTTGACTTCACAGTGCTTTTGGGTCGACCCCGGTACTACAGCTCCCTGAGAAGATTAAGGTAAGTGAATGGGAGAATGTTTCCCATCAATGCAGGACAGTGAAGAAACCGGGGTAAGTCGACCTAAGCTACATCAACTCCATCTATGTTATTCACATAGCTGGAGTTGTGTAATTTAGGTCGATTTTATCCTGGTAGTGAAGACAAGCCCTGAGACAGATTAACTATTAGTTGCGGATTACAGCATAAACACAAATTGTGCACTGCAGAATACAGAGATCTGCTCCTAAAGGTGAAACACTTGTGATTTTCTTTTTTTGTATAGTCTTAAAGAGGAGTAACTGTCTGTCTGAATCAGAATCTTCTTTTCATGGGCAGCTGTTGTAAATAAAATGTGGTAACATCATCAAAAGTAACTGTGCAGAATGGTTCTGGATAAAGAAAGCATAAGTGTCAAATGAATCAAAATGAAAAATACTGGAAAACTTTAACAATACTGTAGTTACCAAAATTTCTGAATTATTATACGTTTCTGAATTATATTATTATATAATTTCTGAATTGCATATAAACATCAACAGGAGTAGACCACCGTGGTATATGTATATAAAAGGCTGGTTATATTCGGAACTCCTGGTACAGGAGTGATTCAGTTAAAGTCAAGATATACTGAAGATAGGAGTTTACTTTTGATTATATCAAATGTGAGACAGTTCTGGTTCTTTCAGAACATATGTTAGGAACCAGGTAATAGAGAAGAGAGACTCGCAACTGGGATTAATTCGATAGTCATATCCGTGAGTACCAATTATCTCACCGGGGGGGGGGGGGGGGAGAGATAAGGAAAATTAATTGCCATAGGACAAAAAGCTGGGGCACACTTATATACTTTTCATTTGTATGACTAAGTAAGTCTTTCTCAACAGTAATGCTCCGTAAGACCACTTAAAATGTTGGATATCATAATTGATGGTGTTGGTGGCTGCATATGAATGCAATAAGGAGGATTAATAAAAATTAAAGCAAACTGGTACTCTGTGACAGTCAAGTTATCAAAAATTTGCATTATTTTTTTTTCTGTGGAGTGTCTGACCCAGATCAGTGCTGGAATCAAGGAGTTGATCCTGCAGGAAGACAAGAATTTGGCGTAGGGCAGTGCATTGGCACAATTTGGATTGAAACTGAATAAGTGAAATTGGCTAAAAACTGCTTAAAATAAGACAGTCCAAGGATTTTGAAAGACGGACCTCATAAAAGACAAGAATTAAAGGCAGAGTATTTTTAATTGCCTATTCCCAGATATCATCCAGTACATTTTTTCCTGTTGGGCAATGTCTGTGGTTCAGAAATGTATCAGGCAGTAGTTCAGGTTAATGTTCATCTTCATGGCTCAAACTGCTTTGTCCAGGCATTCACTTAGCCCTAGTCTACACTGGGGCAGGGATCCATCTAAATTACGCAACTTCAGCTACGTGAATGAGATTTTAGAAAAAATGGTGTCTTCACCGCCACGAGTCGACTGTTGCCGCTCCCTCTGCGCCTCTCATGGTGGTGTAGTACAGGAGTTGACGGGAGAGCGCTCGGGTCAATTTATCAAGTCTAGACTAGACACGATAAATCGATGCTGGCTGGATCGATTGCTACCTGCCGATCTGGCGGGTAGTGTAGACATACTCTTAGAGCTCAGTCCATGGAAATGAAGTTTTCAGTGGTTCCGGCTCCCTACATTCATGCTCTCTACCACTCTTTCTACAGAATGCAGGGAATAGATTCTTCAGCTTATCAACAGTTTTTTGCACAAGGAAGAGACATCAGTTTGTAAAAGCTAGTTAGCATTATAAATTATCCACTTTTTCTAAAATCTCAAAACCCAAACATAACATGAAATTACTCAGTTAAGTTTTTTAGCCATTCTGCTAGCCTAAAATCCTAAGTGGCTCTTCTCTAAGCTTTTCCTGAAACTGATATTTCCTTTTTTCCTTTTGATAGGCTGTTCTGATTTTTATTATGCATTTTGTTTAGCTGGTGGTTTTCTTTTTCCTAGTCTGTCCTCAAAAGTCTTTGAATCATTTCAAATACAATTTTCCTTTCTTAAGTGGCTTAAATCTCTCTTAGCTGCACAATATCGTTTTGAAAAATGAAATCCTATGTGGCTTTGAAACGCTAAACATAGCTTTTGAAATTCTAAATCCTGCTTGGCTGAGGGGGGAACTGGAAGTGTATTCATGTTGCCAGAAGCCTCTTTATTGAAGGCATGCAGAATGAATATTTGGGCCACATTACATTATTTCGCTTCGTATTAGACCTATCTCCTGCAAATGAGGTTTTCAACAAGCGTGTCCTTTTGGCAGTTGTGTGCTTAAAAAAAAAAGGGGGGGGGTCTTAGTTTCTCTTCTAGTACTATTTCCTCCCAAGGTATGGCTCGCCTGTTTTGATTCTTTTCCAGTGGAGAGGAGGACATGCAAAAGACCAATCACTAGTGATGGCATTTTTCGTAGACCTCTTCTATCTGGACCCAACATAGCAAGGGAGGAAATTAAGTCTGTGCTTTGTTTTCTCTGTAGGTACAGTCAAATCTCTATTTGGCACATAGTTAAACTTTTCTATGCTTTTTACTATAGCAAGTATAAGGACACACATTTTTCATAGTAAATGTTACATTTGTTCAGTATAACCTTTCACATGCACTCATCTTTCTCTTTTATGTTTCCATGACTAAGGGATGGGAGAGCACTGTATCAGCTTACAGCACACTACCGAAATTTAAAACATTTCACATTCAGTTCTATGAATAAGGTTTACGTCATCCCCGGGCAAAAGCAATGAATTCCTTTTTGCCTTAGTTAACTGTGGGGTGGGAGGGAGATACTATTTTAAGTGGTTAAATGAATACCCTTTACCTTTTGGAGCATTCCTATCAAACTCTTCCCTCATTCATAAGTCATTTAAAACATGTACGTGGAAAAAGTGGATGGAAATACTCACTAAATAAAACAATCATCCTAGCTCAATTTGGTTAAAAGATTATAGCACATAAACAGCCTTTGATCAATAAAATTGATTATAATGTTTTTGTGCTTTTTAATATCAACTTCAAAGAGCATTTCAGCTACATTATAATAATATATCTTTGTTTTAGATCATATGGGGAGTATTTTTCATCCTTGTGGCGCTGTTGTTCACCATTTCTCTCTTCCTGTCAAAGTAAGTATATTGCAGTGTCCATTTTGTAAATAAGTTACACGGATCATGTGCTGTATACCTTTTATCTAAGCTAAAATCCATTCGTATGATCTATTAATCTTAAGAGTTGTCTGCTTTACTTTAGAAGCGTTCTGCAGTGGTGTACTTTTGTCTTGCCACATTCCTGTAACTGACTGTACTGTCATGTTTAACATTATACACCTAAACTAAATTTTGATAAAGCTGAAACAGGTAAGTCAATAAAACATTGATTAAATAAAGATTGATCAGTTTGTTTTTCTTAACTATCCACTATAAAAGAGTGAGCACGCTACCACTGATACACCAAATATATTAATCATATGTGTAGACAAATGCAAATAAAGGGACTACTTATGTGCTACAAAATAAGCATGGGCTTATGTGCCTTCTGGGTTAGGGAAACAGTGCTCAACACCTTGTGGGTACTGAGTTCTCAATCTCCTTTCTGCATATTCTTTAGGTTCTGGTCATGTCCATGTTTTGTGAAGCTTAAAGTAGTATAGTCAACTGGAAATATAAGTAGTTTGTTTTTTAAAAGTTGTCTGTTACATCATCTGTCCCTGAGTCCAGTCCCCCTATGGTGTTTTGGGGACACCATATTTGGGGACATCATGTTTAAGCATCACTTTCCCTATTTTAAAAATATTTCCCTCTTCCCTGTTACGTGAAATACCCATACAAGCAAAAAGGAGACACTGAGTAAGGGATAGATCGTGCAGAGATACATGTGCGTAGTCTCATTGACCTCACATGAATAACTTGACTTGCATGTTTGCAGGACCAGACCATAGCTAACAATGCAGGGGGAGCTATAGCATTAACAAAGTAAAGAAACTAAAAAAGTTTTCTTTCAGTGATAACTTCTTCGGTGTTTATAACGGTTTCTAAAAAAATCTTAAACACAAGAGTGATTTTTTAATCTGACATCCCTTTACGTGAAACATGAATAAAAATGGTCTATGGAGAGGGGGAAAAAGCCATTATTAACCAGTTTTCCCTGTTTACTGCAGCTTGGACAAAGCTCTCCATTCAGCTGGCATCAATTCTGGATTTATAATTTTAGGAACTAATCTGACCAATCCATTGAATATGCTTTTACCTGTTCTACAAACTGTAAGTAAAACAATAATTGGCAAATATATATATGTAATAAACTTGCTAATATATGATAGGATTTAGGAGACCATTGCAGATTAAAAAAATCTTGAGTCTGCAAATTAGCATTTTTGATTTATCTATTAGTTAAACTTCATTTTTGACATGCTTTGTTTTAATTTAATATTGGTAATATACTGGTAAATCTGTGTCAATGAATATTATAATAGTCTAAATAAAATACTTCACTACAGCAATCTCTTAAATATTTGCTGAGAAGTAAAACTTAAACTTTTTGTGAACTGTAAATTTTGCAGATTAGCACATTGAAACACCAGGGCCCTCTTGCACTGTATATGTTGAAACATGGAATTACTCCTCAAATGATTATCCAGACAAATTCCACTCTTTGGGTTTATGCCCCCTGCACATGTGATCAGATTCTTTTGAAATGGCAGTGTCCGTTGGGGCTGTGCCTGCACGCTATGAGCACTCGTGACCATTGTAGCTGAAGATTTAAGGAGCGGGTTAGCCTCCGCAGCCTCTCAGTTCCTTCTTACTGTCCATGTCTACAAGATGGAACCCTGCAGTCTGTCTCTTCAACCTGCAAGAAATAAGCTGGAGCTGCTGCTGTTTATAATTATTGAGACAAATATCAAATATCTGTTGGTTTGAAAAAAAATTCCTTGTGAATAGAGGGCATTAATGGGGTTTCTAATGCCCCTTCTTCCCCCCCCCCCCCATCCCTCTGTGCACAAACCTAAAATAGCCAGAGGAAAATCCCCATGATTCAAAATCTGTCCCTCATGCAATACAACAGTGCCCGCCAATGATGGCCATTCAAGTTGCCTCTTGTGCCCCTTGCCTAAGCATGTGTCAGAGCACTGCATGGTGCACAAGCTGGTTTTGAGCAACGACTTGAAAGCTAAAGAGGGAAGACTAAAGCTACATCATGAGACCTCAGTGCAAATGTTGTCAGATCTGGGTAAACAAATGAGGACATCTCCTTTCATTCAGTCTCACTTCTCTAGTGCCCCACTGAGCCACAATGACACCCCAAACTCAAGAACTTCCACTTTTCCCAGCAATGGGGTTGCAAGAAGCATGGCTCCAAGAACCAGGGAAGGCACAGCTATCCTTCCCTAGCAGCAGTACCAGATGATCCTGTGCCAACTACACTAGCACCCGGGGAAACAGACTCTAAGCTTATTGGTGGCAGAGGATTCATCAGCTCAGAGTGCCATATTGGTGCTGTGAAGGTCTTATCAGCACCAAAACAGTTCTCAGCATTGACAGTCTTGGCTGTGACTGCTAGCAGAGTCCCTGATTCTGGACAGACTGAGGGTGACAATCAGCCAGGTTCATTCTGCAACCCAGCAGTACTGGCGACTCCTGAGGGAATTCTGTGCCAAAAATAAAAAATTCTGCCAATTTTTCTTGTCAGTAAATAAATGTGGAGGCTTCAGCATGGCAGTGGGACGCGCACACACCATTGACTGCATGGAAGTGGGAGATCACCCTATGCCCCCTCCTGGGACATGGACATGGCGGTGAGGCTGCTCCCGCCCCGCCCTAGAAACACCCCTGGGCCCTTCCCTTCTGTGCCACATGCACCAGATGTGGGAAGACAGGCTAAGCCCAGCAGTGTCCAAGTGTGGAGGGGATCCAGGTGTAGGGTGAGAGAGTTGTTTGTGGGTCAGTTTCAGTGAGGGCAACTCAGTAGGGAGTCTGGGGTAATGGGACACTATGTTGGGGTGGTCCAGATGCACAGGGTGGAGCTCATCGGGGTGGGGATTTGAGTGCAGGGGATTCAGTGGGGGATGGTCTGGGTGCAAGGTTGGGGGTCTGAAGGCAGGGGGTGGGGCTCAGCGGGAGGGTCTGCGTGCAAGTGGGCTCTGGATGCAGGGGGTGGGGTTCTGGGTGTGTGTTGGGGGGACTCAGGAGGGTGTCTTGATATGGGGGCAGGTCCAGATGCACGGTGGTTGGGCAGATGGGAGTAGCTTCCCGTATGGGTGACCTCTCCCTCCACAGCTGAGGAGCGATGTGGGTGGGAGAGTGAAGCTTCCTGCAGCCCGGGAAAGTTCTTCTTTGAGTGCTTGCTCATGTCAATTCCATTCTAGGTGTGTGCATGCCCACGTGCGTGGTCGCTGGAGATTTTTGCCCTAGTGGTATCCATAGGGCCAGCAATGGCGTCGCCTTGAGTGCTCCGCTCGTGCATCGGTATATCGGGTGCCACCAGCCTTACGCCCTCTCAGTTCCTTCTTACTGCCTGTGGTGGTTAGTTGGAGTGCCTTTCCTTGCATAGCAAGGGCTAGTGGTTTCATCTCTTCTGACTTCAAGCCTTAGGGCCTTGTAAATAGTTTATAGTAGTTAGTGTTAAGTAATTGTGAAATGTAGTTAGAAGTTAGTCCCAGCAAGGGCATGTCCTGGTCTCCGGGGTTTAAGCTCTGGGTGGACTGCAACAGGCCTATACCTGTAAGTGACCCCCCACAGCAGCTGCCTTAAGTGCTTGGGGGAATCACATGTGAAGGAGAAATGTCGTATTTGTAAAAAAATGTTGACCCAGGACTCAGTGGGATATTGGTTTGCGGGCTTGCCTCATGGAGGCTGCCCTTCGTCCGGCTTCCGAGCCATCCTGCCAAGTCTCATCTAATACATCTGCGTTGGTGCGATCCCCGTCCAGCACCACTCCCCATCACCGGTGCCCAAAAAGAAATCAAAGAAGCACAGCTCTCCAGCATGAGGCAAGAAGGGCCATGGGACATTGGGCAAAGGACCTGCTGCTTCTTGTCCTGCTGCTCACAAACCGGGAAGAATTAGTAGGGGAAGCAAAAGTGGATGGGAACCTGGGAGGCAGTGACCATGAGATGGTCGAGTTCAGGATCCTGACACAAGGAAGAAAGGAAAGCAGCGGAATACGGACCCTGGACTTCAGAAAAGCAGACTTAGACTCCCTCAGGGAACTGATGGGCAAGATCCCCTGGGAGAATAACATGGGGGGGAAAGGAGTCCAGGAGAGCTGGCTGTATTTTAAAGAATCCTTATGGAGGTTACAGGGACAAACCATCCCGATGTGTAGAAAGAATAGTAAATATGGCAGGCGACCAGCTTGGCTTAACAGTGAAATCCTTGCTGATCTTAAACACAAAAAAGAGGCTTACAAGAAGTGGAAGATTAGATAAATGACCAGGGATGAGTATATAAATATTGCTCGGATATGTAGGAATGGAATCAGGAAGGCTAAATCACACCTGGAGTTGCAGCTAGCGAGGGATGTTAAGAGTAACAAGAGGGGTTTCTTCAGGTATGTTGGCAATAAGAAGAAAGCCAAGGAAAGTGTGGGCCCCTTACTAAAGGAGGGAGGCAACCTAGTGACAGAGGATGTGGAAAAAGCTAATGTACTCAATGCTTTTTTTGCCTCTGTCTTCACGAACAAGGTCAGCTCCCAGACTACTGCACTGGGCAGCACAGCATGGGGAGGAGGTGGCCAGCCCTCTGTGAAGGAAGAAGTGGTTGGGGACTATTTAGAAAAACTGGACGCGCACAAGTCCATGGGGCCGGATGTGTTGCATCCGAGAGTGCTAAAGGAATTGGCGGATGTGATTGCAGAGCCATTGGCCATTATCTTTGAAAACTCATGGCGATCGGGGGAAGTCCCGGAAGATTGGAAAAAGGCTAATGTAGTGCCCATCTTTAAAAAAGGGAAGAAGGATGATCCTGGGAACTACAGGCCGATCAGCCTCATCTCAGTCCCCGGAAAAATCATGGAGCATGTCCTCAAGGAATCAATTCTGAAGCACTTAGATGAGAGGAAAGTGATCAGGAACAGTCAGCATGGATTCGCCAAGGGAAAGTCATGCCTGACTAATCTAATTGCCTTCTATGATGAGATAACTGGTTCTGTGGATGAAGGGAAAGCAGTGGACGTGTTATTCCTCGACTTTAGCAAAACTTTTGACACAGTCTCCCCCAGTATTCTTGTCAGCAAGTTAAAGAAGTATGGGCTGGATGGATGCACTACAGGGTGGGTAAAAAGTTGGCTAGATTGTCGGGCTCAGCGGGTAGTGATCAATGGCTCCATGTCTAGTTGGCAGCCGGTATCTAGCGGAGTGCCCCAAGGGTCAGTCCTGGGGCCGGTTTTGTTCAATATCTTCATTAATGATCTGGAGGATGGTGTGGATTGCACCCTCAGCAAGTTTGCAGATGACACTAAACTGGGAGGAGTGGTAGATACGCTGGAGGGTAGGAATAGGTTACAGAGGGCCCTAGACAAATTAGAGGATTGGGCCAAAAGAAATCTGATGAGGTTCAACAAGGACAAGTGCAGAGTCCTGCACTTAGGACGGAAGAATCCCATACACTGCTACAGACTAGGGACCGAATGGCTAGGCAGCAGTTCTGCAGAGAAGGACCTAGGGGTTACAGTGGACGAGAAGTTGGATATGAGTCAACAGTGTGCCCTTGTTGCCAAGAAGGCCAATGGCATTTTGGGATGTATAAGTAGGGGCATTGCCAGCAGATCGAGGGACGTGATCGTTCCCCTCTGTTCGACATTAGTGAGGCCTCATCTGGAGTACTGTGTCCAGTTTTGGGCCCCACATTACAAGAAGGATGTGGAGAAATTGGAGAGAGTCCAGTGAAGGGCAACAAAAATGATTAGGGGACTGGAACACATGAGTTATGAGGAGAGGCTGAGGGAACTGGGATTGTTTAGTCTACGGAAGAGAAGAATGAGGGGGGATTTGATAGCTGCTTTTAACTACCTGAAAGGTGGATCCAAAGAGGATGGATCTAGACTATTCTCAGTGATAGCAGATGACAGGACAAGGAGTAATGGTCTCAAGTTTCAGTGGGGGAGGTTTAGGTTGGATATTAGGAAAAACTTTTTCACTAGGAGGGTGGTGAAACACTGGAATGCGTTACCTAGGGACGTGGTGGAATCTCCTTCCTTAGAAGTTTTTAATGTCAGGCTTGACAAAGCCCTGGCTGGGATGACTTAGTTGGGGTTGGACTAGATGGCCTCCAGAGGTCCCTTCCAACTCTGTTATTTTATGATTCTATGATTCTATGACCCAGTTTGGGCCACCCAGCCACTCTGGAGCCACGTGTACGTGCCTCCCCAGTCGGGGCCCTTAGTCCCTTAAAGGATCTGCCACCGACTCGCAGGAGCAGTAGGTGATCCAAATTCTTGATGACATCGACACTTTCCAAAGCTTCCCTGATGCTGAGAGAGTAGAGGTCTCTGCCTGTGCCACTAGCACTGCCGGTGCCACAGGAAACGGTAAAGGCTCCCTATGAGGGTGGGCCACCCACTAACGCCTTTCAGGGGGCAGTGGAGCACCACTTATCCCCCGAGACAAGGCAGTGCTCTCCTCCTCCATGCCACAGAACTCTGGAGTAGCAGACCAGATCCTCTGGGTCTCCTGCTCAGTCACTGGCACCGCAATCGCGGTTTCTGCTGTCTCAATGTGCATTGCCTAAGGTGAGACACCGGTCTCTGTACTACCGGCACCATTCGCCCCCTGCCAGTCATCCTCTAGGCACAGATCTTGGTTGCTTGCCTCATGGAAGCATTTTCCGTCACGACTCCGGTCCCCTCAATACCGGCACCGGTCCTCTCACTCCAGGCACCAGTGTCGACAGTCCCACGGTGGTCACCGGAAGTGGATTCCTCTAGCACAGAAGGGTAGTTCTGACTCCCAGACTCCACCAACTCAGTTGGGCTCCCGAGACCACGTTGACGTCGACGGCATCATCTTGGCAGCATGGCAAGTGGCCAGCACAGTTGCCTTATTGGAGCCCGGGGGTCAATGCCGGTCATGACACTGCCCCTTCGCACCGCTCATCTGCTGCTGCCTCAGAGCAACCGTTGGTGACACCTACGGTACAGGAGTTGCGCTTGGAGGTCGGGAGGAGAGGAGACTGCGCCCACCCCTAAACCTCCCTCCACCTTGGGGAACAGTTGCTTCTCCGAACAGACGGATGCGAGGTTCAATGGGTTGAAGGACACTTGGGCCTCCGTTTGCTTGTTGAGCATGCGTACGCCGCAGTCTTCACGGAAGCAGTTCTGGCTGCCCCCACCACCAAGGCCTTGGCAGCCTTGTTAGGGGTTTGCAAGGAGAAGGGAGAAAGACATGAGTTTTATTTGTCACAGCCCTTCCTTCTCCCGCTTGCTGCACAGCGAGGCATCCCGGGGGCCAGAAGCACTCGTTTTGAAGGCGCTCTCAAGAGCGAAGCCCCAGTCAATTTCTTGGATCCACCTTGTTCTTTCCTTGACCATCTTGGTCCCTACCGTTTGGCCTGGTTGCAGGTCACCTCGGACCACTGGGTGCTAGACGTAGTATTTCAGGGCTATACCCTGCAATTTTTGGCCACTTCCCCTCTTCCCCATCCATCTTCAGGGATCCTTCTCATGTCAACTCCTCATTCAAGACATTGAGAACCTCCTGTGCCTGGAAGCAGTGGAGGAGGTCCCTCGGGACGTGAAAGGCAAGGGTTTCTATTCCCGCTACTTCCTAATCCTGAAAGCAAAAGGGGGCCTCAGATGAGGAGTGCAGGCTACGCACCCTGGACGTCAGGAGGGCACTGGTCTTCTACGTAGACAGAACAAAGCCGTTCAGTAAGTCAACACAGTTGTTCATTGTGGTGGCAGATAGAATGAAAGGTCGCGCAGTGTTTGCTCTGAGGATTTCATCCTGGATCACAGCCTGCATCCGCTACTGCTATGAGCTGGCGAAAGTGCCTCCGCCAGCGATCGTGACTGCACACTCAACTAGGACACAAGCATCGTCAGTTGCCTTCCTGGCACAGGTACCAATCCGAGAGATCAGTAGGGCTGCTACCTGGCCGTCTGTCCACACGTTCACATCTCATTATGCGCTTACCCAGCAGAGAGACGATGCTTACTTTGGCAGAGCAATGCTGCAAGACCCTGAACTCCGAGCCCTCCTCCACTGATACTGCTTGTGAGCCACCTAGAATGGAATTGACATGAGCAAACACTTGAAGAACAAAAAATGCTTAGCCACCATTTTCATAACTGTTCTTCAAGATGTGTTGCTCATGTCCATTCCATTACCCACCTTCCTGTCCCCCTGTTGGAGTTGTCGGCAAGAAGGAACTGAGAGGGCATAGGGATGGCAGCACCTGATATACGGACATATGAGCATGGCACTCAAGGGGGCACCACAGCTGGCCATATGGATACCGCTAAGGCAAAAATCTCCGACGACCACGCACTTGGGCGCGCACGCACCTAGAATGAAGTGGACATGAGAAACACATCTCTAAGAACAACAGTTATGAAAAAGGTGGGTAACCGTTTTTTTTCCTGGGGATGGGTCAGCCCCGGCCCTTCCTTTCAGGGGAAGAGCAAGTCCCATCCTTCCCAGCTGGGACCAGCTGAGCCCAGCGCAGGATAGTAGCCACCTGCTGGGGAGTCCTCAGCCCCACCCTCCTGCTCCTGCTCTGCAGTGATTTACCTTTCCGCTGGCTGCCCTAGGGACCTGAAATGACACATGGGGAGGAGCGCATGACTGCCCTTACGGCTTCCCTTTGCTTCCCCATCAGAAAGTCATTTTTGTGTGGGGGGAGGGAAGAAATCTGCAGGGGACATGAATTTGGTGCATGCGCAGTGGTGCAGAATTTTCCCAGGAGTAACTGGCCATAAATCTAAACAGACAGGACTTATCAGAGCGCTTTGTGCCCTGCCTATGGAGGGAGACTTCACTTATTCAGCCTCCTCAGGTGATCGCATCAGATCATCTTCACCAGAATCCGAACTGTCCCTTCCATGGACAGACAGTCCAGGGAGAAATCCCTTAGGTGTGCTCATAAGTCAGTGGGGTCAGTAAGAGAGCTGCAGAGCTGGAATCCCCATATGTCCTCTTTCCCCAGGTCCTATTTGGGCCCCATGGTGGGGCAGTGGGGACAATTCATATGTTAGGAAACCAGCTGACTAGATCTCCAAGTCAAGGGCTTCCTTACTAAAGCATTTGCTGCAGCCAGCTTCATCACCAGTTTCAACTCTCTCTCTATCAATGAATGAAAATACTAATATATATATATATATATATATTAGTAGAGGAGGGACAAGGAGTCAGTGGAGATGATCTTTCCCAAACACCAACAACCAGTGGCCATCTCCCTGGACAGAGCAACCAATCCTAGATCTACAGCCTCTTCAGACAAAGTGTTTTTTGGAACATAATGAAATTAGCGAATACTCTGGACGCTCCTCTGGAGATACTCCAAATAAAGCTGCATAAACTACTGGACATTTGCAACCCTCTCTGTCAGGTAGAACAGCCCTACAAAAGGCCATGTAAGTTACATAGGTACATCTCTACCCCGATATAATGTGACCCAATATAACACGAATTCAGATATAACGCGGTAAAGCAGCACTCTGGGGAGCGGGGCTGTGTGCTTCAGCGGATTAGCGTGTCTGGCTCTGACACGCTGCTCTGAGCAGCATGTTAAGGGTGCCGGGCTGGGGCCAAGGGATTGGATAAGGGGCAGAAGGTCTCGGGGGGGCAGTCAGGGGACAGGGAGCAGAGGGGGTAGGATGGTCTCTGGAGGCGAGGAATGGGGGCATTGGATAGGGCGTGGGAGTCTGGGGGGGGCCTGTCAGGGGACAGGGCTGTTGATAGGGGTCGGGGCAGTCAGGGGACAAGGAGCAGGGGGGTTGGGTGGGGTTTTGGGAGGGGTGGTTAGGGGCAGGAAGTCTCTGGAGGGGACAGTCAGGGGACCAGGAGCAGGGGAGGTTGGATGGGTCGGGGGTTCTGAGGGGTCAGTCAGGGGGCGGGAAGTGACTATTAACGTAAATGCTCGAGGCCAAAGCAAGTTTGATATAACATGGTTTCACCTATAACTCGGTAAGATTTTTTTTGGCTCCCGAGGACTGTGTTATATCAGGGTAGAGGTGTAATTGTGTAGTTTTTTTTTAATAAAGGTTTATATTAACTTTGACTTTACTCTAGAAATGATATACAAATGTTATATCTCTTATGTTAACTCATTTGAAAGAGACCTCTTGCGCTTTTCTAACTCTGGACTTTACTGTAAGTAGAACTAAGTAGTCTAGCCCAACATTTGAAATTTGAATGAAGCAATATCTAATTCAAATCGAGGTGAAGCTTGGAAAAAATTCACAAAGCTATTCAATCTCTTTTCTAAATTGGACTATTAATTGTTTCAGCTCTATTTGTAATTAATTGTCTTATGTTTTAAATCAGGCAGTTTTCCTTCCCTTACCACCTCAAACACTATCAAAATGAAAAGTTCTGATATATATAGCATCTCATTGTGTTAAGAAACCTGTTTTTAAAATTAGATGATCAGCCACTCTTGTAATTTGATTGGTGTTGAGTATTTGTAATGTTAGTGTTTTCATTTCTTTTTTCAGCTTATATATTAATATCGTTCTCTTTTAGGTTTTTCCACTTGATTATATCCTCATTACAACAATTATTATGTATTTTATCTTCACTTCAATGGCAGGGATTCGAAACATGGGTATATGGTTCTTTTGGATAAGGGTAAATATTACTTATTTACTAAAATTTAACATTTATAAATTACTGTATTTAAAAAGATATTTAAAATGTATAACAGATACAAAAGGACCTTGCAGAATTTTCTCTATCATATTCTAAAAGCTAAAATGGTGTGAAGCAATTATTCTTTTTAAACAATATTACAATAAATTGTTTTAGCAAGAGTCTTAAGAGTTTCTTCCATGTTTTGAAAAGCTAGATTGTATTTTGGCTTGATGGCCTAGTTTAAAGGAGGGCAAGCAGTTTCAATTCGAGACAAAATTTCAGCTATCAAGCCAGCAGAGTCTGGGAGCTTTGTGGAAGCAGCACATTCAATGTATTGCCAACCCTAAGTATTCAAATATCATGACTTATGTGTGGAGGCAGAGTGTAGGGGTGTGGAATACTCTGTGTGTGTGTGTGGGGCGAGGGGGTGGGGGGTTGGCTTCTGGTTTTTTAGGCTTGAGGGTGGAAGTCACCTGCCCCAAAAGTGTGAGCATTTCAGGGTCAAAATTCAACCTTCAAATGTTCCTGCAACAATGTAGACTCTTGTTTGTTTGCTTGTTTGCTCAGAAGAAGACTCCTCTTACCCTTTCCTAATCTCGAGAGTGGAGGAACTACCAGTCTGTCCTCCTCCCTTACGATTATCCTATCTGTTTTCCCTCCCCGCATTTTCACTTGTCCACTCGGTTTTCTCCCCCATGGTCTCTTGTCTCCAGTCCCAGATCTTCTCCTGAACTCCACATTCCCCTCTCTCCTCAGTTTCCTGTTCAAGTCACTAACCTTAAAGTCCAGAGAGTGGCCATCTTTACTAAGGAAAAAGTTGTGGCCCATTGCCACATGCAAAGCCTGTAGGCAGCCTTCTTGAATGAGGATAGTTTGGCGTCAGCCCCACTGAAAATAAAATGAGGTGGTGACAGTCATTTGGAATAAGGAAAACTGCAAATTTTGAAGGTAGGGAGCTTAGATCTTAGGATATTTTGTAAAATATTGTTGATAGGGTTTGATCATTTGTTGTCAGCGATCTCTAGAGGATGATCTTTCACAGCTTTTATTTTTCATGGGTCCTTTGGTAAATGAAGAGTCCCATCCTTGAGCCACAGGCTTGTTGGAAGACATTGCAAGTGGTGGAAGACAGAGCTGGCCCATGATTGCTGCATGACAGTTGTCTTTCCTTTCTTTTCTGGTGTTTTTCTGCGACCAGGTCAAGGCAATTTTCCTCAAAAGCGGACGTTTCCTCTCTGACAAGTCTTTGCCAGTTACCCCTATCATGGGCTGCTGTCTCCCAGTATGTGGTGTTGATGCCACATCTCTTGATGTTTACCCTGAGGATGTCTTTAAAGTGTTTCTTTTGGCCTCCCCATTTCCTTTCTCCTTTGGTGAGAGTTCATCAGTGCCTGCTTCACCTCAGCTGATGCTGGGTAATCAGGGCCTCAACAATGAAGATGTTGGCCTCTGTGAGGACACTGACATTGGTTCAATGATCCTCCCACTGTATGTTGAGGATCTTCAGAAGAAAGTGCTTGTGCTGGCATTCCAGGTTTCTCAGGTGTTTTCAGTAGGTCACCCAAGTTTCACAGCCATAGAGGAGAGTTTATAAACTAACTTTATAAACCACGACTTTATAAATTAAGAGTCTAATACGTGTTCTGATGTTGTGATTGTTGAACACCCAGCAAGACAGTCTGCCAAAGGTAAGGCTGGCAATTCGAATTCTGTGATGAATCTTGATGTCTGTCTGTCCTCTGCAAGAGATGGCTGCCAAGGTAGGCAAAGTATTCTACATTTTCCAGTTCTTCTTTGTCGATGTAGATCTTCCTTGCTGGGTCTGATTGACCGGGAACTGGCTGGTGGAGAACTTTTTGTTTTGCCAATGTTCAGAATAGCCCTAGGCTTTTGTAAGCTGTTTGCTGCCATCAGGACTGATTTGACAACAGCAACGCTAAGGTTACAAACAAATGGTGGGAGGACAAAGCAAAAGAAATCCAAACATTTGATGACTCACAGACATGATATGCGGCCCTTTTTTTGAGAGACCTAGACCCTGTATGTACCAAGCACATGTGGCCTCACACCTCTGAGATCTGAAGATGGTAGTACCCTTCTTAAAGATAACTAATCTATCGAAGAGTGCTGGAAGGAACACTACCTAAAGCTTCTAAATCGAGAATTGACCTTGACTGACGACACCACCAACTCCATCCCTCAGCA
The DNA here is from genome assembly GCF_965140235.1 of Caretta caretta. Classification (NCBI taxonomy): domain Eukaryota; kingdom Metazoa; phylum Chordata; order Testudines; family Cheloniidae; genus Caretta; species Caretta caretta. Next base: position 55,825,386 of record NC_134208.1, on the reverse strand, counting down.
CCCAATCAGGGAATATCTTGCCAACCCACTAACACGCAAGGAGGTCCGCAAAGCAATTAAACAAACGAAGAACAATAAAGCACCAGGTCCTGATGGCATACCAGCTGAAGTACTGAAAGTGGGGGGAGAAACATTGGCTAACAGGCTTCACTTGCTGCTCCTCAAAATCTGGCGCACTGAAGAAATCCCTGCTGGCTTATGTAATGCTAACGTTGTAACCATTTTCAAAAAGGAAGACAAGGCCAACTATGGCAACTACCGAGGCATTGTCCTTCTCTCCATCATTGGGGAAATTCTTGCTAGAATCTGACTGAATTGTTTGCTCCCTCTTGTAGAGGAAGTACTTCCAGAGCCCCAGTGTGGCTTCAGACCATGACGAGGCACAACCAACATGATTTTTGCGGCCAGGCAGATCCAGGAAAAGTGTCAAAAACAACACCAGGAGCTGTATATGGCTTTATCAATCTGACCAAAGCCTTCGACTCTTTCCAGAGTCTCATGGTTGACAATCATGTCAAAGTTGGCTGCCCACAAAAATTTAGTACCATTGTAAGACTCCTCTTTGACTAGATGACTGCCTTCATCTTGTGCAGTGGCTCTACCTCTGAGCCCTTTGTCATCCGAACTGGAGTAAAACAATATCGCATTTGACGGCAACCTCTTCAACCTTTCCCATCTCTGTGCCAGAACTAAAGTAATATCTTCAACAATAACCGATCTCCAGTATGCAGATGATTGTGCTGTAGTTGCACACTCAAAGGAGAATGTGCAAACAGCCCTTAATTGCTTCTCTGAAGCTTGATCATTTGTATAGTATATGTAGAGGCTTTTACATTTACAGCTATGTCTTTGGGAGAGAGGTGTTTTGAATATATTTCTACTGTCTTCTCAACAGTAGAGTTTCAGGATGTAATTGGGGAAATAACGAATATAAATATCTAGTATAAAAGCCATGTCCTTTAACAGATATCAAGTTTGATAACCTAGAGAAACAATTATGATCTAATATTTGTACATATCTTCTGTTTTTTTTAGTTGTATAAAATTAGAAGAGGTAAAACTCGGCCCCAAGCGCTCTTATTTCTCTGTATGATACTTCTGTTGATTGTTCTTCACACAAGTTATATGATCTACAGTCTTGCACCTCAGTATGTCATGTATGGAAGCCAAAAATACCTGGTACAGGTGAGACTTTCCCTTTCATAAGGATATATATAACTTACCTTGTTTTTTAAAAATGTGTTAAAATTGCATATATGGGGTGAGGCAAAGCACAGCCCTGCTGTATACCTATTTTTGAAGGGATACAACCATAAGAATCTCCTAGAGTTATTGTGCCTCTAGATATTTTGGAGGAGTACAGCCTGGAGAAACTCTGTGTTGCACCCTTTTACACAATGCAGCGTGTAGTTTCTATCTGCTCTCCTGGTCTGTGTAGAGCTGTAGAGGGACCTAGTTCTGCCCCCATCTAGAAGGAAATTACATTTGTTGCTACTAGCTTCCAGTAAGCCTCATGTTCCCTCAACACAGGAACTGCTTTTTATTATTTTCATTATATTCTGATAATGGCCAAGCTCCCCAATCAGGAATAGGGTCCCATTGTGGAATTCTCTGTATAAATTCATAGTAGCTGCCCCAGACAGCTTGCTAATCTAAAAATAAAAAAGTGGAAGGCATAATAGGATACAAGATCATCAGAGTAATGGAGGGCATATGTCAGGGTTCCTTACCCACTCTGAACTCTAGGGTACAGATGTGGGGACCCGCATGAAAGACCCCCTAAGCTTATTCTTACCAGCTTAGGTTAAAAACTTCCCCAAGGTACAAACTTTGCCTTGTCCTTGAGCAGTATACTGCCACCAACAAGCGCTTTAAACAAAGAACAGAGAAAGAGACCGCTTGGAGATGTCTTCCCCCAAAATATCCCCCCAAGTCCTACACACCCCCTTTCCTGGGGAGCCTTGAGAATAATATCCTAACCAATTTGTTACAAAATCATCAAAGACCCAAACCCCTGGATTTTGGAACAATGGAAAAATCAGTCAGGTTCTTAAAAGAAGGATTTTATTAAAAAAAAAAAGAGATCAAAATCATCTCTGTAAAATCAGGATGGAAAATACAGGGTATTCAGATTCAAAACACAGAGGATCCCTCTCTGGGCAAACCTTAAAGTTACAGAAAACAGGACTAAACCTCCCTCTTAACACAGGGAAAATGCACATAAAACAAAAGATAAGCTAATCCACCTTGCCTGGCCTACGTATACTGATTGCAATATTGGAGACTTGGATTAGGATGGGTTGGAGAAGATGGATTTCTGTCTGGCCTCTCTCAGTCCCAAGAGAGAACAACCACGTAAACAAAGAGCACAAACAAAAGCCTCCTCCCCTGCCCCAAGATTTGAAAGTATCTTGTTCCCTTACTGGTTCTTTAGGTCAGGTGCCAGCCAGGTTAGCTGAGCTTCTTAACCCTTTACAGGTAACAGGATGTTGTCTCTGGCCAGGAGGGATTTTATAGCACTGTATACAGAAAGGTGGTTACCGTTCCCTTTATTTTTATGACAGCATATGTCTTGATAGTTCTGTTTTGAAACAAATTTTTAAACCTTTGTCTAATTTTTTTAAAATTATCCCAAAAATTGCTTTTATCCTGTAAATGTCCTACTTAATCTTAGCCTTTTTCTACAGTATAAATTTATAATTATCACTAAACTTTTCCATTATTCATTTTAACTACTGCTTCTTTTAACTCTTGCATCACTGTATTTTATCATTTTTAAGCTGTGCCATTTTATTCCATTCCGTACTTTTTTCTATTTTAAATTAGTTTTGATTCTTGCACTTCATGGTTATTGTATTTATCTCTTTCTATTTTTAAGAAAAAAAGGTACCTAATCATTGGGAACTTCAATCTGAGTGGCATATGCTGAAGGTCTCATTCTACCAGTACTAATGTGTTCTTGGAGTTTCCAAAACTTAGATGACAATTTCCTAATTCAAAACTCTTTCATATAACATGCATTAGATATGATATTGACAGATATAGAGAAATGGATCTCTGAATTAAAAATCAGTAGTTGCTTAGGTGCATGTGATCGTGACTCAGTTGCTCTTTTTACACATAACAGATGTAAAGTCCAAACTAGTAATATGTACTTTGTGAAATTGGCCCTTTTAAATCACCAAGTTGAAAACAATTCTGAGCCGAAGGACCTGGGGGAAAGAATTTTTAAACACAAAAATGTGAACAGTTGGGACCCGTTAAAAAAACATTTTGACTGGATGCCCAAGTCGTCTCAGTTCCAAAATTGAGAGAACATTACACTGGTTAAGACAGCCTGGTTTAGGTGAAAGCAGCCATTAAACACACAATGTATAACATGGGGAAATGGGGGAGGAGAGAGAAATAACTGTAAATTAGAAGTTGGGAATTGTCCAAAATCAATAAGAGAAGCAAATGGACACTTTGAGAAATCTATGGCCTGCAAAGTTAAAGATGGTAAGGAATTTAAGTATATTAGGAACAGACAGAAACATAATACTAGATGGAAATTTTAGAATTGTCAATGCAAAAAAGCAGAAGTGTGGAGCAATCTCTTTAAAGTGTTTGGAAAAGACCCAAGTCATTACTCATCATCATGTGACATGAATTCTAACCCAGGAGGATGCTCAACAGCAGCTACTAAAGCTAGACATTTTAAAATCAGCAAGTCCAGATAACTTGCATCCGTGTCAGAGTTTTAAAAGAGAGTTTTAAAAGAACTGGCTGGAGAGTGCTCTGACCCATAAATGTTTATTTTCAATAAGTCTTGGAAACCTGGAAATTTCAGAGGAATGGAAGAATGCTACTGTTGTGCCAATATTTAAAAGTGTAAATGAGGTGAGCTGGGTAATTACAAGCCTGCTAGCCTGATACTGAAACTCAACAAAATATTAGAATGGCTGATATGGGCCTCAGTTTAATGAAAAATTGAGAGTAATATAATTAATGTCAATCAGCATGGGTTTATGGGAAATAGAATTTGTTAAAGTAACTTGATATCTTTTTTTTTCCATGAGATTACAAGTCTGGTTGATAAAAGTAGTAGTGCTGATGTAATATATTTAGACTTCTGAAATGCATTTGACTTAGTACTGCACAACATTTTGATTAAGAAACAAGAATGATACAAATCAACAAGGCACACATTAAATATATTGAAAACTGATAAGTCTCTATGTAATTGTAAGGAGGGAATCATTGAGTGCTTTTAGTGGGGTCCCACAGGGATTGGTTCTTGGTCCTATGCTATTTAACATTTTATCAATGACATGGAAGAAAAATAAAATCCCTTAGAGCAGGGGGTGGGCAAACTACGGCCCGCAGGCCTTTTTTATCGAGCCCGCGAGCTTCGGCCAGGGGAGCAAGGCCAGGGGCTTGCCGCGCTCCACCCGGCGCTGTTGGACCAGCAGATTTGTCGCGCTCCGGCAGGGAGAGCGGGGAGTGAGGCTTGCTGCGCTCCACCTGGCGCTCCTGCCTGCGGAGCGGGACCAGGGGGCTTGCTGGGTGGAGCGGGACCAGGGGCTTGCCTGCCCAGTGTTCCTCAGTGATGAGCAGTTCATTTTGAGCACCATCTTCAAGGAAGATTCTGCACGCAAAACGCCGCATTCTGCAGGCATGACCTCACCACCCCTATGCAGCAGTGTGCCAAATCCCCTCCCAGTTTCCTATGGCCCCACCCTCAAGTGGAGGGAAACCGTCCAGGGCCGCAGCTGCTCCGCTTTGGGTTCTTCCGCAAGTGGCACAGCTGCCTCGGTGTCACATTGCCAGCAGGGCCCATAGGAGGCCATGGTACCCTCCCATGAAGCCCCCCGCGCACCATGTCTCATGCGTCCTCTTGCCACACTGCGGTAACATCCCTTATTATATACAAAATTTTAATGAACACAACTGTGCAAACAGAATTCGAAGTACAACAGTAAGAACATTTTTGGGGGGAGGCTGGAGCATAAAGTTACAGGTGAGTTTACACCTGCCTCTTCTTGTCCACATGGATTCTGGAATAGAGTGCCATGGCTCAAAATTGTCAGAGGCACTGACTCCTGACAAATCCAGGCTAGAGAGAGGGCCCAGTTTTTTCACAGTGCATGCCATCTTGTAAAACAGCAGTTTGAAATAAGGGCAGCAGTTAAGATTTTCTTTTTCCTTTCAAAAATGAGTGCTGCAAAAAAAAAAAAAAAAGAAAAGTGGACAATGAGTGTTGGGTTTTCAACAAAGAACGGAATACAAAATACTTTTTCACAAACGTGAACTCGAAGGCTGTATGCCTGATTTGTCAGGAGAGCATCGCGGTGTTCAAGGAGTACAACTTGAATCACTATTTTTCAACAAAGCATCCTAATTATGGCAGCAATTTAACAACTGAGGGAAGGGCAAGAAAAGCTGAGCAACTTGCCACAAACTTAAAAACTCAGCAAAATATTTATGTGCTACTGTCTGCAATTCAGGAAGCCACTACAAAGGCAAGTTACGTTCTGACATTTAAAATCGCTAAACAAAATAAGCCTTTTGCTGAAGGGGAGTTTTTTGAAAGAATGCATGGTTGATGTTTCTAGCATGCTGTGCCCAGAATACCAAAACAAATTTGAGGAGATTCGTTTGTCACAAAGAACAGTTACTCTCCGTGTAGAAGTGATTGATGAATGTTTGGCTTCTGAGTTGAACAAGAAAGCACAAGGCTTTACATTGTTTTCATTAGCTCTCGATGACAGCACTGACATTAAGGACACAACACAGTTACTGATTTTTGTCAGAGGAATTGATGACAAATTTGAAATCACAGAGGAATTTTTATCAATGGAATCAATGAAAGGCACAACTCAGGGATCGAGTGCAACTAAGGGATCGGGTGTATGGGTGCCTTGAACATCTGAAGCTCCCCTGGAGTAAACTGGCAAACATAACCACAGATGGATCACCAAATTTAACAGGGAAAAATATAGGACTTTTAAAAAGAATTCAGGACAAAGTAAAAGACGACGACCCTAATAAAGGTGATTTTTCTGCATTGTATTATAGATCAGGAGGCCCTCTGCAAAAATGTCCAGGACATTGATCATATTGTTCTCACAGTAGTGAAAATAGTGAACTTAAGGGGACTTAATCATCAGCAATTAATTTCCCTTCTTGAAGACACTGATACGGAACATCAGGACTGACTTTATCATACAAATGTCCGGTGGCTTAGCCTAGGAAAGGTATTGCAGTGAGTGTAGGAGCTCAGAGATGAAATTTGCACTTCTCTGGTGATGCAGGGGAAAGAAAATGATTTCCCTGAATTAAAGAACTCAAACTCTGTGTGCGACCTCGCTTTTCATGTGGATATCTTGGCACATTTAAATGAACTTACTGTAAACCTACAAGGAAAAAATGTTTGTACACAAATTGTATTCTAGTGTGACAGCTTTCAAAGCCAAGTTAGTCTGGTTTTCAAAACAAATTAAGGACAAAGTGTTCGCTCACTTTCCAACACTGAAATACTTGGAAGTGTCATCAGAGCAGAGAGAGAAGTACAGCAAAATTTTGAGTGACTTGCACAGAGAATTTTCTCATAGATTCTCTGACTTTGAGAAGATAGAGAAGACACTGGAGCTGGTGTCATGCCCACTGTCATTTGACTACAAGAAAGCCCCACAAGAATTACAACTGGAGCTCATTGATCTCCAGTGCAATTCTACCTTGATGGAAAAGTACAGTTCAGAAAAACTGGATGAGTTTATGCCTCCTTGAGTGAAACAAAGTTCCCAAGTATCCACCAGGTGGCACAGAAAATCCTTGTTTTGTTTGGCTCCACCTATGTGTGCGAACAAACATTTTCCCTGCTGAATTACAACAAGTCTCTCTACAGATCCCAGTTAACTGATCAGCATCTCTGCTCGGTATTGCGGATTTCCACAACAAGAATGACACCGGACTTTGATGCCATTGTAAAAATGGGTGACCAGCTGTATTGTTCACATTAATCAAAGAAGGCATGGAAGGGGTTTAGTTTGGTTTAATTATTGTAATACATTGTTATGGTATATTTATAATAATAAGTAAGGTTTTATGTTTATTTCCACTGAAATGTATCTGTATTAAATAGAGTTTATTTGAATATCTCTGAATTGTCAATTTTGTGAGCGTTTGTGGCCTGCCATGAGGTAGTCAGGGGGTGGGGAGGGGCAGGGGCCAGGCTGTTTGGGGAGGCACAGCCTTCCCTACCCGGCCCTCCATACAGTTTCACAATGCCGATGCGGCCCTCGGGCCAAAAAGTTTGCCCACCCCTGCCTTAGAGTTTTCAGATGACACAAAAATTAGAGGAGTGGTTAATAATGAAAAGGGCAGTTCACTGATACAGAATAATCTAGAGTGTTTGGTAAAATGGGTTCAAGCAAACACTATGTGTTTTTAATACAACCAAGTTTAAGTCATACATCTAGAGGGGAAAAAAATGTAGGCCTTGCGTATAGGATTTTGATGTCTGTCCTGGGAAGCAGTGGCTCTGGAGATGATTTTGAGGTCATGGAGGATAATCAGCTGAACATGAGCTCCTAGACCAACACTATGGCGAGAAGCATTGCATTGGCCTTGGATATATAATCAGGAGAATCTCATGTAGGAGTAGAGGCTGTTTCCTTTGTATTAGACACTGTTGTAACAGCTGCTGGAATTCTGTGTCCACCCAAACAAGCTTAACTCCTCTGTATATCATCATGCAACAACCATACATTTGTGTTTAATACTTTTTATTACTTGTAATTACACACTTGATTAAACGAATTTTAAACACACTGATTTTTTTCCTGATTTTCCCACACACACACACACACAGTATTAGCATGGGAAAGGGATAGACATTTGGGTATCATAATGGAGTACTTTTGTATACCGTAACATGTTTAGGTTTATTTAAAGTTTATCTTTAGCTTTGGGTCACCTGCATGTACAATAAGATTTAGACTTACTGCTTTTTCTAGTAGTTGGGCCAAGGAGGATAAAAGGAATTGCTGCCTTTCAGAGGCTTAACCACCTAGCTTAGTTACTGCATCTCACTGACCAGTCTGTATGTCTCTGCCCCACCCCGGCAGACCCTC